>NW_023270453.1:27761487-27844946 GCF_011800145.1 Mirounga leonina
ACTATATACTATATGTATATAGTATGTAATGTATACTATATATACTAGATACACACTATATTCTGTATATACTATATATACACTATATACTATATGTATATAGTATATAATGTATACTATATTCACTATATATACACTATATCCACTATACCACATGATACTATACACATATTGTATCCTGCAAACTTGTATATATTATGTGTGTGTATATATATATATATATAATGGCACTATATATATAGTGTGTGTGTGTGTGTGTATATATATAGTATATATTTTATATATACCAAGTGCATTGTGTATTGTATCCTGCAAACTTGCTGAACTCATTTACTAGCTCTAATAATTTCGTGTGTGTGTGTGTGTATTCCTTAGAATTGTCTCTAGACAAGATCATGTTATCTGAAAAAAGAGTTTTCATCTTTCTTTTTAATCTGGGTGCTCTTTATTTCTTTTTCTTGACTAATTGCCTACACCATATTTTCTTAATAATAATTGCCAGCATTTTTAGTGCTTGCTATGTGCCAGGTATTAGTGAAAGTCTGCAGCATTTTATGTGTATTAAATATTCACAGAAGTTCTAAAGAGATGGGATTGCTTTCACAGATGAAAAACACTAAAGGTAAAACATATCAAGAGTAATTCTACTTGGGGAGGCCCCATGACGGGACAGAATGTAATCTCGGCAAACCCAACAGCTTCCACCAATCCCTGGGGCCTACGGAAATGGTTAGGAAACAGAAACTGCTGAAGACCAGTGTTTAAGTGAATCCCCAATGTGGGTTATTTTTGTCATTTTCCCTTGTCCTTAAACAGCTATGGCAGAAATTTAAGATTTTCCTGACGGTATGGCTTAATCTTCGTGTGCTTTAGCAAGAGATACTTCATCTCTCCAGTCCTCAGTGTGTGCATCTATACAGTGGGATGCCTGGGGCTGGTTGTGAGCATGGCACTGGATGATGCATGTGAAGTACATCCCAAGTTTCTAGAACACAGGATATTCTCAGGAAATATTACTGCTGATGTGATGTAGCACTTGCTGAAGGATTGCTGATGCCCAGGCATCACAGTAAACATTTTACATGCCTTCTTTTATTCAATTTGTACACCATCCTATGGGATAAATGCTAAGGATCAGAGTACAGGTGTAATTTATTCAAGGTCTTGTAACCAGCGAGTGCCATTATTGGGACACAGCCTGAGGTCTTGTGATGCCATCGCCCATACTTTAAACATGATTTCCCTCTCTTTCTATTCATCTTGCCCAGTTCCTCACCCATCTCACCCCAGATTTGGAAATACATGCAAGTATAATTCACAGAATAAAATACATAGTTTATTTATTCATTCAATCAACCGCCAAGGAATGAGCTCCTGTTATGTAACAGCCTCTAGAGAAGTCCCTGAGAATAAAGTTATGAAGAAGACACATTCCCTGTGCCACATAATCTTAAGATTCATGAAGCAGAGAGAAAAGCACAGTGCAAACCTAACAACACGCCCAGATGCTGGACTTCATCCCACAGCACACTGTTTCTCTCTCCTTGGTAGAATTTATCGCCATTGCCGTGTGACACGCATCTGTACTCTTGGTAAGTTTGGTCTCCCCCTCTGGACTATAAATCCCATCAAGATAGTGAGGTTGCTCTTTGGGCCAGTACCATGATCCTAAAGTATACGAAGTGCTTTGCACATCGTGAGCACTTCGTGAATGGGATATTTGAAAGGGAGAAGGAACGAAGGTTTTCATACAAAGGAAGCGTGGCTAGATTTGCACTCTGGAAAGGTTATCATTCTGACCAGAGTTAGGGATACCTGTGAGGAGGCTGTTAGGGAGATTAGGGAGATCATGCAACCTTGTCCTGTTCAGCTCACACTTGGTCACGTGACTTGATCTGGCCAGTGACATGTGAACCGATGTGTGTCAATTCCAAGCAGCTTTCATAGCCCCCAAGTGACTCCCTAGGCAGTCCGTTCCCTCATCCACAATGATCAGCAGTGCTACAGACAGAGACTGGAGATGTCATGGAGCAGGAGAAATTTGGCCCACACTGAGTGTGCAGTATGATCGAGAGATAAGCCTCTGTTACTGGAAGCCATGGAGACTCTGGGGTCACTCGTTATAGCAGCAATATTTAGTCCATCCTGACTGATCAATAACATTATGGGTCTGGTAGGAGGAATCGGTAAAATGAAACAGTGTACATAGAACTATCTAGCACATAGTAGGTTTCCAGAAATGTTCATTTCCCCCCTTTACTTCAGTGTCCTGAATATTTCTGTTATCATGTGAGAAAAATGATGATGTTGTCTTAGTCCATTTGGGCTGCTATAGAATACTATAGACTGGGTGGCTTACAAACAATGGAAATTTATTCTCACAGTTCTGAAGGCTGGGAAGTCCAAGGAAAGGCACCAGCAGATTCGGTGTCTGGTGAAGGCCCACTTCCTGGTTCGGACACGACCTCACATGGTAGAAGGGGCGTTCATCTCATTCCTGGGGGCTCCACCCTCATGATATAGTCACCTCCCAAAGGCCCACCTCTAATTGCCATCACGTTGGAGATTAGGATTCAAACTGTGAATTTGGGGGAGACACAAACATTGGCATAAACACACACACGGATATCCTAGCGTCGTCTCTGGCACATAGTAGGTGTGCATCATACATTAGATGCCTTCTCCCCTGCATCCTCCTGCCTCACTGAACTCTTCTCGGATAAAGAATGTCTTCCAAAAAGTTTATCCATCTTTCTATTCTTAGGGTTTCCAGTTACTTATTTCTCTTTTTAGCTGTGAATCATAGCGTGTTTCGAGGCATGCTTTATCTCCGGTTTCCTGCATAAATAATCATCCAGGATCCAAGGGGCAATGTGTATGCAGTGGTCCCAGGGCTGGGGCAGCACTTAGCTCAGCTCTTAATATGCAGTGTGGTGAAAAGGGGTGTCAGGTCGGGAGAGAAACCTCATCTAACATAGTTCAGGCCACTTACATTCATCTGAGGAGAGAGAAGGGATGCATTTGGACTGCAATTCTGCACCTTATAAATAGACATATATAGCTCTGCATACATTATTAATACGGGCTTTATTGCTGGGTTTATTGAATGCACGATGGTGCTTCTCTCGGGAAGCCATAGAACACAGGAAGATTGCACAGACGCCTGCATTAACCAGGACCACAGTATACCAAGCAAATAAGGCTGTGCAAACAGCAGTATTCATGCTAGCTGCATCCTACAATTCAAATAACATAATAACAAATAATGTGCTCAAGCGAGCCCCACAGCTGCTATTTGAAGTATTTTATGCATTTCTTGTCTATGCTGCTCATGCTAGCGCAAGAGTAGGTAGGGCAGATGTATTTTATTTTTTTTTTATTTTTTATTTTTTTTAAGATTTTATTTATTTATTTGAGAGAGAGAGAATGAGAGAGAGAGCACATGAGAGGGGAGAGGGTCAGAGGGAGAAGCAGACTCCCCGCCGAGCAGGGAGCCCGATGCGGGACTCGATCCCGGGACTCCAGGATCATGACCTGAGCCGAAGGCAGTCGCCTAACCAACTGAGCCACCCAGGCGCCCAGGGCAGATGTATTTTAAAAAAGTTCCTTAGCATGACCTACAAAGCCGCTGCCTTCCTCCGTAGCCTCACCTCGTGCCTGGACTCTCTCGCGCACTCACTTGGATCAGTCACCTGGGACATGCCTGCAACGGGCAAAACTATTTCCTACCCTCAGCCCCTTACCCTTGCAGTGCCCTCTGCTGAGGGCGCATGCACACACACACCCCTTCATGTAACTGGATCCTCTCTCCATCGCTTACCCTGTTTACTAGCAGCACTGATCCCTAGATACATCCTCCCCTTATCTGCACCTTTCCATTCTTATCATCTGTCTCCCCAACTAGAACATAAACTTCATGGAAGCAGAGACCCTTTCTGTCTTGTTCGTTGCTGGATCTCCAACATGGGTTGTAGTGACTGGCATGTAGCAGGTTCACAAGAAATGTCTGATGAATGGATGAGTGGGCTGAACACGCACCTCCAGGGCCGGTAAGTCCTCATCTTCTCTGTCCACTGTGGATCTCCCCTCGATGTAAGCTTCAGGATGGGCCATCCTCGGTCCCGTTTGCAACTCTAACCCCATGGTCTTAAGCTGGGAGTGACAGGGCGCCTGGGTGGCTCAGTCGTTAAGCGTCTGCCTTCGGCTCAGGTCACGATCCCTGGGTCCTGGGATCGAGCCCCGCATCGGGCTCCCTGCTCGGCGGGAAGCCTGCTTCTCCCTCTCCCACTCCCCCTGCTTGTGTTCCTGCTCTCGCTGTCTCTCTCTGTGTCAAATAAATAAAATCTTAAAAAAAAAAAAAAAAAGCTGGGAGTGACATCTAAGAAGTCGTCAGTAGTTAGTTACTGAAACGAGGAGAACTACAATCTGTTCTAGGAGCTACTGGCTGTCTTGGGGTCGCCAGTGGTGGCCACAGCAGTGTTTTGTGCCATGACTTTCCATTATACTCTGTCTGGCATGGTGCCGGAGGATGGAGTTTTCAACAGTGTAGCTTTTGTCCCCTCCCTTGACTAGAACATCACCCCCTTATGAAAGTGACACAGGGACACCCCCATCGTTGGTTGATGACAATGACTCTTTGAATACAAATTGCCCCCTACATACAAAATTTGTGGAGTGAATAGACATCTGGGGTTTATTTGCCAAAAAACTACCACTCTTACAAGCCAATCACAATAGAAAGATCCCCCTTTTTACAGAGACTGGTTTGGCAGAGGGCATGTAACCTCACTCTGTCCTGTAAGATATAAGGAAAAATTAGCTGAAGTGGCTTCCGGGAAATACCTCCCCCACCGGCAATGTTAGGAAAAGCAGAGCTGTAGAAAGCATTTAGTGGCCCCCTTCACACCTCTTTCTGCTCTGTTGGGAAGTCACCATGTGAAGATGTCATGTCCAGAGCTGAGACATACACCTTGTGGCCGGGAAGGGAGATCTCCCCAATATAGCAGGTGGCCTGTGTCAGAGATAACGTTGCTGAAAGCCCGAAACAACCCTGGGACCCTCGCACTCTGGACTCCCATTTAAGCAAACACGAGATGTTGGGTCTCAGTCACCTTTGCTCAGTTGTTACTTGAAGCCAAATGCACCCTAAGGGTTGCACGCACCCTATGACAGATGAATTAGTGATTTGGGAGAATGGGGCTTGAACGAATAAGACAGTAGCCACCCTCAATGACTTCCCGGTGTAGTGAGAGCCTTGAGAAGTTAATCCACAGTTGCAAGAAGGTATAATCAGTGCCAGAACGGGCAGCGAAAACTCTCAGAGCCTGGAGCAGGGACATACAACCAAGAGAGAGGCATAGAAGATCCCCCCCGCCCCAAAAAACCCTCCACAAATCCTGCACTAAGCCTTTAAGACTGAGTAGGAGTTAGCCAGTTGGAGAGGGGTATTTCATTTAAAAAGGGAGCAATATGTAGAGATTCCGGAGTCTCGGGGTAGCTGAGTGAGGTTCCATGTGTCTGGCATGAAGATGTTAGACTCCAGAATGAGTTTGGGGGTTAGTAGAGTGTTTTTCCTCCAGAGCACAGGGACAGCCAAGTCCTGCCACTGATCTGTCCTCAGGTCTGAGCTTCCCAAGACAGTAAGCCCCACACACGCTAGCCACTGAAACAGACTCGGCCAGTGACTCAGCCAGCATGCTAACATCTGCTTTTGCATAGCTCGGGTGAGACCGGAGGTGCAGAGATCAGCAAACGCTTCCCCTTCTGAATCTACAACAGTAGGAATGGCAGGAGAGAGGACAGCCTGTCCTGATTTGCCTCCCCAGGGAAGAGGAGGGGAGAGGGACTAGAAAGAGATGAAGTAGTGTGAGTGTTCCTAGCACCTGGGGACAGTGATGGCGAGAGGTCATTCCCACAGGGTTCTGCTCCCTTGAGGCACAGGAACCCCACTTGCCAATCGGCATTAGCCTGGGCTCTGACTAGTCACATCAGCAAGTCATCCCTTAGGCAAGAGATACCCCTTTCAGAGGATGCTCAGACACATGGAAATGCAGCAAAGAGATAGAAATCCCATCCAAAAAAAAAAAAAAAGTCAAGCACCGAGGCTAAGGAGATGTGAATGGATGGGCTCATGAGTAACCTCCCGATGCCATGGAATCTGCACGTGACCACGAAGTACTGGGGGGTCAGGGAAGGAATTTTAGCAAGTGGGAGGAGTCGGGTGGGAGTGTTCAAAAGCTCACTGGAGCAGCAATATGAAAGCTGGGCCATCTGTATAGAGCCTTGTGGGCCCCCCCGTTTGGAAGCAGAGCAGGTGTGGACCCAGCTCTCCCATCAGGACCTTTTCTCTGCTGGACCACTGATTGCCCTCCACTCTGCGCACCATGAGGCTTCGGGGTCAGGCTCCCACAGAGCCAGAACCTCAGGTCTTAAAAGTGAGGATTGAGATGAAGAGTGAGAGCTCTGCATGGGGGTCAGCCAACTTTCCCTGCCAAGGGGTCAGGGAGTAAATATTTTATGCTTTGCGGACCATATAGTCTCCAATGCAACAACTAAACTCTGCCGCAATAGCCTGAAAGCAGCCATAGACAGTACAGACGAGAACGGGCCTGGCCGTGTTCCAATAAAACTTTATTTACAAAGCCCGGCGGTTGACCAGATTTGGTCCACAGCATGTAGCCTGCAGTTTGTATACCTCTGCTTTTGAAGTACAGTTCAACCATGCTTCCACCTGGGTGCCCTTGGAAGAATGGCTGACTTGCTAAGCTTCCGTTTCCTCTTCTTCAAGTGGAAAATGAAGCCCGATCTAAGAGCCAGGAGCACTGGAGAAAAGCAAAAATATTCTGCCGGCACTGAATCAGGAATGGAGATGCTCTCTTTCCGGCTGTGCTTTTCTTGAGCTGTGGCTAAGGCTGCCTCGAATTCCTGAAGGACTTGCTTAGGCCATTTAAATGGATTTGATTGGCATTAATTATTAAAAACAATTATTTATTAATACATAAGAACTCTAAGAATGCCTTGCACTTGTTCAGTGCTTTATAGTTTTCTTTTATTTTTGCTTTATTCTTTTCAAAGGGCTTTTTAAAACTGGGGCATGCAGTGTACCGGGAGGCATAAAAGATTGGGGGGTGGGGGGGAGACATCCTTCTAGAGTATCAAATGTACTCAATTTGGGGAGAAACAACATTATTTTTTATTAATAAAACAAACTTGAATATATTATGGAGCAGAATATAGAATTGTGTGGGGTTATTTTTTTTTTTCTTAAGAGAAAGTGTGAGACTTCAAAGATATTTCAGGGTTGAGATCCACCACTTTGGGCTGTGCCCAGATGGCTGCCAAAGAGGGAGCATATTTGTGTCTCTTCTGCACGGCACCCCCTGCAAAGTGTGTAGGGAAGGAATTTTTACAAATTCTGCAGACGAAGAAACTCTGTCTTGCTTGGGTCAACGCAGACCTTGGCAGCAGAACGAGTCCTCAAATCCAGGATTTCTGGCTCCCTCCGTGCATGTGTGAACGGCACTCCCCGTTAGCCAGGGGCAGGGGGTAGCCTGGTGAAGATATGTGCCGGGTGCTACGCCAGGTGCTGGGGCATGTGGTGGTGATTAAGACAGGGTCCAGAAAGATATAAAACTCCCCACTTCAACATCTGGTGAGCCTGAATAAAACACCTAGCATTGAGTCAACTTAGTCCCCTTGACCTTGGGTCACACCTTTCTTTAACACTCCCCCAATCCCATAATGGCCCCGTCCGTTCACCTATGTTTCTGCCTCAGTTTCTCCACATGGCAACAGGATTTCCCACTAGAGTTCAAGCTCTTTCATTCACTTGCTTGGCTTGGGCATGACTCCTCGCCCAGAAGAATAGATTCTACCCGATCAGGAGGGCTCTGGCTCTTGCTGGAATCCCAGCTTTGCCTTGTCATCCTCTTGGAGGTCATGGCTTTTGTGTGTGTGTGTGTGTGTGTGTGCGCCTTCACAAAAGCCATATTTGCAGCCGACTGAAGCCTCCCCATTCACACCTTGTGTCCTCATAAGTCAGCTGCTGTAAGTACAGGGAGCCTGGAGCCCACACCCTGTCTGCCACTTAGGATTGTGGGAACTTTGGAACATTCCTCAGCCTCTCCACCACATCAGGTACCACCACCACCTATAAAATAGGAACAGGATACCTTCTCACGGTCTCACGTGGACTGCCAAGCACGGGGCGGGGGCGGGGGGGCAGGGTGGCACATAACAGGTGCTCGGGACGCCTTGGTTCTCCCACTCTCGGTGAGCTGACGTCCCAGCCTGGAGCTCTTCGGATAGATCTGAATGCTGGCAAGAGTTAGCGGTAGGGTATGGGAGGAGAGGCTGTGGGGCTGGCGGGCTGTGGAGCTCCCATCCAGCTATGTACCTTGGTGGCTCCACACATGGTTGTCTTTAACTTCTGCCTCCAAATAAAACGCTGTCATGGGACCCCTGACGCCCTTTCTGGGGCAGATCCCACTGTTTCATGCTCTTAGCAGAGTGCTGGTGATATTCTGCCCCAGCCTTCAGAACAAAACTATTTATAGCAACCATCATTAACTCTCCATTGCCAGTTCCCCAGAGCCTCACCTGTTCCCCGCTCCTCCCGAAGTTGACTTCAGAGGGTTTTCTGAGAGTTCTTTGTAATATTAGTTAACATGTACAGGAAAGCCCCAAGGTCATGTTCCACTCTTGGCACCCTTCACTTTAGATTTGAGAAATCCCCTAAAACTCTCATTAGCGGAGGCTGCCTCACACCTGTGAAACTTTAAAAATATCTGGCTAATCAGGCACTTTGCACACCTCCGCGCGGGCAGAGAGAGAGCCTTTGCCTGCCTCCTCATGCCTTCTCCCGGCATCACATCCGTGCAGACAAGAGCTGTCAAAATCTGACTTCCTATGGTATTTAAAATAAAATGAAGGGAACTTCTTCTCTGAAACCAGTATTACCACTTAAAGAGAAGCTGGGCGCAAGAGGCAGAAAGCATAGTGTCGCAGGGAAATGGCATTCTGGAAGACCCTCCTTGTTCCGATTCATTTTTGACTAGGAGCTGATCATTGGAATTTAAAGGGATATTAACCACAACAACATGACAATAAAATCACCACCTACTGAGTGCCTCCCACACACTAGGCACCATGAACACCGGTCAGTTACACTGTTTCTGAGCCCGCCAAAAACCCTGAAAAGTAAACCCCAGGATGCATACCAGGAAATTGATGCTAAAAAGGGTTAAGTAGTAGTCTCCAAATAACCTAGCCAGTATGTGGTCCAGCCATGGTTCTCACCAGTGTGCGTCTGTCTTCTGTCTCTCAAGTCCGTGCCCGAGCTGGAATGTCCTGCCACCTCCCACGTGAAATGTAGATTTCCAAGATGGACCATCCTCTACTCCACTGAGACAGAGCTACTCCATTTGTGAACTTGTGAGCCACATAGTACTGTCATCAAAATTATCTGGGGGTGTTTATCCAACATACATATTCCTGAACCCTACCTGAGGAGTACTGAATTTGAACCTCTGAGGGAGACCATGGGAGTCTGGTCTCACTGAGCACGTCCGAGGGATTCTTGTTTACACCGATGCTTGAGAACCACTGTTCTGTGTCTAAGCCGGTTTGCAGGGATGCCCTGGAGCTGGGCTATGTATGAACCCTGCACATTCTCTGCAGGAAACGGGATGCTCTTTGTCCACAGACTCTCCAGAAATAGGCTACCCTGGGGAGAGGAGAGGAACACTTCCCAGTCAGTGAGATGAGTTAGTCTGTTCCAAAAGGTGCCCCGTCCCGAATTGGGAAACAAGGATAAATGGCCCAGGATGATGTCAATTTATAAGACTCATAAGAAGCAATCTCTTGAAGTTAAAATTGCAGCAGGTGCCGTAGGCAATGTGGACAGTGGAACCCCAGATTCCAAACGGGTGGAGTGGAGAAGAGGAGGCACTGGGATTCAGAGAGAGCTCACCTAGAGCACAGGAAGGGACTGGGGTCTGGAAGTGACCCAGGAGAAAGACTAGTCAACCCAGTAGGTAAATAACCAACAGGAGGCTTACAAACAGGAAAGGGATATGGCCCGAAAAGAGGGTTCATGTGAGGAGGGGGACAGGCATGGCTGACACTGTAGTCAGGACTCAATGAGAAGCCTTCATCTGTGAATTCCATAATCCCCACAGAGCTGTACTGTGCTATAAGGACAGAAGTCCCCGTCTGGTCGAGGGACAGACTTACAAACGGACAAGCATGACGTGGTATAATAAGCACTGTGCTATAAATAGATGCAGGCGGACCTTGAGAGTGCAGAGGAAGGATGTCCAGCCCAGAGAAGCTCAGTCAAGAAAGGCTTCCTGGAGAAAGTGATGTCTGAGCTGTTTCTGTTTCGATTGAAGTTGATTGGGAGAAGAAAAGGGGGGTACAGTTTCAAAGCTGGTAGAAATGGTTGACTTTCATAATAATGTCTAGCCTCATCCAAAATTGGCTTGGGTAGGGAGGGAAGACTAATACCATTTCGGGGAGAATAGGGTAGGAGAGGGAAAGCCTCAGTGGACGCACATGCGAGGAAACTGAGAAACCAGAGTAATTCAAATACGGCAGTTTTAACAATTACCCAATGACACGGGAGTACGTTCCACAGGACTCAGAGGAGATTAACGGCAGGCAAAGCACATCAGCAAAGGTGCATCAGGCAGAACTCTGGTGAGGGGCGAATTTTTATATTGGTCAGGTTGCATGCAGAACAGAAGACAGTGTGGTCTGTGAAATGTTGGTCAGTGTATCCGATCCCACTGTCTTCTTGGAGGTTGATAGCGCTAGGAGTGGTTAAGGTCTCTTTGAGCACAGAAGACAGTATAAGTTGGCTACATACTAACTCCTTACTCAAAATAATTTCCTGCTCCAAGTTAACACTTCCAATGTGTCTGTCCATTCCATCAGGACCTTTACAGGAGGTAACCTCCATTCATAATATTTACTCTAAGTTACAGAAATGTGATTAATGAAATCCAGTCTACTATATTGAGTGAGAATAGAAGATCAACATTCAGATGGTTACCATCAATTTTAGTAGACTTTCAATGTGATTTGAACCATATGTAGAAAATACAGCACAAGTTTCTTAATCCACAGACGTCTAGAAGGTCCATGAGCCCAACAAAAACGTTCACAATACTTTGAGTACATGTACATATGTACATGTCCCCTCCCGGAAAATGAATCAGTTGCTGTAAACACATTCTCAAAGGTGTAAGTCTTGCACACCAATGCACGCACATTCACACACACAAGGCTAAAAGCCATGGATTTAGGGGGATGGGATTAAGTAATGCATTTGATGTTGGCGGCCTGACAATGCCCATACTTTGGTTTCTGCGCAAAATGAATTATTTTCTCCAGAATCTTGTCTTGAAGGCATCTCATGTAAACCAGGGTTATTTTTCCAGTTCCTTTCGGGGAAGCAGGATTTGATGAGTTACGATGAAAGTGAGTAAGGGTCAGCATTGTGCCACATCCAAGCCCTGCATAGACAGATAAGTTTGATAATTGCCCCATAGGGAGGGGTCCACAGAGACACCAAGAGTTTGGCAAGGTGACCTAATGGAGCTACTTCTGGGTAAGAAATAGAATTAAGTAGACATGAATTGAAATGCAAAACGTTTGATTTGCATTGGATTGAACAGAAAGGGTCCTTTATGTGCATTTGGTACCCATGTACAAGTTGATGTTGATGGCAAACACATTTGGCATTTGCCCACTTGGTGTTTGCAAAGACGGAGGCATTCCCATTTTGCAAACAGCCCACAGATACATTAAATAACCCATTTCATGATGGACATCTGGACTCCTCAAACCTGCCAAAAGCGATGGGCTCAGTGCCGCCTTCCAGCTTTATGGTGGGGAACGGCCCCCTTCAAACGTGAAAGGTGTCAGTTCACAGCAGCATGGCCGGGTGGGGGCCTCATCTGTCCAAACACAGCGCACACGTTCATTTCTGTTTGAGCTGTGTCCGAGCCGCTGACCGCGTATGCAGTACCTCTCACACCTGGGCAAGAAGGGAGCCTTGTTCACTGAAACTGCACGTTGTATGGTGTCCTGACACCTGAGTCTCTCTCACTGTGGTCGTTTGAATGGTGGCTAAACTCATGAGGCAAGATACATGGGTAAGTAGAAAGATCTGGAGGGATTCTTTAATGTAGTATTTTACGGGGAAAAAAAAAGAGCGAAGGGAAAAACAGGCTTGGCTGAACATGCCGTGGGACGGGAAGCAGAAGTAATTTACTATGGAGTTAGTTCAAGCAGCATTTCCAGCCCTTCCCCCCCACGAAAGAAGTGATAAAGTCCCTGGTCAGGTACGCTCAGGATAATTCACTCCAACTTACTCTGCTCTGTATGTCACTTCTCGTCCATCATCTTTTGTGTGCGCTAAACTGATCCCAGCCGGTGTGTTTGAACAGAAGCTTACAGTGAAAGCAGAGAGAGCTTGCGTTCGCCACCTAGTGGCCAGAAGCGCCGCGGCAACCCGCCTCCCATTCTGTCATCCCCAAACCCCGGGCTGGAATGGCAGGCTACCCATGAGGCATTACAGTACCAGAACTCAAGTATCAAGGTTTGCTTCCCAAGTTTCAGTTCAAATAGAATGGTTTAAAAAAGAAAAAAGAAGGCTTAGGATATCTGTAAGTGATGACCACTTGACCTCATCCCATTTACTGCCCGATGTACAAAAGAAACGCAAAACCCATGGCAGGAAAGGAAAGGGGGGGGTTATTTTTAGAGGCCCACAGTACAAAGAAAGTTAAGGTGGTGAACATAAAATTTTTAAATTTTGTGCACAAACGGGTGACCTCCCAAATGGATGCATTATAATGATCATGAAATTCATGCAAGAAAGGTTGTGTTGAGTACCTACTACGTGCTTGGAACTGTCCTAGGTGATTTGCATTCATCATTCATCGCAGGAGGTATGACCCAGGCTGACCACGGACTTCAGTGTCTGTTCAGTCCAGTCTGTACCCCCTAAAGATGCCCCAATCAGAAAACCCCTACACACTGGTGCTTCTCAAACTCACTATGGAGAAAGACTTCATCGTTATTTTACGCGTCCATACACCAATGCTTTTATTTAAAAAAAAAAAAAAGTTACCAGGAAAAATAAAATATACAGTATACAAGCCCATGTTTATTTATTTTTATTATTATTAGACTCAACAGATATAAAAATTACTATGTCAAATTCCTATAAATTTTCTAAATACACTCAGTTTCCATATTTACTTAGCTGCAGACTAGTAACAATGCATAGGCTGGAATTGGTCCTCATACCGCCTGTTGAGTAGAGCTGATCCACAAAGTCCTTGTCAACCATCTTCCAGTTTCTGAACATCTTCCATGACTGGGACAATCTACCTCACAAAGCAACTCGTACCATTGCTGGACTGCTCTGATGACCAGAGACCAAAGTCTACTGCTCCATATTCATTGACCAGGGTTCTCCCTGTGACCCACACTCAGCAAGATGTATCTCGGTTCAGTCGTGGCTTTTCAGGTACATGAGGATAACTGCTTTATGACCAAGTTCTGACTTCTCCTTTCCTGGTCACACACACTTGAGTTTGCAATGCCCACTTAGAGTCCAGCCTTCAGGATGTCTGCAACAGAGGACAATGGTGAAAGCTTCCACCACATTGGCTTGCTTCTAGGCCACCTGATCCCTCATTCCTTCAGAAGAGCAGGGAAGAGTGATCTGATGGTTCAGGATGAAGATACTGCTTGGCCAGGTCTACGGCGGACACAGGCACTGTGGAGTTCAGAGGCAAGCATGCAGAAGACACTGTCATCTGCTTTGCTCACCTCATGCTGATAGAACATAAAAGAGTCGGGGGCTGTCTGATTTCTCAAAGGGATTCAGAATGCTGCTCTGTTTTCTTCCATAAACTGGAAAGACACTGCTCTGAGTTCTTGTACCATATGGATGGCCAGATATGGGAAGATCCCATCGATTCATATTCATGCATAAAGGAGGAGGTAGAGAGTTTGCCTAGGATTCAAGCAGAAGCCAGAAACTCCAAGACAGCTCTCCTGCAATCCTTCATGGAGGTTCCTTGGCCTTGCTAGTAGCAAAATCATACTTGGATTTTCACTTGCCTCTTGTCTATGAGGTTGCACCAATTACTCAACATCCTTGTGCCTTCATTTCCTCCTCTGGGGGGAAAAGAAAAGATGAAGCTAAAAGAACTTACTCACAGGGTGGCTATGACAGTTCAATGAGATTTAATAAGACGATACATCCCATGCACTTTGAACTTCTCTTAACCTTGTACATAAATGCTTATGGTGAATTTTGATTGCAACATATTTCTATTGGCTTATAATTTCCCAAAGAACTTTGAGAAGAGGTGTTTGAGTGGGAAGGATGTAGATATTCTTGGAACTTCCCATCGAAATCATGAAATACCATCGTGATGACACGTATACCCCTAAAATTTAGTGTGTGTTACAACCAGCAAGAAGTAGAAAGGGAAATTCACCCTTCTGGTTCTGAGGATGACCCTTCTGTTAAGTTAGCCCAAACGCACATTACTTTACCATGGTGCCGATTGGTTGCAGTAGTGGCCAAGAGTTGCTTGGGCTTATTGTCTTATGAAAACGTCCCAGTTTGAATTCATACTGACACTTCCACCAGCCAAACCGCCCAAGTAGCTTTTGTTTGTGTTTTCCTAAGCATATCCCCTCATTCTGTAGTTGGATGCTATTCTTTGGGGGATTCAGTATAGAATCTTACATGTATTCCTATTCAAATTTATCTCAGATTTGGCCCCTGCTTCCAAATAATTAGTATTGAATAGAGGTGTCATCTAGTCCAGTCTTATACACCTGAGTTTTTTTAGCCACAAAACTCGATTTTGGCCATAAAACTCATACGTGAACTCCAAGAAGTTATAAAGGTGACAATGGACCTTTCTAGAAAAAGGGGAGGGGAGCAGGGTCTTGCCCACTAGACTTCCCCAACAGTCACTGGAAGTATTTCATGAATCCCCCACAATCTGAGAAGAATTTTAGCTATCCTTCCGTAGCTTGACTGTTATTTTACCAATGGAGAAACTGAGGCCAAGAGAGCGTATAAGCGTTGTCCAAAATAATGCAGCTAATTTAGAGCATGCCTCCATTTATTGCATCTCTTAGGAAAATGGAAAATGGATTATCACCTTACCTTGGGCCAAACTCTTAAATGTCAGGATCTATCAGCTTTGGAGATTTATCTATGAATATGGGGTCAGAGCCAGACTCTGAAAAGTTAAACCTTTAATCAAATCACGGAGTTGATCCCTTGCAGGTCAAGTGGATTCCTATAAAATGTGCTCACGCATCATTAACCACCCATCCAATTTTGTATATGTGCAACACTGGTCATTTAAATGGGATTTGGTAACAAAAGTACTGCAGAGAGGAATGGTTTGAATTGGGACCTCAATGCAGTGGCAGTGTTTTCTTGGGTATTTAGGACTTATTCATAAAGGTCTTCTCACTCAAGAGGCTCTGCTCTTAACCAGTATGTCTACTGCTTCCCAGCATGCTTGCTGGCTTATAAATAAGACAGTTAGCAAAGTGAGCAGGTGAGGAGCTAACAGTTAGCAAAGGCTTAATATATTCCATGTAACTGCCTTAGGAGTTTGATATTAATCAATGCATACAACCTTTACAACCACCCTTTGAGACGTTGAGACAGGTTGTTGCAGTAGAAGTATCTTAACCACCATATATAATAAATATATTCCTATATAATATAATAAATATATTCTTTTCCCTACGATCATTCTCAGAGTCTACAAAAATGTTTCAATTTTTTGGAAAGCCAGAAGAAAGAAATGAACTTTTACATCAAAGAAAATGTCTTCATATATAATATTAATATCTTTTGTCTTTATATCAACACAGTCACAAAACACTTCATTGAATACTCTGCATGAAGGCCTACAAAAATCACAAGTGGCCTTCCATGCACAAACAGCGCTATGAGATAAAAGTGTGACCATGTGGCAGAACACAAAGCTGGGGTCCAGGAGGCTGAGTTTCCACATCCCCGTTTCCCCACACATAGATGGCCAGCCTGCACTCACATGGAGCACTGTGAGCTCCAAGTTCAATGGCCTTTGTGACCAATGTCTCCCCGTGTGTGGCAGGAAGGTTCCCTTTTGGAGGTCCCTTCCAGGGGACACAAATAAGCATGCCAACCCCAGCTCAAAACCAAAGAATTCCACGTGCCACCAGCTCATGAGATTTGGGGACAGGGAAACCAGGATCCATGACTACAACTTTGTTTCTACCATCTAGAAAAGCAGGAAGAAAGGAGTGAGCTAGAGAGGGTGTCCTTAGCAAGGAGCTTAGAGCTGAGCAAGCATTACCCATCTTCAGGGTCTTTGTTTTTCTCAAGGAAAAAAAAAAAAAAAAACTCTCTGCCCACACGCCAGCCCAGCTGTCTACAATGATAAATGATGGGCCTTTCTTTAAATTTCCTTTCTGCTCAGCATGAGGACTGGCCAGTGTGGATATGCACTCGACACGGATAAATGGCTTTGGCAAGCCCACCAGATTGTCCACGTGGCAACAGATGGTCCAGCTCAAAGCTTTTGTTGTGCTAATGTTGGAACTTGCTGCTACCTGAAGCAGTTACCATTTCACAAACAACGATGCTGCCACTGCTCTGTGGATAAATTGTCCTTTATACTTTGCAGGGCCCACCATGGGTGCTGACAGCTTCATGATGCTGGAAGAGAGCCCCTGGTCACTCAGCTGCTGTGGCAGGAGCAGAAAACTTAGTGGGATGGACAAAGTGAGCATGGAGACTGGCTTTGGCTTCTAGTCATGGCTACATGAGCATCTGAGGGTCCACCCCGAACTATGGTCAATAAGAAGGAATGAAGCTTCCACTTTGTCTAAGGGTCAAAAGTGACCCTGAGAGACAAACCGTCCCCTTGGCATTTCCTTTTGCATAGATTCACTATAGATTCCCTTTTGCAGAAACCATAAGAATGAACAGATAGGGAAGAGATTAACATTTTTCAAGTACCTACCATGTCCAAAGCACTATAATAACATTATTACTACTTAATTATTGTTGGTAGTAGTGGTAGTAAGTAACTTTAATAAGGTGCTTGTTAAGTCCCAGGCACTGTGCTGAGCCCTTGAAATAAAGTATCTCATAATTGTTTCAAGGAACCCATGAGGAACTGAGCGGTGGTGTGCTGGTCATCCCATCCTCTCATGGGGGCAGAGGGTAGAGGACTGCTTTGTAGTGTTTGCTGATTTCTGTGATGTCAGTATTCCCACCATGGCCAATTTTAAGCTACCAACAATTTAACAACCTGCTCACAAAATTCCTGAGTATGCAACAACCAGCTCTCGTGAGCCAGTGGAAGCCAGTTCTAGAACATCCCTGGAATAGAGGTACCGAGAGGTGACTTGCCCAAGATCACCCAGCTACTAAGGGACGGAGCTGAGAGGTTCACCCAAGAGCATGGACTCCTACCCATCTCTTATGTATTCTACTCTACAGGCTCACCTTTTTTGATAGCACTTTGCTTTATTGGGCTTTACAGAGACTGTGTTTTTTTTTGCAAATTGGACGTTTGCCATAACCCTGTGTCGAGTAAGTCTGTTGGTGCTATTTTTCCAACAGCATTTGCTCACTTCATGTCTCTGTATCACGTTTTGGCAATTCTCTCAATATTTCAAACTTTTCCTTATTGTTATGTTTGTTATGTTGATCTGTGATCAGTGATTACAACTTGCTGAAAGCTCAGGTGATGGTTAGAATTTTTTTAGCAATGAGGTATTTTTTAATGAAGGTACATACAACACATTTAAAAAGCTGGAATGAATAGCTTTTCACATCTTGGTTTGCCCTTGGGTGGAAAACCTCAGAAACAAAGATGATAAATATCCTAAAGAAATCCCTATCTATTGGTGGAATTTTAGGCATTGGTCAACATGGGTGATGTTTTAAGGGATAGCAACCTCACTGGGTACCTCAAAGCATAGCACAAATGTCCCTGCAGAAGGACTCCCCCACCCCAGACCATTAGGTTAGAAGTTATTGCATTTTAGGCAGTAAAAGATATTCAGAATCTTGAAAGTGCTTCAGGGTGAAGGCAAAGAGTATTCCCAACAGACATTCTCCATCAAATACTTCATCTTCTCCCTGAACAATTCCAGAAACCCCACCCATGCATATAATAGTCCCTGTGGCCAGAAGCCTGAGATTCTAGGATTTACCCACAACCTAATCCAAACTCCTGACCCCTTCTGTGACCGAGAAGCAGAACTTACTAGAAAGAATAGTGAAAAATCCACGTAAAACTTGTTCCCAGTGGATATCTGCCTCTTTCATTACACTTGATCGTAGCCAAAAAGGAGAGAAGCAAACTCTCTCATTAAATCACAAGTTCCTGTAGCCTAGTTAACACAGTGAATGAATGAATGAATGAATGGAACCTGGGCATTGTTACTAAGAAGAGTCAAAAGAGCAGATCAGAAATTGAACCACCATATTTGCTGGTGTATAAGAAGCAGAGGTATAAAAAAAAAAATCCTAATTTTATAAGGACTTTCTGGGGAGACCGAAGAAAGACAGAGTACATCTCATCTTCCATGAGTTTGGAGTGATTTTCAATGGAGTTTGCAATAAAAACATTATTTTGCTTATGCTAATGCAACCGTTCATAATGAAACGATACAAACTTCTTTCCACCGCTAAAAACCAAACCGCTATTTTATATAGGTTTGATTCTCTGTAGCCCATTCACACTGTGGGCACCCTGGATGAGGAGTCATTTTTAGGCACCGATTTAAATGCGTGGAGACCACCTGCAAATACAGTGCGCCATCTTTAAGGGATACTTCAGCCCCCAAACTCTCTGATTATTTGAGCCTTTTTTTTTTTTCCCCTGGAGGAGAGTGAACTGTTGGCACAAATGTAAGGCCCACAGCTGGGGGTGGTTTTGTCTGCCTTGCTTTGTCTCCCGAGCCCAACCACAACCATGAAACCATCAGCTCTGCAGTGGAAACTCATCCCTCGCCAGGTCCCCACGCGCTGTGCCACTGTTACAGACCTTGAGTCGGCCGCGAAGGAGGCGGGGTTGTTAGTGACGAGGCCCCGCCCCCCCCCCCCCCCCCCCCAGACAGGTCCAGAGGATGCAAGCCCCACGTTGTAGGTACTATCAGCGGGTAGCAGGCTGCATGGCTGGCTTGTGACTTATGGCCGTGGTTACCAGATCTCTTTTCTGTAGCATCCTGCATGTGTAGGTGATAAATCTTAGCGACCTGGGGGAACACAGCTGGGCTTCTGTCCTCCGGCCCATTATTTTTCTCCTACATCATTTAGAAAAGTGCAGGTCTGGACCTTTTTTTTTTTTTTTTTTTTTTGGTCATGGATGCTTTCTTCAGCTTCATGCCACATTTTCCTGCATGTTCAGTTTTTACAACAGAGCATGTTCTTAGAACCTGACTTACTGAAAATAGAAGACGAATCAAAAACTTGCATTTTTTTCTCTCTACAAATGACAGTGAGGAAGTCTGATCATATGCAGTTCCCGCTTGCAAAGGAAGCAGCAGAGAAAGGAGGCAGCATCTGCTAAGAACCTACCATGAGCCCAAATCTCTGCTTTGTTCTGCAAAGGCTGAAGCTTGTCCCAGCAGTTGAGTGCCTCTGTGCTGCAGATCGGGGGTCTGGGTTCTGATCCCGGCACCTCCTGCAATTGGGTGTGTTAGGCAAATGATTTGATTTCTTCAGCTCTCAGATGGGCATAATACTGATCCCTACTTCACAGGATTACTTTTAGTGAGACAAAGTTCACACAACATGCAATTAACCTTTTAAAAAAAAGTAGCATTGAGTACATTCAGAATGTTGTACAACCATCCATTCTATTTAGCCCCAAAACATTTCATAACCCTCAATAGGAAAACCCAGACCCATGAAACACTCACTCCCTGTTTCCTCCCACCCCAGCCTCTGCCAGTCACTAATCGGCTTTCTGTTTTGACGGATGTACCTACTCTGGGCATTTCACAGAAATAGAACCATACAACATGTGACCTTTTGTGTCTAGCTTCTTTCACTTAGCTCTATGTTTTTGAGGTTCATGAACACTGAATGTGTATCAATACTTGCTCCTTTTTATGGCCGAGTAATATTTCGTTATATGGAGATACCACATTTTGCTCCTCTGTTCATCCGTTAATGGATATCTGAGGTTTTCCATCTTTCAGCTAGCGTGAACATTTGTGTATAAGTATTTAGATATGTCTTTTCGATTCTTTGGGGTTTATACAATCAATTCTCATTATGTGTTGTAGTTATGTTTCAGGAACACTGAATTAGCAAATTCCTTGCTAAATCCTTGTTCCTGGGGGAAATAGATAGATGCGTATCATACAGATTATAATCTTCAATCCCCAAAACAGTTTATCGTGGCAGATTCTATTTTCTATTTTCTTCTTTATTCTACAGAGGAGAAGATGGGGTTCAGAAGTGCGAAGTCACTTTCTTGAGGCCATGCTCCTGACCCCAGTCACTTGGCCCCAGAGCCTGAGCTTCCTGCTCTCCATGGCACCGCCCCTCCTGCCTCCATCCTCTCATCCTCACCATGGGAGAGCTGGAACAAGAGGACGCAGCGTCACTTGGTCTGACCTCAGCTGCGAAGGTACCAGGTGAGCAACTTAAATTTTTCCATTATGCATGTGTCCGTGCATTGCCACGAGTGTTGATTTGGGGCTTACAAATGAATTTTAGTGAATAGGCAAATTTGCCAACACAGAATTTGTACATAAAAAGGATCAACCATACCCAAGAGTGGAATTACTGGGTCAGATGGCAATTCTACGTGTAGAATTCTTTTCTTCTTTCTGAAGAACTACCAAACTGCTTTCCATAGTGGTTGCACCATTTTACAAGCCCATAGGATTTTTTTTTTAATTTTTTATTTAAATTCAATTTAGTTAACATATAGTATATTATTCGTTTCAGGGGTAGAATTTAGTGATTCATCAGTTGCATTTAAGGCCCAGTGCTCATTATATCATGTGTCCTCCTTCATGTGCATCACCCAGTTACCCCATCCCCCCACTTCCAGCAACCCTCGGTTCGTTTGAGTTGAGTCTCTTGTGGTTTGCCTCCCTCTCTGTTTTTGTCTTATTTTATCTTTCCTTCCCTTCCCATATGTTCATCTGTTTTGTTTCTTAAATTCCACAGGAGTGAGATCATTGGGTATTTGTCTTTCTCTGACTGACTTATTTCACTTAGCATAATACCCTCTAGTTCCATCCACGTCATTGCAAATGGCAAGATTTCATTCTTTTTGATGGCTGAGTAAAACTCCACTGTGTGTGTGTGTGTGTGTGTGTGTACCACATCTTCTTTGTGTGTGTCCATCTGTCGATGGACATCTGAAGCCCATAAGATTTTTAAGCTCAAATTTCTGTTTATTATAAACAACAGAATTAGGGAAACCTTTTATGCATAAAGACTTGTGTAAATCAATGATAATTTCCAAAAACTTGATGGAAATGAAATTGCCGAATCAAAGTATTTTTTAATACTTTTATGGCAGGTCGATAAGTTAATATTCATAGGGCACCAAGAACAGGGCCTGGTGAATAGTGTTATTTATTGCTAATTAAATGAATTAAATAAATCATGCTGTCAGTGTTAGCTGCCAAGCTCAATTCTTTCCCACTCCCGGGAGAGAAGCTCACAGACAGTGCAGGTGAGCTGGGCCCTCGGGTGGTCTGATCCGAAAGAGAAAATGGTCAGTCCTCTTCCAAAGCCAGACTGCATTCAGCCAGGGGGTACATTTCATTTGTTTTTGCATTTGCATATATACACCTGGTGTCCACCCACTCAACATCGACTCAAGAATTGAATCTATCATCTGTTTAAAACTTAGTCATTTTCTTTATAATGCACTAATAGAGGCTCATTGCGGAAATCTGGGGAAACACAGATAAATGTAGTAAAGAAAATATGACTCACCCTTGCCTTCTGTTCCACTTCCTTTCTCTGTGTAATGCAGTTAAAATCATAATATGTGTGCGGCTCTGAAGCTGCTCGTCTCCACTCAACGTTCTATTAGCGTGTAACTCGTGTCACTTAAAGGCTTCAAGATCCTGATTTCTAAGTAAGCCCCGGAGTTTCCTTTTGTGTTTATACCACACCTTGAGTATTCTCCCATTGCTGAATATTGTGTCCAAATGTCTGTTATCGTAAACAACACAATCATGACACTCTTTGGGCATAAAGATGGATGTAAATCAGTGATGATTTCCAAAAACTTGATGGAAACAGAGTTGTTGAATCAAACGTATATGTTTTATTCCTTTTATATGGCACTGTTAACTCAGAATATTTTTCTTTTTCATTTTTCTAAACGCTTTTAGTTTATCTCATCTAGACCAGGTTCTTTGTTATATTCACATTTGATACATGCCTCTTTTTTAAACAACTCCTATTTTGGTTTGCCATTCTGCAGTCATGAGTGATATTATTCAGTTAATACCTCTCTCCCCGACTGGCATATAAACTCCCAAAGGGTGAGAGCTGGATTCATTCACTCCTGTGGATTCCAGCATCCAGTAGTCTGGCACATAGTAAGTGCCCAGGAAATACCAAAGGCATGAATGGATACATCACCCTTGAGTTTTTATCCATTTTCACTCCCACTATCAGTGATGAAAATATATGTTTACCTTGTCCCAGCATCTTCACCCTCAATATAGCAGGAATTAAGATTAGAAAAATAATCTTAGTTTAATCACTGAAAATTGAGATCCTATTATTTTACTTTGCCTTTCTTTGATTACTAGGAACATGAGAACTTTTCCTATTCTTGTTTATTATTTACTTCTTCTTTGGTAAATACTAATGCCCATTCTTCACCCGTTTTGGTTCCTTGCTCAATTACCTTAACACAAATTCAGTCCACATTTACTGAGTATCTCTATATTGATGCTTTTATAAAATCTTCCTGATGCTTTTATAAAATCATTTTACTAGGTTCCCGTGCATAGGATGCAAACCTAATTTCTCATGCTATTAGCATAGGAGTTGTAGATCAGTCCTCTTTTCGTTTCTCATATATGCATTTCATGGTGCTGGGGCGTCTCAAGGAGCACAATCAGCCAGTGTTCTGTCATCCTTGAGTGCCGAATTCTTGGGATGAACATGGAAAAAGAAAGTTGGAAGAGGCAGGCAACTGACTGCATTCCATTGTTGAGTCTCACAGTCTGATGTGACTGGGGCTCAAATCCCAGCTAGCCCACTGCAAACTGTAGGACTCCAACAAGGCAGTTAGTCCTTTATTTCCCTCATTTGTAAAATGCAGAATAAGAATAGGCATTCATAGGTTGTTATGAGATTAAATGAGATAAGGTAAGGGAAGGAGGAAGGAAAGAGAGAAAGATGGGAGGAGGCAGGGAGGGAGGGAAGGAAGGAGGGAAGGGAGGAAGGAAAGAGCAGGGAGGGAGGGAGGAAAGGAAGGAAAGGGAGGAAGGAAGGGAGGAAGGAAAGGACAGAGAGCATATCTTCCTTCTCATCCATGTGGCTCATGTTTGAACGCTTTCCATGTGCTCAGTGAGCATGTCCCCTCCCTTCCAGGACAGTCTATAATCCATCACTGTTGTCTTCCTTTGGAAGCTGTTATGAGGAGTTTTAACAGTCTCTGTTCTCTGTTTGCTGGAAGCTGATGGAAGAACTCTCCTTATCTCCAATACTAGAACTTGTAGAAAATCAATACGAGGGTATAACATCCTTCACCATCATGCTTGGTAGTAAAGCCTAACTAGAAAATGTGCAGAAACTTCATGCATCTGGTGCATTTTGCCGGTGTGAAAATCAACCCGGTGTATCCAGGAGTGATTCCCCTCATTGATTGATCAAAGCATAAAGAGGAAGGCGCTGTGTATCAGCCTTCATTAAAAATGGAAACCTTGTCTCCAACTTCTAACTTGAAAAACTGACCATACAGGAGGAGAAAGTAGAGGATGTACCTGAATTTTGTTGTTGTTTTCTTTTCCTCTCGCGTCTTTAAGAAACACACTCTAAAGACAGTCCTCTTAATGCCAACAGAAGGCCTTGCAGTTCTGAGCCTTTTATAAATGACATTTGTCCAATAGCCTGATTTACGAAGCATGATTGAAAACAACAATCAGGCCACAAGTGATACCCAGGAAAACGCACACACACATACACACACACATAACAGGAAAGGCATTAAGAAACGAGACAGCTTTCCAAGGCTATGAAAACTTATCCAAAAGGAAATATATCACTCAAATATTTACAAAATTGCCGGTGCAATTCAGCCTTCTCAGTAGCAACGATTTTTATGTCCTAAAGAGAGTTTGTATCTAGAGGTAATTGTGTTCTGTAGCAGTTCATAAGGCTGGGCATTTTTGCTGGCAATTCCAGATTTATAGGAACAGAAAAAATTTCCGTGCGTGATATACTGTACAAATTGTATGTAATAACCACAATAAAAAATTTCAGTAGGCTTGCTATCACCAACCACCAATTCCCTGGGGAGAATTTATGTACAAACTTCAGCTCCGTTTACCATCTGGGATATTCTTTGGAGGATGGGTAGCCCCGGGTTCCTCAGCAAAGATAAGGGGGCATATATATCCTCTCCTCCTCTTGCCTTTGGGACAAGCATTTTCAAAAAAGAGGGCCTCTGTGTCTGGGGGAGTAGAAGTCTGCAGATGCCCTGCCATGGATTTGCCCACACGCCCCCACCTATCCCGAGATCACTTTAGCAGCTGTCCCTAAATTCTGCGGTTCTCGAATCCGAGCACTAAGTCCTGTTGCATATTTTATGCAGCCCATTATTGAGACGCGGATGCAGATTTCCATAGTTATAGGAGAGGAGGCAGAAACGGGAAAGACAAATTGGGTCATCTTACAGTTTGCAGCTGTGAAATCCATTTCAAAATTGCAGCCTTGCCGACCAGTGAGGCTTCCCTGGATGCGATGGAGATATAATCACGGTGTCGCCAAGGAATAGCATTCAGGCCTGCCAGTGCTTCTGGGCGTAGAGCATATGTCCTCATAAAACGTCCTCTTTATGACCGGAGCTTCTGTGCATATGCTGTGGACAGTGACAACCTGGATCCCGCCTTTGGTAAGGGACTAGGAAATTGAACATCTCACCACCACTTTGCATTTGATCATCAGGGCCTCCTCCCCACCATGTCTACCCCAGCCCCTCTCAGGGTCTGCCTGTGCCCTGCAGAGAGGCCCACGCTGGGGGCTGGCATTGCCCTGCCGCTGTGTCCGCACGATGGGGCAGGCATGGCTCCGAGTGCATCCTAGGGGTCTCCTTGGTGGCGCCAAGACCGACGGGGACACAGAAGGGAGGTAGTGAGGCCCAGGGTGTTTAGAAAAGCACTTGGGAAATCTTCTCTAATGGGTTCTGTATGGACAGTCACCTCAAGCCAGTCTATTCAGTGTTACATCTGAGGTGCCCGTCCCCACACTTATGACTTTGCGCCTGGGACCTCATTTCATCCTGTTGGGAGATAGGATCACCCCACTTTAAAAATCAGGAACACGAAGTTTGGGAGGCCTGCAGACTTGCCTAAGGATAGCAGAGCATCCGCTTTATCCCAGGCACGGCGCTAGGCAGTAAGCATGTAAATGCAGGCAAGATGGAGTCTCTGAAGCCTCGCCGTTATGATGATCTAGGATAGAGGCATTACTAACATTGCAAATCTACACATGATTATTTATAGCTTCTATCTGCACAGCACTCCTTCATGCCAGGTACTTTATTGGGAACATTTTGTCCATTTTAACTCTTCATCCTCCCAACTCCACGCGATGGTTCTTATCTCGGTTTTGCAAATGACTGAGTCAAGACTGGGATGCCACGGTGGCTTGTCAGAGGTCACAGAGCTAGAAGGGGGCAAAGCCATGGCTTGAGGATCGACCTCCCTTAGCCCAGGCTCATCTTCCTGTGCTACATGGCATCAAGTCCCAGCTTCAACTAAAATCCATCAAGAAGACTCTAAGAATAGTATCTCATTTTAGGAAGAGCTAAGATGAGTGACCATTAATCTCTCAATGTTGAACTGAGGAATGCTCACCAAAAAAGATAGTGAAGTTTCTGACATCAAAGGGTCTAGGTTCCGGTCTGAGCCCCGCTGTGTGACGTGATGCAAGTTACTTAACCCCTCTGGATGATATTTCCTGTCTGTATAATGGAGTTAGTGAAAGTATCCATCTAGGACTGCTGTGTGTGTTACATGTACATTTTTAACAAAGCAAAGCATAGAGTAAATTATTTTTTTTCTTCAAAAAAGTTACTAACTTTAGGGGCACCTGGGTGGCTCAGTTGGTTAAGCATCTGCCTTCGGCTCAGGTCCCAGGGTCCTGGGATCGAGTCACGTACCGGGCTCCTTGCTCAGTGGGGAGCCTGCTCCTCCCTCCCCCTGCTGCTTTCCCTGCTTGTGCTCTCTCTCTCTCTGACAAATAAAAAATCTTTTAAAAAGCTACTAATTTTATGGGCGCCTGGGTGGCTCAGTCGGTCAAGCGTCTGCCTTCGGCTCAGGTCATGATCCCAGGGTCCTGGGATCAAGACCCGCATCGGGCTCCCCGCTCTGCGGGAAGCCTGCTTCTCCCTCTCCCACTCCCCCTGCTTGTGTTCCCTCTCTCGCTGTGTCTCTCTCTGTCAAGTAAATAAATAAAATCTTAAAAAAAAAAAAAAAGCTACTAATTTTAAAAAATCAAGACTTCTAGAAAGGAGACTAGTAGTTAATGATCTAGCCTAAACAGGAACTTGGTTTTCCACTGGAGTTCTGAAATATGGTGTCTGAGGGAATAGAAACAGAGGCAAATGTAGCTTTCTCAAAAGATCAGCCAAATATGGGGTTGATTTACCGGGGTCTGAGCATACTTGGTGTGTAAGAGAAGACTTTTGAAAAGCAGGATCTGGTTCACTTGGGCGACTTAGCACCTACCACTGTGCAAGAATCAGTATTTGACTATGAGGAAAATAAAAGCGAAATGGGGTGCTGTCCCCCTCAGCATTTACTGGAGCCTACATTCAAGCGGGGAGGACAGACTCACCTTGAGTCACCAGAGCGCAGCATGAACGCAGCCGTGGGAAAGCCCACGTTATACTTGGAGAGTGGCCAGGGCTGCAATTCGGGTGAGATGGGGGACAGAGGCAGGGAAGCAGGGAGAAGGGTGTGACCCACATGTCAAGTTCGAAATACATGTTGGGCCTCAAACCAGAAAGGCACTGAAGGCCCTGCTGACAGATTTTAGTTAAACTTCACTCTGTGGCTAAACATGGTTGAATACCTGAGGTGCTTCATCCAGCATGTTTAAGAAAAATATTAGCTAAGATTTTTCTATTGCAAGTGACAAGGAACTTAGCAAAAGAAAAAAAAATGTTTTAAGAAAGTTACTGTTAAGTATCACCAGAAAGCAAGAATGTTCTGACTCAGAATGCTTAAATAAGATCATCACAAACTTGTCTCTCTCCATATTTCAGCTCTTGCTTTGCTAGGTAGGCTTTATCCTCAGAGGGGCTGGTCCCAAGTGGCAGTAAAAATGGCCACCAGTACCTCTAGGCTTATGTTCTCCCTGCTTAATTAATCCCCCTGTGTAAAGAGAGAGCTTCTCTCTTAACTGGGGACTGAATCTCATTTCCCTGGCTTGCATCATTTGCCTGTTTGTGAACCAATCATCGAGGACAGGATGATGGAATGTTTTGTTTGGCCCGGATGGGGTTAAGTAATCACCTCTAAAGTGGGAAAAGAAGGGTAGTCAGTTCATCACTGTTCCCCCAACCACATAAAAAGGAAGTAGAGCCAGGTTTGGTTCCATAAAAGGGGAATAAATGAAAGGAAGTGTATTGGTCAGATAGGATGGGTTATGCCATCGTAACGAGCGACTCCAAACCTCAGTAGCTGAAAACAGCACCTGTTTATTGCTCATCACACAGGTCCATTGTGGTTGGGGGTGAAGGACTCTGCTTGATATCATCCTCACCTAAGCTAAAGGACAGTGTATCTCCAAAGTTCCAAGACTGCTGAGCTAGGGAAAAAAACGCATGTGATGAATTTCACACTTGTTGTTAAAACCTTCTACTTGGGAGCCACTTGTATTACTCACACTTTATTTATTTATTTTTTTTTCCCAAAGCAAATTACTTGACCACACCTAACTTCAGCGGGCAGGAATGTGCACTCGACCATGATTGTAGAATGGAGGGATACTGGAAATATTTTGATGAAAGCGCCCAAAGCTAACATAGGCAGATAAAGACAACATAAGTCCACTGCAAGAAGACAACTGGTTACAGTAACATATCAATGCAAGCATCATGCTTCTAGGAAGAATTATGGTGTGTCTGTGTATATGATTGTGTGTAAGAGATAGAGACATAGTGATGAGCCCATATATTCAAGCTCATGCTGATTTGAATCATTCCTCATCGAGCTAATACTGCCTTTGACAATATGAGTTTATTGACAACACAGAAATCCATCAGGTTATTAGAAATTTTTGACAACCTCTATTTCAGAGACACGGGAATGTTGTGGCAATGATTCATTATGAAACAATTAACCAGGAGAAGTTTCTCTCTCTAAAATAACAATAGCCTGTTTCTCTCTCTCTTTAAAAATAAAAACAAAGAGTCATTTGACATATTGGCTGTTTCGAAAAATGTCTACTCTCTCCATTCAAAACTAAAGTCAAGGAGTCTCAGCCCCTCCTTATCCAGCTAACCATTGTCAAAGGGGGGTAGGGGGAGGGAAGTGGAATGCTTACTTCGAAGATTATGAAATTCAACCACATAACAAATTTTATTAGTAAATAAGACTACTTTGCCCTTAATCTGCTCATGACTCAGAAGTGTGTAATATTTAAATATTGGTTTTAAATTTGGAAATAATATTCATCTCTGCTCAGTACACTGCTGGCAGGTAGTTAAGAAATGCTGTAGGAATGTATCCAAGTCAAGTTTTCCTCGTGTTGCTGCAAGTGTACCGTGAGGGTCCTCACTGCTTCCCATCAGGTCTAGTTTTCGTGGTGGTCGGGACCCTCGCTGCTCCATCCCAGGGTCCACCTGGCTGTCCAGCAAGGCAGACAGATGCTGCTTCCTGTCACAGTGAAGCCGCTTCCTCCCGAATTCCACTCCGTGTTTCGGCAGGACTCATGAGGAAAATTACCAAGTAGCACCCCATCCTTAGTACCCTCTACTGCCATCTCTTGGAAATATTCATAATGAGGATATAGATCTAGAACAGTCCTGGGGGCAGTGGGACTCTGACGTTGAGCTGTACCCAGTCTGCCCAACCAGAAGCATGTGGTCCTACTTCTGGTTAGGACAGGGAAGGCTGCCCCATCAGAAGGAAGCCATATTCCCCATTTCTCCACAGCACAACCAGCATGTGCTCTAACTTGTCTGGTACCCCAGTCCCTGACATCTGATTCACCTCTCAGCGCAGGACTGTGACTTCAAACCCTGTGGCGTGTCTCCTGAGAGCCTAGCCCCTTGACACATTCAAAGTCCCTAAAAGGCATTTGCTCTCTCCTTGTCAGTGAATGAATGAATGAATGAAGAAATGACGTATGGAAATAATGCCGGAGTGAGCCGGTACAAGAGATTGCGCACTCGTCCCATGTGAAGGAGTAAGTAGGCGGTGGCTCAGGCACACCAGATTCAAAAACTCCACAAACACTTCAGCTTCATTTCTCCATGTGTTTGCTTCTGCCCTGGTTCTTCCATTTCACCTGTGATTCCTCAGCTAGCTTTCTTAAGGCTCCAGCCTCCTGCCTGGACCTCTGAGCCCTACTGAGGAGAGCGGGGCTCCGCAGAGGCTGGGCCCTCCATGCTAATGGCTGTATGCTGCCCCTCTCTGGCGCCAGGTGGTACTACAGGCTTTCTCCAAAATGCAGGTCCTGCTTTAACCCTTCAAAGTACAACACCTCACCCCTTGGGTTAAAAGGGCTCCCGGGTGAGTCTGGCATTTGTGGCCAGTAAATTCAAGATGAGGACTTGAGGAATGGTAGAGGACCGTGGCTGGGGGAATAGGCCAGCATACCGATTTTCCCCCCTTATGTTAGAAACAGGATTAAGCTGTAAAAGGTCTATTGTTCTAACACAGAGGTAAAACATTGTATCCTTTCTGGAAAGATAAGCTGCACATTTGCACATAAAGGAGATATCATACTAAAAAATAAAGGTAAGGGGAAAACCTGTAATTCCTCTGGTTAAGGACCTTGTGTTTAGAAATCCTGCTTCCTTTTTTAAGGCTAAATAATATCTCACTGTATCTATATTCTACATTTGCTTTATCTCTTTATCTGTTGATGGACATATGGGTTGTTTCCATCTCTTAGCTAATGTGAATAATCCTGCAATGAACTTGGGAGTGCAGGATGGAGATCCTGATTTCAATCCCTTTGGATAAAATACCGAGAATGGGATTACTGGATCTGGAATATGCTAAGCCCCATTTTTGTCTGTTTTATATACTGACTTCCTGCCTTAGATTTTATCTGGGAAAAAAAAGGCGGGGGTTCCATGGCTGGGTTGAGGGGAAGATGGAGAACACAGGTTTAGATCAACGACTTGGGGGTTATGATCAGAATCACCCAGGGAGTCTCTTAAAAATATGAATTCCCAGGCTGCATCCCAAACCTCTGAAATTAGGGTCTCTGGAGGACTGCTCAAGGAACGTTTATTTTTTTTTTTTAAAGATTTTATTTATTTATTTGAGAGAGAGAATGAGATAGCATGAGAGGGAGGAAGGTCAGAGGGAGAAGCAGACTCCCCACCGAACAGGGAGCCCGACGTGGGACTCGATCCCGGGACTCCGGGATCATGACCTGAGCCGAAGGCAGTCGCTTAACCAACTGAGCCACCCAGGCGCCCAGGAACGTTTATTTTTTAAAATCCCTCCTGGTGATACTGACGCCACCCTCCCAAGGGCTTGAGTTTGGGAAGTAAGTTATCTCTGAAGCCCCTTCTAAAGCCAGAAATTCTAGGATTCAGAACTCCCCAAGATAAAAGAACTTTGGACACTTTGAAGAGAACCTAACTCTTCGAGGCAGACTGCCTCTATTCTATTGGAAAATGACTTTATCTTGCAAAGTTGGTCCTCTCCCTGGGGCTTCTTTTTTCTTGGGGCTCTTCAGTAATGAGGGTGCTGCTCTTAGCTGCAAATATTGGAAACCCAGATGAAACTGACTTGAACGACACTGACACATGGTATCTCCCATCACGGGAAGTGCAGAGGGAGAACGGCTCAGTGATGTCATCAGATACCCAGGACCTTTGCACATCTCTGCTTTACCATCTCCTGTGTTTGCTTCAGCACAGGCTGGTGGAAAGTTGGCTGAGCAAGTCCAGGCATCACATCCTAATAGAATGGCATTCAGAGGAAGTAAGGCATGTTTTCTTCACGTGGCTGTCTCTTAGGAGAGAGGAAGATTTACCCAAAGGACCCCAGCATACTTCCCAGCATCCAGTCAGTTAGACCACCAGGTTGTCCCTAAACCAGCCATTTGCAAAGGGATAGGGTTGCCCTCAGACCACTCGGGTCCATCGAAGACTGAGAGTGAGGTCAGCTGACCGAGAGGTGCATGCCGCATGGGGGAAGGGTAGGTGCCAGAACAAAACTGAGAGGAAGGAGGAAAGGTTACTGTCCACCACAGGCTCTGACCTGAGAGAGAACGTGCAGTTATAACTATTATTGCCATCATCCGAGGGAAGAAGGGTGTGAGGAGATAGTTATACTTAAAACAAAATAAAAGCTTGCAATAATTCCTCAGGCTCCAGATGCTCTTTTTATATAATGGTGGTCATAAAAGGCCTTAATGGGTACGATTCTCACAGAATTTCCACTGCCTCTCAGGAACAGGGCTGGGGAGGTCCTTGCATGCCAATGAGCAGGTAATTAGAACCACAAAGTAAAAAGATGGTGCAGTGACTTCCTGGCTCAGCTCTTGGAGGAGGGAAAAACCCAAAGAATGCTCTAGAAATGCCCAGGTCCCTGCAGGCTAAAAGTGTAGATCCGCATGAAGGAGAAGTCAAGCCTGCCAGAGTTTTAGGGCCCCATGGCTCAGGTCTTTATCTTCATCCATTGCAATCTTTCCATTTATTCATTCAGTCACTAATTCAAATGACCTTCGTGAAGCCCCATTTAGCTAGTGATTGTTCAAGAGACTGGGAATACCAACATAAATAAGACATTGTGGATCTCTCTGTCTCTCTCTCTCTTGCCTTGACCCCCTTTTCACACCAAAAAGTGGGAAAAAGGATGCTAATCCCACTGGGTTGCTGGGAGGATTACAGGAGATACTGCAAGCCCCGCATGCATCTGAGTATTCTCTAGGCAAACAGTAGGTGCTCAATATATGCTCACTATTGTTATGATTTTCACTGTTATTGTTAGGACAATTAAGTTGTGTCCCTAGCCCCCCTGGGGCTCACAATCCAAGTCTAATGGGGCAAGAACACATCCATGACCAGGCTATCTGAAATTGTAATCAACAGCACTCTTTTGGGGGGTAGGCTCTCCATTATTTCAAATTTCATTGAAAGCTGCCATTTATTGAGCAACTACTATTTGCCAGTCTCTGTGAAAGGGGCTTTGCAGTAATATTTCATTTACTCCTTAGAGCAACGAGGAGGGTCTTCTTATCCTCCTTTTCAGATGAGAAACCCAAGACAAAGAGCAGCTGAGCCACTAGCCTCATCTGTCTGCCCTCCCTCCAACTTTGCATGGTTTTTATCTTTCAGATTTGAGAAGTAGAGCTGTTTCTTCTCTTCCCTTGCAAATATATCTCTGCTGTCTATGGATATGCTCACATGTCTACTTTCTCTATTCTTTTTTTCCTGTGAACCAAAAAATGTGGTGAAAATACCATTATGTTGGATGGTGAATTCTAAAAATTCCTTGCTAATTGTATGCCCACATTGTGAAGATTGAAAGCTGTGAGAATTTCCTCAAAGAAGATACTTCTATCCTTAAAATAATAGCAATCCCTTACCATAAAGTGCAGAGGATTGATATTCCAGAAAATACTTTTAGACTGTTACCACCCGAAGAAGATAAATTGTATCTCTAAGGACTAAACTGTCCAACTTGCTGTTGAAATTATGTTATTGCAAATCTTCAAACCCTATAGGTTCCTGGCTACATTCATTCTAATAGGCTATCTACCAGGACTCAAGTGGATGAACACAATAGCTCGTCAAGACTCCTACCTTTTCCACTCCTCTTGGAGTCTGTAGAGTATATGATATTATATGAGAGGGGCAAGCCCCACTGTTTCAGTATCCTAAGTGCAGTCGAATTTTAACACCTTAGCAGGGTTTGAAACAGAGATGGATCATCTGAGATGACCACTAGAGAATTCAAGATGGGCAGATGTCTCCCTTTACTCCAGACTCATATAGTCAACTGCTTATTGGCTATCAGCAGCTGGACAATCCACAGATAATACAAATTCAGCAAACCCAAGTCTGAGCTCCCCACATCCCCATGCATGTCTGTTTGAGCTCCTGTGTTCCCTACCCCATGAAGCATCATCCATCACCCACCCTGTCCCCCAAATCATAGACCTAAGGGGCATCCTTGTCTCCTCCCCTTTACCACCCAAAACCCAAGTCTGATCCATTTTATCTCCCTGATAGCTAAAGACCTGGAAGGTACAGGTGAGGGGCCCAGGGGAGTTTTTGGGTTTTTGTTGTTGTTGGGTTTTGTTTTGTTGTTGTTGTTGTTGTTGTTGTTGTTGGGTTTGGGGTTTGTTTGGTTTTTTTGCCAGGGGCATGGAAGTTCTAGGGTGCAAAATAAAGAGGTGAACAGGAAATGAAGTACCCAAACACTCAGGAAGTGAAGACACAGCCAGAGATTCTTATGTGCTGGGCATTAGTTACTAATGACGGAGATGAACCCCGGTGTACAAGTTTCATTGGGGATGGAAGGCAGGGCTCAGGTGAGGTGACAGGTGTAGTGACTGTCGTGCTGTCAGCCTCATCTCTGGGTCCTGACAATGTTGTAGCTTGAGCTAGGGCTCTCTCCCTGCGCTCCCACAACCCCGGGGCTTATCCTGATCACAGCGGTGAACAGAGATTTTTGGTATCTATTGACTGGCTGGCTGCCAACAAGACTCTGAGCTCCTTGAAGGCAGGAGCTGTGTCTAATGTTGTGCTGACTCCATAACTCCTGGCAAGGTTTCTAACGCTTTGGCACTTAGCAGCCTTAACCAACTACCACACACTGGGTGGTTTAAGAACAGAACTTTATTCTCTTCATTTGGTGCAGGGCAGGGGGGAGGGCAGTTGTCCAAAATCAAGGCATAAGGAAGGCCATGTCCAAAGGCTCTAAGGAAGAACACTTCCTTGCCTCTTCTAGATTTGGTGGCTCCAGGCATCCTTGGCTTGTGGTGGCATCACTCCCATCTCTGCTCCGTTCTTCATGTGGCCTCCTCCCTCTTCTCTATGTCCTCTCCTCTTATAAGGACAGCACTCTCTGCAATCATTGCATTGAGGGCCCACCCTAATTTCAGTACAGTGTCACCTTAAGATCTTTAATTACATCTGCAAAAACCCAACTGCAGGTAAGGTCACAGGCTGAGGTTCTGGATGGACATGCATCTGAGGGGACACTATTCAACCCACTACAGTAGGTATGCAGTAATGGTGACTGTTATAATTCTTCCATGATCCCCTTGCCTGCTCAGATTCCTTCACGATATGCTCTCACTGAATTGTGATCTTTTCTCTCAGAGCATTTTCTTCTGTTTGGGATGCACACTGATCATTTTGCTAACACCCCTGTTGCCCAGTAGACTACAAGCTTCACGGGAGTGGAGGCAACTGTTCATGTCATTCATCATTCTACCCCCAGCACTGAACACAGTGCCCTCACATAGTGGACACTCCGTTAAATACCTGTTGAGTGAACCAGTGAATGAATAAATGAATGAATGAATATCGAGTGAATAATTGATGACAAACACGCTGTATGTAGTCCCTTCCCTGAGTTAGGCGCTTCCTCCCCACCCAGGGCCACAAGGCTCTTGCTGCAGAGCCGGGCTCCGCACACAGTTCAGCTGGCTCTCTCTGGAACTGGTTGAGTTTGTTTAATCATATTATACAGTGTGCGTGTTTTACATGATCAATATATGTCACCCTAAGTGAACATGTCACCTAGCCTAATGGCTTCTGCAGGAACCGTTTATTGGGGTTGGCATTCTCCTTTTTTGATGCCTGCTCCAGCGAGGGCAGTGACAATGGGCCCAGGACCCTTGGTGCCACTTGCCTTCCTGTGCCATGGTGTGCTAAATGAAATATGACAAGAGAGTGGCTTCCAGTAATTGCAGTAATTGACTGTGGAGAGTCCATGATTATGCCATTAGCTCCTCTCTGGGTAACACATCATGAGTGTGGCCATATCTCACCGCTTTGGAGACCATCAGAATTGCAGGAAGGTTCAAACGGGATGGTCTGTCCCTACTCCCTGTTCTCCACCATATGCCAAGATTTCTCATTCCTAATGTCTAAAAAGTAAAGGATGGAGTAAGAAGACCCGAGTACTGGCTCCAGCCTGGCCATTTGTTACGATGAGGTCACTGGTTAAGTCTATATAACTCAGGCATCTCTGATCTTCAACTCTCAGGGTCGGGGGTGGGGGAGTTGGACATAATCCCATCCCGACTGTGATAGTTAAATTTATGTGTCAGCTCCCTTGGACCATAGAGTGCCCAGCTCAAACATAATTTCTGGGCATGCTTGTGAAGGTGCTTCCAGACAAGATTAGCCCTTGAATCAGTGCGCTCCGTACAGCAGATGGCCCTCCCAGTGTGGGTGGGCACCAGCCAATCTGTTGGGGACCTGAATAGAACAAAAGGCAGAGGCAGGAGGAATTCGGTCTTTTTTTTTTTTTTTCCTGCCTCACCACCTGAGCTGGGACATCTCATCTCATCTTCTTCTGCCCGCAGACTGGGAGTTATACCATCAGCTCCCCTGGTTCTCAGGCTTTTGGACATTAATGGAGTCAGTCACACCACTGGCCTTCCTGGGTGTCCAGCTCGCAGATGGTAGATCGTGCGAGCTCTCAGCTCCCATAATTGTGAGAGCCAGTTGCTCATGTAAAAATAAATATATATATATATATTGGTTCTATTCCTCTGGAGTGCCCTAATACACCAACCTACCGTGTATGGAGCTGATGGTTGAGAAGGTCCAGGTGTGCAGCTGTGCACATTGCAAACTTCATAGCATGCATATTATTTACCACACTTGCATTCCACCCATTCAGAGAAAGGGGAAAATATCCTAATATTTCTAATGAGTCTATCTGAGCATTCACCTGCTACTAGTTTCTTGAACAGTTTTAAGAGCCTTGAGGTGAGGGGATGTGGTCCACAGCTGATACACTGGCCTTCCGTATGCCTTTTATGTTCGAGACAGAGCCCCGGCTCGCAACCCTGTCTCTGCCCCAGTAAGTTCTTCCTCCTGAAAAGGCAGGCAGTCCGTGAATGTCCATGCAGGGAGGATGACAGGAATCAACTACCCAGAAGTGGCAAGTATGCATTAGTCACTCATTCTTCCACAGCCTCTTCCGGAGTCTTTGCTAGCTACTGCAGTAATTTATGGTCCTTTCCCACGAGTTTTGCAATGAGCAGTGCAATGACCAATGCTGAACACCTTGCTCTTGTGGTGGAGGTGGGGGAGGGAGAGACCTAGTGTGTAACACTTGCCTGTATCTGTGGTGTAAGCACTCCCATCATGGTTGACTTGAGTAGGACATTGCTCAGTGAGACACAAAGCCCCAAGGATCCACGGCCAACCATTTAGAATTGGCAGAGAAAAAAAAAAATGAAAGCTTTTTACTATCTCTTTATCCCCTAATTTTACAGATGAAGTCCCTGAGAAGAGAAAAAAAAAAACATGGACAAAAATGGCACAGCAAAGAAAAGGGTTAGAATACCAGTCTCCAGAATCCTAGCTCTTTCCTCTGCTCAACACCCCTCCAGAAGCTACATGGGATTGGTTGGATTCCAAATGATTCTGCAGCCACTTGGTCAACAGTGGTTTGGAGAAGACAACCAGAACTATTGTCAGGTACTTAGCATCTCTTTACTTATTTAATCCTAACAACGACTGTATGAAGTAGGTACTATTATTATACATACATGACGGATGAGAAAATAGAAGGGGTGTAGCTTTCCTGTGGTTATGGAGCCCGTAAGTGGTGGTGCTGGAAAAACCATACTTGAAGGCACAGGCTCTTAACCTCTTGCAGAAGCAGCTCCTGACATGGCCCCAGGGATCCCCACCTCCCGTATTCACCATCTTGTGTAATCCCTTGCCCTTGAATGCAGACTGGATCTAGTGATTTGCTTCTAATAAGTAGAATTCAGTAAAGATGATGAGGTGTCATTTCCATGACGAGGTTGCAAAAGACTGTGACTTCCACCTTGCTGGTACTCTCTCTTCTGCACTCTCTCTTGCTCACTCTGAGGAAGCCGCCATGTTTTAAGATTCTCTGTGGAGTGACCCACATAGCCAGGAACTGAGCAGACCTCTGACCAACAGCTCTTGAGGAAGTGAGAGTTTAGTCCAACATCCTATAAGGAACTGAATTGCCAATAAGCCCATCAGTGAACTTGGAAGTAGAAGCATGAGCTATAGCCAGATGACAGTTTTTAAGAGACCCTAAGACAAGGATCCCAGCTAATCCTATGGATTCAGGACCCAGAAAAACTGTGAAATAATTAATGCTGCTCTTCGAAGTGGCTGCATTATCAGGTAGTTTGTTAGAGCTGGATAGCTAATACACCATCACCCTCTGTAGCATGAGCTATTCGAGTAGGATGACCTGGATGATCACCTTACGTAACTACCCTAACACCCAGTCTTGGGCGGGGGGAGACGGGGGGGGTCACAATAGAATCTTCAATACAGGGTTATTGGGAAATAAGGTGAAGTAATACCAAAAAAAAGTGCTTAGGGGCGCATGGGTGGCTCAGTTGGTTAAGTGGCTGCCTTCAGCTCAGGTCATGATCTCAGGGGTCCTGGGAAAGAGCCCCACATTGGGCTCCCTGCTCAGCAGGGAGTCTGCTTCTCCTTCTCCCTCTGTTCCTCCCCCCTGCTCGTACTCTCTCTCTCTCCATAAATAAATTTTTTTTTTTTAAAAAGTACTTAGAGGAAACAAAAGCTCCAAAAATATGAGTGGAAACCAATTCTGTCTGGTTCCAAATCCTTGCATTGTCTACTCTGCTGTAGCGTATAAACAGGATGGGGAACAAGAAGTAAGGCAGACATGAGGTGAGAAGAACCAAGGGGGATTTGTTCTTTTTGTGAACAGGACAGTGATGGGTGAACAGTGTTTGGCAGGACTTAAGGCAGAGGGCCAGAGCCAACCCTTCATTGTGTGAAGACGTTGGGAGGGTGGTGGGATATACAGTATTTATAAGGCAGTCAAGGACAGATCTGTTCATTCTTCATAAAAAGATCATCAGGCTGCAGACCTTTTTCTTAGAAAAGTAAAACTAACTGGTAAAAAGATATAATTTTACCTGCCATGTAACCCCAGGACATAATTATTGACCACGTTCATCCATACATCACAGAGGAGATGGAAATGATTTGGCCACAAACTTCTCAGCCCACCAAGCTTGCAAGTGGACTCAGTGTATCTCTTCTGATGCTCCCGGCTGACCGTTGGACTTGCGTCTGCTCGAGAAACGTTGAGATCCCTTGGTCAGCATGTCTCCGTCGAAATAAAAGGTATGATCACAAATTTTTTATTTTTTAATTTGTGATCAGAATATATAGGTTTTCTGATCAGCTGGGGGGTGGAAGACTACTTTTTAGTTCCCAGATTATGATAGTCTGCTGGCTGGAAGTTCAGACTCAAGAGTAGACTATCTCGGTTTGAAACCAACACGTTCATTTTACTACTAGACAAGCACCTCAACGTCTCTGAGCCTCAGTTTCCTTATCTGAAAAATTGACAATATCCCTTACTTCACTGTGGTTTTGAGACTAAAATGAGTTCAGGTATACAAAAAAGTGCTTGGTACAATGATTCACACACAGGTGGGGCTCAATGAATAATCATTCTGCTTCCTTTTGTATTATTTTAACCATGAGCACAAAATGGAACATCAGAAAAAAAATTTCTCAAGGTCAGTATTTCACAAATTGTGATTTGCAGGAATGTTAACTGGCATTGAACAAAATTAGAAAGGAAGGGAAAGAAGCGGGAGGAAGTTTCTTCCTTAGTGAAATACGATAGGACAATTTAGATGAAAAAAAGGTTAAATGTTTTGTTTTCCTTTACATGATTTTTCAGACTCTTTAATATGCAAATATGCATGTGACTCTCCATAAAGTATGTGATGTTTTCATAATCTATTTCTACACAGAACTCTTTTTTTCCTCCCTAGAATTCTTGTTGATATGTTCTAGAAAACTGCTTTCGAGAACATACTTTAGAAAATCACTGCTATAGGGTTATCTCAGCTCCATTAGACACTCTGCACTGGAAATTTCTGGTCACTGGAAACAGTGTTCCACAGAACCAAAGCACTGAGTAGAATCTTTTCTGTGATTTGTTTTATTCTCTTTCTCCACTTCTGCCAGTTTTCTGGAAGCATCTAAATTCGGGGACTGCCAGATAGTCTATTTTTCTTAGGTGTTCCCCTGGCTCTGCGAATTTTCTCTTTGACTGTTGTATTCTCTATATTTGATCTCTCCCCATAGTACTAAGACTCTCAGTGCTAAGCATCCACCTTCCTGGTCTCTGTCCCTTTGTCATGCAATAAAACTCAAAACGGCAGAGTCCCCAAGGCTTTGGTTCTTCTTTATACTAGTCCAGAGTAGAGATCTGGCCAAGCACCTGGGGCAGCAAGATCCCACGTCTGTCAAGCTCTGGGTCCTAAAGGGTCATGACCAGTGGCCCAGGTTGAAATGTGTGTCTGCTTGAGGACAGAAATCACTACCCCCCCCCAGGTGTCTCTCCTCCAGAGTAAATCTGGGGACCTTAACATGTCACCAGTTGCTCCAACAATAGCTAGCAACGGGAACCAGAAATTGTCCCCCATGTAGAACGGGGAAATGGCCATTCCCAAGAAATGCTCCTGCCCCAGTCTCAGATTCCCCTGGTTTTCTCCTGAAGCTTTCATTTCCCTATATTCTGACCGCCCCCAAGTTGTTGTCCATGTCTTCTGTCAGCTCACTGTCAGCTAATCCCTTAAAGTAGTAAGTTGCTCACTTGGAGTGTAAACTGATAAAAAGATGCTCACTAACCTGACTAAACACTATCAAGGAACTGTGCATTTTAGGTAGGGTTCTTCAAAAAAGATAAGCTCTGAACCTCCGATAACACCACGATTGTCGCAGGGAAAGAAGAGAGGAGAGAGTGAAGAGTTGAAATCCCCGTTCTGCCAATTCATTTGCTCAGGTATCCATTTATTCGCCAATCATGTACTGAGAACGTGCTCTGAACCAGGCACTGTGTAAAGTGCTCAGAATAGAGTGGAGAATAAAACATCAGCCACCAATCCAGTCATCGCAGACCTCATTAAGCTAAAAAAATATATATTGCATGATTATAAACTGTAAAAAAGGCTACCATGGAAAAAGAACAGGGAACTGTAATAGCGAATAAGTAGAAAGACGTGATTCAGACCAAACGGTAAGGTTAGTTCTCTCTGAGGAGGGAAGATTTAAGCTGAGCTCTGCAGGAAGCGAATGAAGGGCTGTGCCGAAGCAGTGGGGGAGGGGAGCATCCCAGGCATTCCCAAGGGGACTGAGGAGAGAAAGAGCTCAGCTTGTTTGAGAGACTGAAAGAAAGCCAGTGTGGATGTAGCGTGCTGAGGGACAGAGCATCACAAGATGGGCTTAGCGCTCAGTCATCTTTGGCAAGACGATGCCGCGTAACGAACCACTGCAGACTTTGGTGGGATGTGACAATATGTCTGTGGCTCGTGTATCAGGGGTCAGGGTCCTGTATCAAGATCGGCTTCATGTGTCTCTCATTTTCCAGCAGCCCAGACAGGTTCTCACGGCAATGGCAAAGGCATAAGCATGCGTGAAAGCGTGCAAGCCCTTCGAAGGGTGGGCTCAGAACTCTCTCACCAGCATTTTCTTAGCCAAAGCAAGTCATGTGGCCAAGCTCAGAGCCAGAGCAAGAGGATACTATGCAAGTTTACGGTAACGGGCCTGAATACCAGGTCAGGTGGAGCGTTGGGGGCATTTTTTCAACCTTCCACAACTAGAGGGACAGATGGAGAGAAACCAGTTAGTTCATTTAGTTCCTTGAAGGCCAGTATACATACTTTGGATTTTATTCTAAGTACTCTAGAAAGCTACTAAGCTGACCGATTATTGCTCATGTGACCTCAGGCAAATCATGTGCCTTCTTGAATATTGGTTTCCCCAGCTATAAAACATGTCTGTAGTGGGAGCGAGGGAACGGTTGCTTCTTGGGGAAGATACTCAAACCCCAAGTGTATTTGTGTATGAAAATGAACCAATGTGTATTTGTGTATGAAAATGAACCAATGCTACACACCTCCTCGGATTGTTAGGGGAATGAAGCGGGATGATGAATGTGAAAGTGGTTTGTAAGCCGTGAAGTGCTCGACAGTCATCATTTCCTGTACTATTTACAGCAATGCCAAAAAGTCGGGGACAGGACTCTCTCATTTCCTAGGTGAGGAAGCTGCCCCCAAGGAATATCGAATAACTTGGATTTGTCCCACAGCCGGGAAGGGGAGGAGGAAGGAGGAGTTCAAACTCTCATCTGGCTGATTCCAAAGCTCCCAGCCTTCAATTAACTACAGATTAAATAAGTTGCTTCCCCTGTATGAGGAACTGGCTGCGGTAGGACCTTCAGCGGAGATTACTGGTGTCACTGGAGATCATGGGCATGATTTAGACCTTTCCCCAGCTGCTGCTGAGCCCAGCATCGTCCCTTACCCCAGGATGGCCAGTGGCTAACAGCTAATTCACCAGGGGCCATCCTAGCTGATTGGTTCATCAATAACCCATTATCTCTGCCGTTGTAAATATCTTGGAAGGAATGTGACTTTCGGGGAGGAATACCCAAGCACACCCAGGCTGCCTGCAGCCAGTGCATAGCCTGGGTCTCTGGGAAAAGAGATAAATATACCCACTTCCAGCTTCCCATGGCAACGTGTTACAAAATCCCCCTGCCATCCTTGACAAGGGGAACTGGCTGGAACAGTCTGAAGATGGGGTCCTTGCATAAGGAGTCTGTCCCATCTGCCACTCACAGGACACTGCTGGGATGAGAACCATAGTGAACAGAAAAATTACCTAGAGCAGGCCCAGGCCGGCAGGCCCCAGTAGATGAAAAGATAACCAGAAGCTCCCCTGGAAGCAAGAGATAACCAGACGCTTCTGCTTCTGTAAACAGGCTTCCCACCACAAACCCCCTGCACTGCCCTAACCACTGTTCCCACCTAAAGCAACCCTCTGCCTCCCCTCAGTTTAAACCCGCCTACCAGCAGTCAGCATAGCCCTTGGAACCTGACCTCCCCGCACTCCCCCACAAAAACCCTGTAACCCCGCTGCCTGGGGCCCAGAATTTTGAGTGTGAGCTCATCTGGGTCCCCCGGCGTAAAATAAACCCAAGTTTCTCCTGCTTCTCTGAGTGTTGCTTGGTTTCTCACCGGTCTGATTATTTTCTGCAGCATTTCTGGAGGCCCCAGCGAGATTCCAACCATTCTGGCCCCTCGAGCCACCGGTCGGTGGCCGGGCTGCACCGGAGCAGGAAGGGACTCGGGCCTGAATGAGGCAGTGGGCCACCCGACAGTATTCCGGGTCCTCCTTCACCCCAGGCAGTCTTGCCCCAGCCGGACTCCAAGGAGAAGTGGACCAACTTGCCTGGCAGCTCGTCGGACTGGGTAAGCCTCCTGGGAAGATAATCCATAGTCAGGTCCTGCTCCACCAAGAGAAAGGGGAGCTTGATCACCTCCTAGGAATTTTCAAAAGGAATTCCACAGGACAGGGACCTCCCAGGGAGGGGCAAGGAAGTCCTGTAATAACTTCGGTGTGAACGTGTGAGTGAATGAACGGCCTGTTCGAGTTTATGGCTCCACGGTCTTGAGACTACAGAGTCTGAGTGAGCCCCAACCTGTTTCCGTGGTGACCTCATAGAGTCTAGGGCGAGCCCTTTCAGGGCGCCAGTCTGGGGGGCTTCTATGGACTCGCTATGGCTAAGAGGCACCCACATCTCCTCCGGGAGAGCAGACGGGCGGGCATCTGACTGGTCTCTCCTTTGGAGGGACACCCACCCTTTGTCTTTGCACCGCCGAGGCAGGGAGGGAACACACAGGGTGGCCAAGAGAGCCTCTGTTCATCACAGGCGGAAACTCTTCAAAACCTACAGTCCCAGACTGTATGCTCAAAAATTTTAAGAAGGAATTCTCAGGAGACTATGGGATCAAAATGTCTCCTGGAAAATTATGCACATTATGTGAACTGGAATGGCCCACCTTTGGGGTCGGCTGGCCCTCTGAGGGCACCCTAGACCTACCCACCGTCCAGGCCATTTACAGAGTTGTGGTCGGGACTCCCGGACACCCTGACCAAGTCCCATATATTGATTCTTGGTTTCAGACAGCCCAAACTCTGCCCCCGTGTGTCTGATTCCGCACTAATAGGAAGGGCCAGAGCAGGATATTTGTAACCCAAGTAAAAGAGCCCAAGGGCTGTAAGAAAGCAAAGCCTCCTTATCAGGGAGACCCAGAGGCTGAGGACAATCCGTTCGTGCCCCCGCCATATGCCCCGAGTGCACCACCACTGGGACAGCTGATGCCCCACCTTCTGGATAGCCCACCGCCTTCAGTGAGCCCACCTCAGCCTCCTCAACAACCGCCAAGCCCAGAGGGAATTCCGAGCCGGCCCCCGTCCTGGAGTCCCAGCCCCCAGCCCATGACCCGATGACGTCTACGCTCGTCTCAGGCTCCAGTTCCCCCAACCCGCGGCTCTCCAGATGCCGCTTGGTGAGCTGCAAGGGCCACAACAGAGAAACGCTGATGGCATCATCCAGCCCGGACCCTCTATTCTCATCTGTCAGCCCTTTAGCACCACTGACCTTCTAAATTTGGAAAACTACACACTGCCATATTCAGAGAAGCCTCAGGCCACGACTGACCTCCTGGAGTCCCTGTTCCAGAGCCACCAACCCACGTGGGATGATTGCCGCCGGATTCTCCTGATGCTCTTCAACACCAATCCCCGACGAATCCTCACCGAGACACATCATTGGCTCCAAGGCCAGCTCCCATATGGACCCTAAATGCAGAATCATGGGCACTAGGGGCAGCACCTGACACTCGGCCCGGCTGGGATTGCCGTACGGCTGAGGGATTAGCCACCCTAAGTCAATACTGCACAGCTTTTCTACGCGGACCAGAGCAGGGGCAAAGAAGCCAACCAACGTGTCCAAAACTGAGGCAGTTATTCAGAAATCAGAAGAATCACAGACTGACTTCTATGAGAGGCTATGCGAGGCCTTCCGAGTGTACACCCCATTTGATTCAGAGGCCCCAAAAAACCAACGAACGGTCAACTTAGCATTCATGACTCAATCATACACCGATATTTGCCGGAAACTCCAGAAACTTGGAAGGCTTCGCTGGCATGAATACTACCCAGCTAATAGAAGTGGTGAATACGGTCTTTGCATATCGAGAATGAAAACAAAGGTATCGTTGCTGGCCGCAGCACTGGGAAAACCAGACCCGACCGGACAGTCAGCTCCACCACAAAAGGGGGGATCCAATAGGAGGGCCCCACTCCAATGAGATCAATGTGCCTACTGTAAGGAGATTAGCCACTGGAAAAATGAGAATGCCCCCACTTTAAGGAACCAACACAAGGGTGACAAAATTACTTCAGAAAAAAGGAAAACAAAATGGCAGCCTGACCCTGAAATGCAAGACCTTATGGGTCTGGCTGGGATTGAGTCAGACTAGGCAAGACCGGGCTCCCTTTGGTTAGGTCCCTGAGAGCCTGTGGTCAAAATGAAAGTGGGGGGCCAGCCGTTGACTTTCATGGTGGACACAGGCACTAAGCATTCAGTGGTTACCACACCCATGGCCCCACTCACAAGCCATAAGGCCACACTTGTCAGGGTGACTGGTTTCTAAACTGCCCACCAGTTTTGCAGACCCCAAACATGCCAACTGGAGGGGGGGGGGCACACAGTGACTCATGAATTCCTATACCTACCAGAGCGCCCTGTTCCCTTCCTAGGAGAGACTTACTGACGAAGCTTGGGGCCCAGATTACCTTCACCCCAGGGGGGCCTACAGGCCTCACCTTGGGAAGGCCAAATTCCCTCATCATGGCAGTAACTGTTCCTGCAGAAAATGAATGGCGATTTTACTGCCCAGAAAAAGAGACCCCACGAAGCCGACCAGGCTGTTGGACGAGTTCCCTGACGTCTGGGCTAAAAAAGGACCTCCCGGCCTGGCCCTTAAGCACACGCCAGTAGTGGTGGGTCTCAAGCCAGGAGCCCTCCCAGTTTGACAGAGACAATATCCAGGGCCCCGGGAGGCACAACTAGGGATTCAGGCGCACTTACAATGACTAAAGGATGCAGGAATACTGATCGAATGCCAGTCGCCATGGAACACCCCACTGTTAGCAGTCAAGAAAACAGGAGGAAGTGTCCAGGACTTACGGGCAGTCAGCAATACCCTGGTCACACTGTACCCAGTGGTTCCCAACCCCTAGACTCTCCTAAGCCTCCTGCCACCACAAGCAAGCTGGTTTACCTGTCTGGACTTAAAGGATGCTTTCTTCTGCCTCCCCATGGCTCCAGCTAGCCATTCGCTGTTTGCCTTCAAACAGGAGGACCCCCACACTGGGAGGAAGACACAGATGACTTGGACCAGACTGCCACAGGTGTTCAAGAACTCACCCACGATATTTGGAGAAGCCGTGGCAGTGGACCTATCCACCTTCCTGACAGAAAATCCACGCTGCACCCTGCTCCCATACAGGGATGACCTACTCTTGGCAAGCTCCAGCCAAGAGAAATCCTGGGAAGAGACAAGGGCATTACTGACCTGACTCTCTGAACCCGGCTGCAAAGTTTCCTGGAAGAGAACTCAAATCTGCCGGCAAGAAGTCCGCTACCTTGGGTTTGTCATCTCCAAGGGGTGACGGATATGCCCTAGGCCCAGAGAGAAAGCGGACTATCTGTTCTATCCCACAGCCTAAGACCAAAGAGGAAGTCTGAGAATTCCTGGGAGCAGCAGGGTTCTGCTGCATCTGGATCCCTGGATTCTCAGCTCTGGCAAAGCCCCTCTGTGAGGCCACAGCAGGACCAGGCAAGGACTCTCTAAACTGGGGGCAGGACCAAGAAAAGGCCTTCCAGGAAATAAAGAAACTGCTGGCCAGCGCCCCTGCATTGGGACTGCCAGATGTAACGCGGCCCAGTCAACCTCTTTGTTCATGAAAGGAACCACACTGGAGTCCCTGTTCCAGACCACCAACCCACGTGGGATGATTGCCACCGGATTCTCCTGATGCTCTTCAACAAGGAAGAACGCTGACGAACCCTGGGAGTCCTCACCCAAACAGTGGGTCCCTGGCAGCAGCCTGTGGCCTACCTGTCAAAACACCTGGACCCAGTGGCATCAGAGTGGCCACCATGTCTCTGGGCCCGAGCTGCCACAGTGGCCCTGATTAGGGAGGCTGATAAACTCACCTTAGGACAGGATATCAATGTCAGAGTTCCCCCATGCAGTTACAGCCCTCATGAATGGACAGGGACACAAATGGCTGACGAGCTCCAGAATGGCCCATTACCAAGGACTGTTATGTGAGGACCCCCCCAGTCAGGCTCAAGACCGTGAGGACTCTAAACCTCACCCCCTTCCTGCCAGCAGAGGAAGGACCGCCTGATCACCACCGTGAAGAGGTAATAGACGAAGTTTACTCCAGCACACCAGACTTGACGATGTCCCCCCTCTCAGATCCTGAACTTGAGCTCTTCACGGACAGAAGCAGCTTCATTTGAGAAGGACAATGGAGAGCCGGATTCGTGGTAACTACCGTCAATAACATTATACAGGCCCGAGCCTTACCCCAAGGATAGTCCACACAGCAAGCCAAACTCTGGGCATTAATCCAGGTGCTGCGACATGCAAAAGGAAAACGAGTAAACATCTATACTGATTGAAGGTATGCCTTTGCCACCCTCCATGTCCACAGGGCATTAACAAGGAAGAAATCCTCCAACTGCTGGAAGCAGTCTGGGAACTGTCCCAGGTAGCAGTCATCCACTGTAGGGGCCATCAAAGGGGCACAGACTATGTCATCAGGGGAAACCGCCTGGCTGACCAGATCTGGCAAGGGAGGCGGCAGAAAAACAGGGTTCCCCCAGGGAACTGGGATGGGCCACTAAACTCTTGTTAGCTCCAGAGTTGCCTCCTGTCCCAAATTACACCAAGGAAGAAGAATTGTGGGCAAAAAATGAGGGGGGGAATAAAAGGAGAAGGGGGCTGGTGGCAACTGCCCGACCAGAGACTTTCCATACCCAGTCCTGTAGCAATCCCCCTAATAAAGCAACATCACAAACTCACTTGGGAAAAACAGGCCTGGAGAAACTACTAGGCAGATACTATTTCATCCTCAAACTCCCCACCCTGTGTGCCCAAAACAGGTACTAGGTGCAGTATGTGCGCACGAAATAAGGCAAATCAAGGACCTAAACCAAGCCCTGGGATACAAACAATGGGCACTATGCCTTTCGAGGACCTGGAGATCGACTTCATAGAGGTCAAGCCATGCCAAGGATACCCATACCTCCTGGTTCTAGTTTGCACTTACTCAGGGTGGGTTGAGGCTTACCCCACGTGCACAGAGAAGGCACGAGAAGTAATAAAAGCCCTCTTGATAGAGGTCATCCCCAGGTATGGGCTTCCCCTTTCCATTGGCTCAGACAACGGACTGAGTTTCCTGGCAGAAATAGTCCAAGGCCTAGCCAAAACCTTAATAAAATGGAAGCTCCATACAGCATACAGACCCCAGAGCTCAGGGAAAGAAGAGTGTATGAACCAGACTCTTAAAACAATTTTAGCCAAGCTCTGCCAAGAAACTCAATCCTCCTGGGTAGAAATGTTACTGCTAGCCCTGCTCAGGGCACACTATATAGAGATTCTCTATGGCAGGCCACCCCCCATAATAAGCAGGCTTAGAGGAGACCTCAAACAGATTAGAGACTTAGAAATGTCCTGACACCTCCAAGCCCTGGGAAAAACTCTACGCCACATCTCCCGAGAAGTTTTAGAAAGGATCCCTGTCCCCATGGGTAATTGGGCCCATCCCCACCAAGCAGGGGACATGATAATGGGTAAAAGATTAGAAGGAGCCGCTCCAACCCACTTGGACAGGCCCCCATCTAGTAATACTGGCAACTCCCATGCTGTTAAAGTTGCAGGGATCCATCACTGCTGAGTAAAGAAGGCAGCAGCCCCCGCCGACCCACACAACTGGCAGACAGCCTGAGACCCGACCGACCCCCTCAAGTTAAAGATCCGGAAGACAACCCAGCAGCCCACAGTTGCCGGGGGGGCCTCTGGCCCTACCTGACGCCCCACAGAAATCCACAGATCCCCCACTTGAGGAGTCCACGACCTTGCTCCAGTCGCAAACCTGGAGGCCGAGCGGTCAACACACGGTGGAAGCTTGAGGAACTCAGCGGGGAACATTTGGACACTGAAGTCTCGGTGCCATCCAATACCAGTAATAATACTGGCACTTCTGACCCTGGTGTTCTCTGTGGGTCTAGCTGAGTCAGCCCCAGGTGACTGGAATTGGACACAGAAAATCACTCTAGCCGTAGTCTTTATAGGTATAGGGCGTCTATTCAGTGGAATCTACTGCTTCTTGTAACTGTCCCCGCCCCCACTTTAAAATGAATCCCCTGACGCTAGCGCTGCCGCTGTTGGTTATAGGGCTAAGCTTGGGCTACCTAGATGACATGACTGGGGACAGTCAATCCCACCAGCCGCAGGGTGTAAGGATGCTAGGGGGCACCAGCCACCTGCCATGTACATGCCAGCATTACCACCAGCCCTCTTAGTCAAATGTCCTCGATACGTGTGCTAGAGCCCACCTGACCCTCTGTCAACACGAGGGTCTATTCTACGTGTCCAGTCGCCCGACGGATCGATGCCCCAACTGCTCTGTGGCCCTACCCCCTGGGGATCCCCCGCCTCCTCAATGGCCTCTCCCCACTCCTGTCCAGAAGGCCCCTGCCCGAACCCTCACTCTCACTCTAGCTATGGCCATTCCCAACCCAGAACAGGCAACACCAACCCCACAGTCTCCCTGTTCTTGTACCTCAGTATACCCTAGCATGCCGAGACAATGTTATGACCTGAGGGAGGTCACTATTTGTCACAGTAAAGGAAAGGAACTTATGACTGGAAGTATTAAGCCTAGGCTGTATTGGGGCTGCTGGGGTCCAGGATGTCCCGAGGTAAAGGGTCCGACCTGCTGGGAACCTGCTAAGGCTTCCTCCCCATCGGGGACCTCTCACCTTAGACCCTCAAGTAAGTGATGTGACAGAAGGGGTCCACCACTTACTCAACACAGCCAACCCTCGCTTGGCTGCTGATTGCTGGCTCTGCCTGCGGCCTGGGCCCCTTCAGCTTATAGCAAGCCCCCTGAGTTTCCTTAACCTGATCAGGCCTACAGCCGACCCCTCCCAAGCCCGCAGAGATAGACCCTAAATCAGCCAATGTATTGTTGTCTTACCAGGCCCCCGACTGTGTCCACAGTCCTGGGGGAACACATTCAGTAGGAAGTCTGTCTGCCACCCAATGTCTCCAAACCCACAACTGCCCATCACATGATGGGTGCACATCTGCCACACCATGGTGCACTCCAGAACATGGTACCCTTTTCATGTGTGGGAGATATATTTATCGATGTTGCCAGCTAACAGGACAGGAACATGTACATGGGTGCTTCTAACTCCCTGGGTAGATATAGTGCCCAGTAATCAATCCCTTCCCATCCCCTTGTTGGCACGCACGTGGTCTAAGAGGGCCATCCAAGTCACCCCACTATTGGTTGAACTAGGCATGACAACAGCCGTGGGCAGACAGATAGGAGCAATCGCCTCATCCTGTTACTACAACCAGCTGCCAGAAAATCTTGCAGAAGATACGGAGCAGGTGGCTAAGGCTATAATGACCATACAAGATCAGATAGACTCCCTAGCAGCTGTGGTACTACAAAAACGGAGGGGCTTAGACCTGCTCACTGCTGAAAAGGGGGGACTCTGCCTCTTCCTGAATGAGGAATGCTGTTTCTGTGTGAACCAGTCAGGGTTAGTCAGAGACACGATCCAACAACTCCAAGATCGGATTGCACGCAGGAGCCAAGAATCAGCCAACTCTTGGGGTAATTGGTATAATGTCTGGGGCTGGGCCTCATGGCTCCTTCCCTTAGCCAGCTCACTTCTCATGATTCTATTGGCACTCCGGTTCGGTCCATATATTATTAATCTTATCAGCCCTTTCATCAGCTCTCGGATGAAATCAATTAAATCACCACTGCTGGTAACTCAGTACAGACGTGTAGACCAACAAAAACCCAATGGTAATGGTCGATGCCCATTCTAAGTTAGAAAAGCTTCGAAAGGGGGGCATGGAGAGGAAAATTAACCCAGAGCAGGCCCAGGCCGGCAGGCCCCAGTAGATGAAAAGTTGCTAGAAAGAGCAAGAGATAACTAGAAGCCCCCTGGAAGCAAGAGATAACCAGCTGTTTCTGCTTCTGTAAACAGGCTTCCCACCACAAACCCCCTGCACTGCCCTAACCACCGTTCCCATCTAAAGCAACGCCCCTCCCCCAGTTTAAACCCACCCACCAGCAGTCAGCATAGCCCTTGGAACCTGACCCCCTGCACTCCCCTATAAAAACCCTGTAACCCCACTACCCAGGGCCCAGAATTTCGAGTGTGAGCTCGTCTGGGTCCACCGGCATAAAATAAACCCGAGTTCTCCTGCTTCTCCAAGTGTCGCTTGGTTTCTCACCAGTCTGATTATTCTCCACAACAATAGCACAGGTCAAGTGATGGGCTTCCACACCGCAGGCCACAGAGTGCTAAGTAGAGGGCCGGATGCTTCAGAACCAACCAAGGATCTTCTCTAAACAGTTGAGTCTCAGGACTTGTCCCCTAGAGATTCCGATTGAGGTCTGGAATAAAGCCCAGGGATGTGGGGTTTGGTTTTACTTTGGCGATTCTCCTGCAGAGCCAGGTTTGAGACTACTGCTTTCATTTCACCCAAGCAGCCTGAGCACCCACTGTGCGCCAGACCCTTCTTCTGAGTGCTGAGATAGACATCAATAAAATGCAGCCCCTGACCTCAAGGGCCTCACAGATGAGTCGTAAGACAAACAAACTGACATACGGCTATGGTGGTATGTGAGAAGGAATCAGCTGAGCTTACCCAGCTTTTTCACACCAATGAGACACCCTGGCTTTCCAAAAAGAGCATCCAGTTGGTGCTCACTTGCCCCGCAAACTCCCCAAACCACTCAGCGTCCCTTTTCATTAATTACTGTCCTCTGCAGCTTTGTCTCACCCCCACACCTGGTCGCATGGTTCTGACCCTAGGCTGTCCCCTTCAGAGCAATTTGGACATTTCTGCTCTACTCTCTCACTCTGGTTCACTAACTAATCTGCCCAGTCACAATTATACAGAAGGATGTTCTTTTTTTTTTTTTTTAAGATTTTTTATTCTATTTTTTGACAGAGAGAGACAGCGAGAGAGGGGACACAAGCAGGGGGAGTGGGAGAGGGAGAAGCAGGCTCCCCGCTGAGCAGAGAGCCCGAAGCGGGGCTCGATCCCAGGACCCTGGGATCATGACCCGAGCTGAAGGCAGACGCTTAACGACTGAGCCACCCAGGTGCCCCCAGAAGGATGTTCTACCAACCTCCTCCCTGCTCCCTCTACTACAGGTGGAGAAAGCCCTAGATACACTTGGTCTCTCAAACTGGTTAGGAATAAATGCTTTGTGAGCACCAAAGAGGACTTGGTTCATTCTGCTTTACCTGGATGTTGAAAAAGCCATCGTCCTTTCTCAACAAAGAGAGGATTATGGACCTGAACAGACCCATTTCCAGGAGGCAGAAAGGGAGTGGTGATAATGACACATCTTACTAATTAAAAAGAGATTCTGTTATCTCCAAACTGAAAGAGAATTTGGGAGATGGGGTTGAAAATTCTCCTTGGAAGTAAGTGGATTTCCATCCTGGGCAGTCAGAGTTCTCTGAAAGCTAGGCTCTTGTCACCCTTTTTACTCTTGCCTGTGCTTAGTTGCCAGGCAGGAGCAAGATGGAAGGGAACACTGCCTGGATGCCAAACCCCAGACCAAACTGGAGAAGCCACTGGCTTCTCATGGGTTTCCACCTGATGCAAAGCAGAAATGCCAGGATGCCTATTACATGAGTTTGTAGTAGTAAAAATTTGGAAGGAAAAAAGCAGATTAATTAAAATATGCCACATATAAAGAGTGAGACAGTATGCAGTCATTACAAAAGAATAAGATCTCTCAATGGAACAGAATAGAGAGCCCAGAAATGGACCCTCAACTCTAGGTCAACTAATCTTTGACAAAGTGGGAAAGAATGTCCAATGGAAAAAAGTCTCTTCAACAAATGGTGTTGGGAAAATTGGACAGCCACATGCAGAAGAATGAAACTGGACCATTTCCTTACACCACACACAAAAATAGACTCAAAATGGATGAAAGACCTAAATGTGACACAGGAGTCCATCAAAATCCTAAAGGAAAACACGGGCAGCAGCCTCTTCGACCTCAGCCACAGCAATTTCTTCCTAGAAACATCACCAAAGGCAAGGGAAGCAAGGGCAAAAATGAACTATTGGGACTTCATCAAGATAAAAAGCTTTTGCATAGCAAATGAAACAGTCAACAAAACCAAAAGACAACCGACAGAATGGGAGAAGATATTTGCAAGTGACATAGCGATAAAGGGCTAGTATCCAAAATCTATAAAGAACTTATCAAACTCAACACCCAAAGAACAAATAATCCAGTCAAGAAATGGGCAGAAGACATGAACAGACATTTTTCCAAAGAAGACATCCAAATGGCCAACAGACACATGAAAAAGTGCTCAACATTGCTCGGCATCAGGGAAATCCAAATCAAAACCTCAATGAGATACCACCTCACCCCAGTCAGAATGGCTAAAATTAACAAGTCGGGAAACAACAGATGTTGGCGGGGATGCGGAGAAAGGGGAACCTTCCTACACTGTTGGTGGGAATGCAAGCTGGTGCAGCCACTCTGGAAAACAGTATGGAGGTTCCTCAAAAAGTTGAAAATAGAGCTACCGTATGACCCAGCAATTGCACTACTGGGTATTTACCCCAAAGATACAAATGTAGGGATCCGAAGTGGTACGTGCACCCCGATGTTTATAGCTGCAATGTCCACAATAGCAAAACTATGGAAAGAGCCAAGATGTCCATCAACAGATGAATGGATAAAGAAGGTGTAGTATATATATACAATGGAATATTATGCAGCCATCAAAAGGAACGAGATCTTGCCATTTGCAACGACGTGGATGGAACTAGAGAGTATTATCCTAAGCGAAATAAGTCAATCAGAGAAAGACATGTATCATATGATCTCACTGATAAGAGGAATTCTTAATCTCAGGAAACAAACTGAGGGTTGCTGGAGTGGTTGGTGGGGGGTGGGAGGGATGGGGTGACTGGGTGATAGACATTACGGAGGGTATGTGCTATGGTGAGCACTGTGAATTGTGTTAAGACTGATGAATCACAGACCTGTACCTCTGAAACAATACACTATATGTTAAAAAAAAATGATAGTAGGAAGAGGAAAATGAAGGGGGGGGAAACCAGAGGGGGAGACAAACCATGAGAGACTATGGACTCTGAGAATCAAACTGAGGGTTCTAGAGGGGAGGAGGGTGGAGGATGGGTTAGCCTGGTGATGGGTATTAAAGAGGGCATGTACTGAATGGAGCACTGGGTGTTATATGCAAACAATGAATCATGGAACACTACATCAAAAACTAATGATGTAATGTACAGTGATTAACGTAACATAACAAAACAAAATTTTAAAAAGATCTCTAAGATTTCTTAAGTGGAAAAGAGACTCAAAACACTATAGGATGTTTCTATTTTTATGTAAGAAAATAAAGACACACACACACACACACCTATTTACAGTAATTACTGAGAAGGACTACAGAAAGGGGTTGAAGAGATCCTGTACTTTTTATTCTAAATCTCCCATTTTCGTTTCTTACTTTTATTCAAAAATATGGTCTTGCACCTTAAGTGGTGGGGTTATGGATTTTTGTTTTTAACTTTATAATTATATGTGTGTATATATTGATGTATATATCAATTATATATGCATTACATAAATATATACAAAAGGAAAATATCTGCCTATATACTCACACATTACACACCTAAGTGTGTTCAAATTATCAGCTTGTTTATCTTATTCATTGGTGACTGGAGTATCTACCGCAGTCCTGGGACTTAGTAGATTACTTAATATAGGACAGTCCTATATTACTGTCCTATATTAATGAATTAATGTCCACTATTACTGAATTGAGGAAACAGCAGCCCCACTATTTTCTGTTGGCCAACCCTTAACACCATTTTTACCAAGCAAGGTTCTAATTTCTTTATGTGCTTTATCTACCACTTCAAACAGGCAAGAGCTTTATTCAATGATTCATTTACCCACCCAACAAACATTCAGCATGCTAGTCAAGAACAAAGAGCAAAGATGAATAAAGTCAGTCTCATTAAGTCTCCTGCCTTGTCCTACACTTGGTCTTCTGGGAGCGTGTCCTTTCTGGGGGAGAAAGGACAGTGTGGAAGGAGATTTTTGTCATTATAAAAGTGACCCAATACCCAGAGAAAACCCCACACTGACCCAAGTCTGCCACTGGCAACATTGATTCATGTTTCACATGGGGACATCAAAGGGAGTTCTTGAAAGATGAAAGATACATACTTAAAAGTTATTTGTGGGGAAATGACTGAATGAGCATACACAGCTGTTCTTTCCACTCAAAACAGATGATCAAATGACAGTAAAATATGACATGGTATTAGCCAATAGGACAGAGAATATAGGATGGAAGACAATAGGAGATGGGAAATAAAATGAGGAAGTTACAAGGGAAGTGTTTGGAGAGGGGAAAGGATGATATGTGAGCAGCTATTCCCTCCTCCAGAAGCCCCCAGAGCTCCCACTGGGAGGAATCAGCCATAAGGAAACTAATTTTACAGAGAATAGTTAGACCCTCTCTTTTCCTCCTTAGACCCTCATGGCCACTATAAGAACTTGAAGGTTTATGTTCTGAAGAAATTTTAACAGCGAGCCTACAGACTTGGGACTTCAGGTCAGGTTGAGGGCTAAGGTTCTCTACTCCCAGAATACCAGCAGCCAAGCACTTACCTTCCCAGGAGGAAGAATGGAAACTTTATTTCTGGAGAACCCCAGGGAAGCAAATTTCAGATCTCCATTACTAACATTTTGGGTCCTTTGATGAAAAAGATGCAACATTAGATGATTTTTTTTTCAAGTGAAACATACAGGATAACAGCTACTCTCTACCCACTGTGCACATAGAAACTTTTAGGGTGTTCTGAAATATATGAACTGTCCATCAAGGACCACCAGACATTAGAGTGAAGCCTTCAGAATGAAGAATGAGACCCAGAAATTTAAAAAGAACAAAATAACCCAGGGAAAAGAAGACAATTATAAGAAAACATAAAATATATCATCTCAAAAAAAAGAAAAACAGAAGCCACTGCATTTATAAAGCAAGAAAAAATGAGGTGTGGGGAGTCAAATAACACAAATAAGCTGAAAAAAATTAAAATATTATAGCAAATTTCTTTTAAAATCAAGAGTTTTTAGAGAATGAAGTAAAATGAATCTCTAGAATGTAAAAAAAAAAAAAAATTGCAGTAAGTATATTTTTTTAAAAAATCATATGGAAGTCTAATGTCCACATAATAAATGTTCCAGAAATAAAGAACAGAAAATAAAAAGAGGAGAGAATTGTCCAAAAATAATAACAAAGACACTTTCTAGAACTGAGGGATATATGACTTCATATCAAGTGTGTCCTTCTTAAGCTAAGGAAGAAAGAAAGAAAAGGAGAGAGGGAGGGAAGGAGAGAGAAAGAGAAGACGAATTCCACACCAAGATGCATCACTGTAAACATCTGAGCAACGCAATGCAACATTCAGAACATCTGGTACACAGGATGGTCACTAGAAGATTTCAGGGAAGGGATAGAAGTGGGAAAAGGAACAGCATGTCAAATGCAAAGGGAGTAAGAATCAGAATGACAATGAACATCTCAAAAGAAACATAAAACGCTAGAAGGCTATGGAACCACATCATCAGAATTTTGAATGAAAAATTATTTTTAACTTAACTTTCTATACCTAGCCAAACTATCAATCAAGTAGAAAGGTAGAATAACATTTTCAGATATGTAAGCATGAAGAAAAAAAAACAAACAACCCTGTTCGTGTACCCTTATTTAGACGACATTTGATAAAATGAGAAAGCAAGTCAAGAAAGAGAAATATATATGGAACCCAGTAAACAAGTTCCTTTTTCGAGGAACTAAAAAGGCAAACGATGATAGTTGTGCCCCAGGCCTAGAGACCAAAAAGAAGAAGGGTGTTGATGGGTTTTGTGTGTGTGTATGAGCATTTGAGAGAATTGTTTATAGTTGACATGCTGGTTGGAAGCATGTATCAGGAATTATGTTAATCACTGAAAATATACTATTATATTATTAAATAATGTAAAATTATATTATTAATTATGCTATTATGGAATTTTTATTTATATTATTCATTTATTGTTGAATGAAAACATCTGAATGGATTTCCACCAAATTTTAAAGACATTGCATTAAGGAGGGCACTTGATGTAATGAGCACTGGGTGTTATATGCAACTGATGAATCACTAAACTCCTCCTCTGAAACTAATAATACACTATATATTAATTGAATTTAAGTAAAATTAAAAAATAAATAAAATTTAAAAATTAAAAAAAATTAAACCAAAAATATAATAAGGACATTGACTAAAAATACAGGCTATTGGTCAACACAAGCGTTACTTTGAAGGTCAAGGTGCAGGCATCAGATGAAGCTGATGTACAATAAAAGCTGCGTGTGGCTGTCAGTCAAGAGAGATACACCACAAAGGAAAAGGGAGACAAAACAAACTTAGGCTTCAAATATGTGTCCCAAGTCAAAAGTGCCAGGAAGGATGCCCGAGGCTATGGGGACTAATTTATGACAGGGCAGCTTCACACAAGGGCGATTCTAGCTGTCCCTGTGTGAGTGACAGCACACATTAATGGATGGGCTGAGGGCAACAGTTCTCCCCTGCAACACCAGCATTCCCAGTCCATATGGAGCTTGCACAGGGCAGGGGGTGGGTGCGAGGGGGAACAGACCCATCAACAGAAATATGAGACGAGTACAGAAGAAGCATATTGAATTGTTGTCCAGAACGGAGGCCATTCATTCTTCCTGAACAACCCACGTGTTTCCCCAGAGGGAGCCTCATAGGAAAAAGAGAAATTGGCCAGATGGGAGGACATGGAATGGCATTTTTGGCAGATGGAAGTATACATTCACCTCCATGTGCGCAGGGAACAACAGAGGCGGGAGACAGAGATGGTAATCAAGCCCTAGACAGATTGAGAGGGATCTCGATTTTCCACATTTCCTAACGGTAACTGCTAACGTATATCCCAGTCTTGCCATATGTCAGGGACCGTGCTGAGCACTCAACGTTACTTTAATACTCACCGCTGAGTCGAGCACTTATGGCCACTTTACAGATGGAGAAAGTGGAATGCAGAGGCAACAAATATCTATTCTATATGGGGGAGGGGGGAAGCAGAGCAATTCCTGAATGCAGGAGAAGTTACTCTGGAGAGCAGGGATTTGGAAACAGATTTCCAGAAGGACAACAGCACCCTCAATGCCACTCTTGGAAGCGGAGTCCTGTGCAGCATTCCACCATCATGATATTTGTTAATTAGCATGCAAGTTAATGTCATCTTCTCCCCTGACATCAGGGGAAATGGACACGGCTCTCATGTTCAGAAATTCAGCTTGGTCTTGAGCTTCCCAATGGATCGTGCACTGTGAGGAGTGGAGCAGCTAGATTGACTCCCTGAGCTGTTGAAGCTGGCAAGAGTTCAATAAGTCAGCTGTCAGAGTTCGGTCCCTTTCAGGCTCAGGAATTTCAATTTCAAAGTACAAGAGATTGAAGTCTTGAAACACAAGATCACCCAACACTAATGATTCCTGAATTCTGCTAGGGGCGTGGAAGCAGGTCAGAAACAGTGGCTTTCGAAAGGGTGCACACGGGCAGCATGCACCCCTCCTACTGGATTAATTCTCTAGGCGTCAAGGAGAGGAGGGAGCCTGGCTGTCGAGGGGTGGACACCTGAGATGAGAGGGGAGACATTTCAAAGGCCTGAGAAGGGCCTCTCGTAGTCAAGCCTGCTCTCAGCTTCATTGCTCCCTGGCCAAATGGGTGAATCTCCAAAGAGAAGGCAGAATCTCGGAAAAGGCAGGTGACCCATATTGGGAAAAGAGCCTAAGATGCCTACTGAAAGAACAAAGCCCTATTTCATGAGATGGGTTTCCCAGACACTACACCTGGCTGTTTGTTCAGCCCAGAGGGTGGGGGTTTTCCCCATTCGTTATTTTATGGGCTGTGCTTCCAGGGTCCATATACAGGGTCTTCAGTTCCAACTGGACGCTGGCGGCCCATTGCCTGATGTCACATTCAAGTTATTTAAACGAGCAGGTGTAAACTACTGTGTATGAAGCCAATTGCATGACCAAAAACTTGCAGAAAGGATTTTTAGTTTTCTCCTTCACGGCAAAGCCTCTGGTCACATAACCTGCCCCACTACTATGTCTTCCACATCCTCTTTCCCTAAATGCTAAGAAGAAGCCACGTGGAACCAAGGATGCCTGAGGCCCGACCTCTGAGCGTGGAGCGCTGTCAGGACCCTATATTTGGACTGAATGAGTGTCACATGTCATCTAATGCACATTCCCATGACGAGCTGGCATCTCCCCAGATCAGAATCAGAGGTGGCTGTTGAAATGGGCATATAAGAGATTTCAGTTTAGGTTGCTTGAGAGTTAAAAAAAAAAAAAGCCAAGCCTTGCATTTCTAGATCCCCACCCCTACCGCCTTCCCTGTGCAGAAAGCAGGTAGCATCCTCCCTGCAAGCTGAGGGAAATCCAGGCATTGGGATGAAGCAGAGCCTCGCCTTGTCAGTAAGGGGAAAGGAGCTGCCAATTTCCTGTGCACCTAAGCGGGCACAAGAGGAAGAAGACTGGAGACGTTTCCATTCAAGAAGGAGAGGGAGGAACAGAAGAAAGGCAGGACAGGCAAAGCTGTGCAGGGAGCCAAGGAGGAGAGGGGAGAAGGCGGCAGGACCCTTCAAAGAGGCTGAAACAGGGAGAGAATAGCAGATCCAAAGCAAAGTAGAACGTCTGCCTCCATTTCAGATCGGGAGTCTGCTAAGTTAGTTAAAGAAAGTCATCCTTAGGCATTGGGAAAATTCAATTTTCATCACAGGTCCTGATGACATTTCCTTTAAACGCCAGATTCAATAGGGAGATACACCTTCAGGGGGAAAATATTCTCTACAGTAAAAAGGTGAGATAAGGAAGCGAGTTAAAAGCTCTTTTTCCTGCTATGCAAATATTCTCCAGTAACACTAACAAGATAAATATATTTCTGTGAGATACCCAGCTTCCTCAGTCACGGGTTTATTTCTGCAGGTTTCCCTTCACTCTTTGCCTCTAAAATGAACACTTTGTAGCTGAAATTTTAAAGCCGTTTTCCTCCCACGTAAAAGCCTATGTTCGATATTCAAAAACTAAGGCGGGGGCCGATTGAGGTGGCGACGGAGTCCCCCGTGGGTGGCCATGACTCTGGGTGAACAGGAAATGTCAACAGGAGTCTCACAAGGACTCACGGAGGAGTAAATGTCACTTCATCCATGCCTTCTTTTCAGGTGGGTAAGAAGACTGCAGCCAAGGCCAAGAGGGACAGAAGGTCACCCAACTGAGGACAGTACCCAATTATCCATCCTCCAGTCCCTCAACCTTCTCACCACGCCATGAGTCAAAGGCAGTGGAGATACCTGGTCATGTCCCGTTGGAAAATGTCCAGCCCTGGGCAAACCACTCAGGACTGAGATTGCCTTTTCCCTTTCAGAGTCTCAAAATACTCATCCATAAAAGGCAAATAGTAATTCCTTGTTGGCCAGGCACTTGTGAAGGTGAATCAGATGTCACTGGTAATACAGTGCTGGGACCGTAGCAAGGGCTGGTTATCCGTTACCCACTATACTCGTTTCGTATATTCGATGGATCACCACGTGCTGACTGGCTCCAAGCAGCACAGATTTACCATCTGGAAGTTCCAGAGGTCAGAGTTCTGCAATGAGGTTCACTCAGCTAAAGGCAAGTTGCTGGCAGCTCAGTGGGGGGAATCCACTGCTTTGTCCTCTCCAGCTTCCAGAGGCTGCTTGAATTCCTTGGCTCACAGCCCCTCTCATCTTCAACATCAGTAGTGTAATATCTTCAGATCATTTTCCATCTCTCTCTCCTCTCTGGTTCCATTATACATCTCCTTTCCTCAAACTCTGGCCCTCCCCCCTCCCTCGTACTCAGACCTCTGTGATTAACACTGAGATCCACCCAGATAACCCAGGATAATCTCCCGATCTCGAGATCCTTAACTTAATCTCAACTGCACAGTCCTTTTTGCCACGTAGCAGAGCATGTCCATGGGTTCCAGGCATGAGGATGTGGACATATTTGAAGGGGGTGGGGTCATTATTCAGTCCCCCACGGATGTTAATATTTCTATCAGGTTGTTGACTTTATCCAAGCAGTATCATTCAAGAAATCTCAGTTCAATATGCCAGAGTTATTTTTCAGATTTCTATTTTAAAATGTTATCTCTATAACATCTCAATGATATTATTACTTTTTCGGTCTCTTAGTGAGCCATCTAAAACAGACAGTTCTGTTAGTGGTCCACGTGCAACACTTTGGGGGAAATATCCATAATAACTCTTGGTGCTCACAGTGCAGGGAACCGTTCCTAGTCCAGAGCCTTGGCCCCCAGACTCTTCAAATTAGGAGAGAGGTTGGATGATGAAGAGATGGAAACAAGTAGACTGGGGTACGGAAAGCAGCAGATCCGAGAGAGTTCTTGTCAAAAACCAATGACTTGGGGGCACCTGGGTGGCTCAGTTGTTGGGCGTCTGCCTTCGGCTCAGGTCATGATCCCAGGATCCTAGGATCAAGCCCTGCATCGGGCTCCCCGCTCAGCGGGAAGCCTGCTTCTCCCTCTCCCACTACCCCCTGCTTGTGTTCCCTCTCTCGCTGTCTCTCTCTCTGTGTCAAATAAATAAATAAAATCTTTAAAAAAAAAACCAATGACTTGGTCACAAACAATCGGAAATTCCATGTTGCCCCCCAATCACTTAGCTGACCTACAGGAGTTTCCACTAAAGGACTATAATAACATACCACTGCTGTCCTCCCCACACCAAGCTTGGACAAGAAAATTAGCTCTGCTGGAGAGTTTCCCTGAAATTCTCTCTCCCTGCTCTGTCTTCAGCCTTCACACCGGATACCCCTTCCAAAGATAATTTCCCAAGGACAGCCTCAAGCCCAAAGAAAGTGAAGCCATGCTGCTGGGGTCCGTTTTCCCTTGTGGGGTTAGCCCACCCTTCATACTTCCCAATTTCTGTTCAGAGCCATAAGTAAGTGGGCCATCTAACCTATTCCCCTCAAAAAGGAAAATCTATACCATAAACAGGAGAACAAAGCATAAAGGCAACCCAGAGTTTTGGAATCCAGGGAACAAGTAGGCTTTGTGTTAATGGTCTCTTCCCTTAAACAAAGGTTTGGCCATATTTTTTTTTTTCCATAAAGAGAGAATAAGTGCTTTAGACTTTGCAGTTCATGTGGTCTCTCTCACAACCACTCAACTCTGGAGTTGCAGCCTGAAAGCAGTCATAGACAGTATGTCAACCATTGGGATGGCTGTATTCCAATAAAATTTTATTTACAGAAACACGCAGTCTATGGATTTGGCCTGCAGGCTATTATCTGCCCACTCCTGCTTTAAACTTTCCCAGTATTAGGGAGAGAAGAGGCGATCCATGCTAAAGAGGAATGAGGACATCCATTGGCCTCCCCAGGAGCCACAAGAAGTTGAGTGAAGACGTGGGCAGATTTCATTCTTCTCCTCCTAGCTCAGGGCTGGCCCCAGGCAAAGTTACAGAGCAGAAACATCTCGCTTCTACCTCCTGTTCCAGCTTTCCAAACCACACTGTGCTCCCTGATGCCCGTGGAGTTTTATGCTCAGAAGAGCCTAAGAGTTTGTTTCTACCCCGAAGGAAGAATTCTGTCTATCAGGTGGCCACTTAGCCATAGTGCGGACACCACCAGCCACGGGGCCTCATTGTTCCAGGAGGCGGCTTATTTCAAGCAGTGGGGATATGCCATCAAAGAAAGAGTTGAGACTTTGGAGGATAAAGGAAACTGAACAGAATCCTGGGTCTGGAACTGCTCCCCTCGTCACTTGATCCAACTGCTTAACCTGGGACCTCAACCCTTTCACCAACTTAGGCCTGATAAAATATCTCTTTTTTAAAAAAGATTTTATTTATTTGTCAGAGAGAGAGCATACAAGCAGGGGGAGCGGCAGGCAGAGGGAGAAGCAGGCTTCCCACTGAGCAGGGAGCCCGATGCGGGACTCGATCCCAGGACCGCAGGATCATGACCCAACCTGAAGGCAGATGCTTAACTGACCGAGCCACCCAAGCATCCCAGCCTGACAATATATCTTAACCGTAACGATTTCCCCCCAACAGAACTACTCTCTAGGGCCACTGCAATTCTAATTAAAAAAGAACAACAAAACTATGAGTCATTCTCAGGATTTGACAAAGTGATTCTAACACTCACATGAAACATTAAGAGATCGGTAATTGCCAGGATAAGGGAAATAGAAGTTCCACCCTACCAGGTATCAAGAATTGGGATAAACCTTGATTACGTATACCTCTCAATGAATCTAAGATGCCAATGAATGTGAGACACATACTATTTTCCATATCATTAAGAGAGGAAAAAAGTGGTATGATGATCCATGGATAGTAACATACATCACAATTTCAGAGGTGGCAAAATATAAGGGTAGAAAGCGCACCTTAGAATCAACAACATATAGGTAAAAACAGTGTGGAAGACAAATAAAATTAGATCCCCAATTCCCATCATGTTCTATTCTGAATGGATTAAAGGTCAATAGGCAACAAGAAAATCTTTAAAATGGTTTGTATGACGACAAAATAAAATACCAAAAGAAAAGTTGAAAGACAAGCCACAGCTGGGAGAAGAGATTGGCAACACATAAAACCAAGAGTGGATTTTCCCCCAGAATATAAAGAAGTCCTACAGATCAATAAGAAAAGATGAACAACCCAACAGGAGTAGAAGCAATTTACAGAGGAGGAATCCTGAGTGGCCAGTAAATTGGTGGAAAGGAGCTCATCCTGCCTCATAAGCAGGAAAATGCAGATTGAAACAAGATACCCACCCCTCCGAGAGGCAAAGTAACAGCGAGGGTCAGCAGGGGTGTGCAGAAACGCAGGCTCAGCAGCTGGTGGGAAAAGAAACGGCACGTCACTTTGGAGACAAATTTAGCAATGCCTAGAATATTTGAAGATGTTCATTTCCCACATCCCCGCATCTAGTGCTTCTAGAACTAGACTCGAGAAGCTTCTGATCATGCATGTGTAGAATCAGGTAAAAAGATGTTTGATGTTAGCATTGCCTCACTGTCTCCACCACGAGGAGAATGAACGCGTGTGCTACATTCCAACAATGGTGTAGCCTACAGCTGTCCAAAGGAATGCGCCAACCCTCCCATGGTGATGGTTGCACAGCACTGCAATGGAACTTAAAATGGTTACGATGGAAAATTGTAGGTTACGTGTACTGTACCACGATAAAGAAAATCTGGGGTAAAAAATGATCCATGGAGAAATGGCCAAGAAGGAACATAAAAGATGAGATGGAGCATCTTGTAGTGCCAGAAAGTAAGGAAGTGCTCAAAAAAATGCAAGGAGGGGGCAGTGGCAATAACACAAAGACTCAGCTTCAAAGAGCTCCCAGTGGGTGAAGCTGGAACAGTTTAGGCAACAAAATAGATCCTGTGGTAGTGGATTGTAACGCAAAGCATAAAAGAAATATCCATGACTCTATACGGATCTAAATAAATGGTTGAATGAATGAATGAATGGGAGAGAAGAGACAAATTTGCCTGATGGAAGAATTCTATTGAATATCAACCCCCACCTCTCAAGGAGATGGAGTTTTAAACCCTCACCCCCTGAGTGTGGGCTGGACCTACTGACTTGCCTCCAAGCAGCAGAGCATGGAAAGGGGAAAGCGGTAATTGTGCCATGGAGAAACCCGGCAGATGCCCCCGAACCAAGTCAATCAGGTCAACATCACCAGAGAGGTCATGGGGATCAAACACCCTGACATGAGGGGATGAGAAGGGAACTTCACCTCTGTGGTCTCCTCCAAAGCCCACAGCCCCAGTGTAATGAGAGCACATCAGACAAACCCAGATTGGGGGGCATTCTACAGGATACCTGCATAGTACCCCTCAAGACTGTCAGGATCATGAATGGGGGTCCCCGGGATGGCTCAGTTGGTTGAGCGTCTGACTCTTGATTTCAGCTCAGATCATGATCTTGGGGTTGTGAGACTGAACCCCGTGTCACGCTCTGCATTCAGCAGGGAATCTGCTTGAGATTCTCTATCCCTCTCCCTCTCCCTCTGCCCTTCCCCCTTCACACTGTCTCCCTCTCTCTCTCTCAAATAAATAAATAAAAATCTTAAAAAAAGACTGTCAGCGTCATGAAAAACAAGGAAGGAGAAACTGTCCTAACCAGGAGGACATTGAGATGTGACATTTAAATGCAATGTGTTGTCCTGGACTGGATCCTGGGACAGAAGGAGAACACTGATAGAAAAAATAGGGATATCCAAATAAAGTCTGGAGTTTAATTAATAATAATGTGCCGGTGTGATTTCTTTAGTTTTGGCCAGGCACCACAGCGTTATAAGATGTTGATAATGGGAAACACGAGTGAGGGGTATATGGGAACTCTGTGTCCTATCTTCTCAACTTTTCTGTAAATCTAAAATTAGTCCAAACTTAAAAAAAAAAAAATGTACTTAATTAAGAGAAATAATGTGGATAAGCTGTAAAGGCACGAGTACAGTAGGATCCCATTTACGTAAATATCTAAAAACTCAAAAATGTCACATCATTAATGGGTATGTAGTCAAGTCATGACAATATAAAAACAAAAAAACGTGAAAGGAGAGAAACAGTAGACAAGTTCAGGATCCTGACTATGACAGAGGAGGGAATTGAAAGGGGATGTAAAAGCTAACTTTAGAAAAAATGTGTTAACAGCTGTCAAAATTTGGCGGGTATAGTGTTTACTATTTTATTCTCTGTACTCTTGTACATACATAGAATACTCCAGATTTTAAAAAAAAAGTATTTAAAAAGCCAAAAAAAAGAAAAAAACAGTACAAACTCCAGAACCTAGAGGTTTCGAGCATGGGCCTGCTACCTATGCACTGTGTAACGTTTCGAAGCCTACTTCATCATCAGTTATGTAAGGAAATGATAGTTTCCATAGTGTGGTGTCACTATGTGGACTCAGATAATACATGTAAGGTTCTTAGCAGAGTGACAGGTAATATATACCATGTATATAATATATATACAATTTATACTAGCTAGCGTATTTATTTTTGATCCTCTTCAACCTTGAAGTATTTTGATTCCTAGAGTGAGATTTTTTCTCTTTTCCTCCCCAGTGCCCTCCCCTCTCTGGCCTCCCCCTGCACATCGGGCTCAATCACAATTTTTAGAGAACATTTATTTATGCCTTCATTGAACAAATACGTATTGAGCTATGTGCAAGGCAACATCTGGGTTTGGAGGATACACAGAGAATAAAGCAAAGCTGCAATTAATATTAACATGCCTATCACCAAAGAGGTGATAATAAAGGGTAATGGAACCACAAGGGAGGGGGATTACACCCACCCTTCAGGAAAAAGCAGTACTTTCCTAGTGCAAGGTGTTGGTGAGCCAGGTTTTGAGCAATGAGTTGAAATTATTTAGGTGAAAACATTTAGACATTTTGTGTGCAAATAAAAGACCAAGAACTTTGTGATTCCACAAGGCTCCTGAGGGAGCAAGACACATGAGGAACAAAGAAGGGGACTCAGTTTTAGCAACATTTCAACAACAGATGCATAGGTACTCCGATCTTAATGGCGAATGTATTGAAGCATTAGGCATGGCTCCTATGAGCAGGTCCTCAACTCTCCCTGTCCCTTTGGATTTGGGAAGAAGGAAACATAAAAGATGAACAATCCATTCCAAGGGTCTAGATCCTGGCAGGATGCAGCCTTAGCACAAGGACATTAACATCATCCTCTGGCGCAAAGAGGTCCATCATCTGCCCTGCACTACACCCAAGCATTCTTCCTTTTTAAAAAATGCTTTGGGGATAGAGGCAGAGGCAGGCTTGGTGTGTGGAGAAGGGGGTTTTTCCTCCCCCTATTGAAGGAAGCCACCTACAAGAGTGTCCACTTTTAGAACAGGGTTGAGGTTGCTTCTTACAGAAGCCACAGACTCATCCTGCTAGCCCCTGGCCCCTTCAAGCTTCCTCTAGACTTCTCCTGTACAATCCTGGGATACCAGGAATGAGAAACATCACAGCTTCCAGAAGGTGTGCAAAAAAATAATCTGTTCCTTGTTTATCAAAGGGAGATGAAGCTCCAAACAGAAAGCCCTGGGGTGGGGGAGGAATTTCCAAAGCAAAGATTCTGGCCCCCTCCCTCTCTCCCTCCCTCAAAGAACCCTCTGCCATTTGCACCAACTCAACAGTGTTCACCTGCCTTGGGATCCTCACCACCTGCTCTTCTCGCTCATCGACACTGGAGGCTTTCTCCAAAGCCCACTCCCACCTTTGTTTTTATATCTCTTTTTTAAAAAACTCCTCTTTGATTATGGTTATTTTATCTGGGGTCACTGCTCAGTCAACTGTTAAATAAATTGCAAATTCCACAAAACACAGCCAGCAGAGCGATTTCTAACTGTAATGCCACAACTTCGAGCAAAATTACATCTGGCTACAATACTATTCATATGCATAAATTATACCGCCTCTGATTATCTTAAAGAAAATTCAGCTATTAAACTTATTTTATAGGCACAGAACCAGGGGGAGTGCCAGAAAGAATCTGTATATCCTAAAAGTCACGGGGAAGGCAGAAAGAAACAAAACATAATTGGCAAACCTTATCCGCCTGCAGTTCTGTCTAATGGGCTCTGTCTCTCCTGATTTTCCATCACCACCCACCACTGACATACACACCACAGCAGGGGCAAGAAGGGGGGCCAGCAGGGAGGGGTGGCATCAGGCTGCATGTGGTTAGGACAGACTGAGGATGTTTCCCAGCCCCGCACGTGCCCCCCAGAGGAGAAATGCACTTGGGGTGTATGTCAACGGGAAACTCAGATTGAGCGCGTTCATAAATCCAAACCCTGCCCAGGAGGATGGACAAGAAGATGGCTTCTGAAGCTGATAGAGTGTCGCTCATTTTACAAAGTTGTCTTTCCCAGCTACATTGTTTTCATAGTTACGAGAACAACAAGAACGATACAGCGTTTACTGCTGAGTGTTTGCTGCACGCCACCTATATCCCACTTAACCAGACAAATAACCCGCTGGGGTAGGAATGGCTAGCCTGTGCCTTTTATACCTGAGGATGCTGAGGCACAGGGAAAGGTACATTCCCAAGGACATGCATTTAGGGAGTGATGGAGCCAGGACTTGGACCCAGAGAGTCTGAGTCTGCAGCCTGTGGTTCCATGTCCATCAGGATTGTTAGTGTTAAAGTTTCTGAGCCACCGCAAGAGTTCTGGGTGGAACATTATCAGTTAACCCTAACCCTTGATCCTCAGTACTTTTTTTTTTTTTTAAAGATTTTATTTATTTATGTGACAGAGAGAGACACAGCGAGAGAGGGAGCACAAGCAGGGGGAGTGGGAGAGGGAGAAGCAGGTTTCCCACTGAGCAGGGAGCCCGATGCGGGGCTGGATCCCAGGACGCCGGGATCATGACCTGAGCCGAAGGCAGACGCTTAACGACTGAGCCACCCACGCGCCCCGATCCTCAGTACTTTTGTCTGGGATTTGAGATTAGGTCAGGGGTGGACAGCTGATTGCAGCTGAGCCAATCAGATGATTTCTTCTGGAAATTCAGGATAAGACACCTGCCCCAGTTGATTGGCAGCGGGGTGCCATTTTGAGACCATCATGAAGGATCATTTAATGGCACAGAAAAGGAAACAGCTCATCTCCTAGGAAAGGAGAATATAGCAGATGAAATAGATATGAAAACGAGAGAGGCTCAGCAGAGAGCCAGTTTCTCCCTCTGCCTGCAGCTCGCCCTGTTTGTGCGCACACTCGCTCTCGCTCTCTCTCTCTGACAAATAAATAAAATACTTAAAAAAAAAAAAAAGAGGGGCGCCTGGTGGCTCAGTCGGTTAAGCGTCTGCCTTTGGCTCAGGTCATGATCCTGGGGTCCTGGGATCGAGCCCCACATCTGGCTCGCTGCTCTGTAGGAAGCCTGCTTCTCCCTCTCCCTCTGCAGCTCCCCCTGCTAGTGTTCCCTCTCTCTCTGTCTCTCCTCTGTCAAATAAATAAATCTTTTTAAAAAAATAAAAATTAAAAATATAGAAAGAAAAAAGAAAACGAGAGAGAGAGAGAAAGAGAGCCCAAGCAAGGGAGCCTTTCATTTCCTAGAGTCAGTAAAACATGGTGACACTTTCTGCCCCTTGACTTCCATCCATGGATGCCCCCTAATCCTAATTTTTATGGGAAAGCTCTCTTGACTGAAGCTCACTCCATGGGTTTTGTATGACCGAGCCAATCCTGAATAAGCACTAGTAGGCACTGGGCATTGTGCCCAATACTGATGGCATTAATTCACATAATTCTCAGAAAACTCTTCAGAGATCTGTCCATCCTATCATTGTCCCCATTTCCAAGATGAGGACATTCAGAGAGCTGAAGTAACTCAGCTAAATTCACAACATGGCAAAGCCCGAGTTTGAACCCCCACAGTCAGACGGCAAAGCCTGCCCTCCATAACTCCATGCTCCCCTGTTCCTGGTCCCCGCAGAAGGACTGGCAGTCCTATTTTACACCTGTCAGTTGTCCTTACCCGCTGCACCCCTTTCTCCCCTGCCACCCCCACCGTTCTCTGCCTCTGTCTCTCCCCCACTCTTCAAGAATATTAAAGATGATAAATCTAAGTTGAAAACATGCATTTTTTTGTGAGACAGTAGACTTTATCCCTTTTTGTAGAGACAGACACGACAATTTATAAACTCTGACACTGCTCTGATGGAATGGAATCAGGCCTTTTCAACCACCCCGTGGTGGACAGCTCATCACCCCTTTCTCTGACCTCTAGTATGTGATTTAGGAGGAAATTGGGTCGGGAGGGGGAACCCTCCAGTGGGTGATTAGAAAACCTCTCTCTCAAATTCTGTAAGCAGTGGATTAGATTTTATCAGCCCTCATCCACCTCCTCCCCATGCTTCACTCCAGGGAGTGCGTCCTGGGTGAGGGAAGGCTAAGACTGTCAATTTGTTAGTTGAAAACAGTTTTAAAATCCATTTCTCCCTGTGAAATGTGTCAGCCACAGAGAAGTTTCTCTCTGCTGTGACGGAGCTGTATGTATGTCGTTTAAGATAACAATGAAAGATGCTCCAGGCGGGGGACTTGGGTGTTCTTCCAAGGGGCCATTGTGAAGTGGGAAGGTCTATTTCTCATTTTTCACTCTGTGATCGCTCTCCTGCACCCCCTCACCCCTGTCCCGATTGTATGATGGATTCCACTTTGTGGAATGCGTGTGTGGCGGTTAACTCTGTGCATCAGTTTGACTGGGTTCGGGGACGCCCACATGGCTGGTAAAACGTTGTTTCTGGGTGTGTCTTTGAGGGCGTCTCCCCTCACAGAGATTGGGGTTTGAATTGGTGGGGAAAGAAGATGCCACTTTCCGATGTGGGTGGGCATTAGCCAATCCACCGAGGACCTGAACAGAAGAAATAGAGGAAGGGCCGATTTGCTCTCTGCTTGAGCTGAGACATCAGCTGTCTTCTCCTGCCCTTAGACAGCGGTGCCCCTGGTTTTGGAACCTTTGGACTCAGTGAATTATACCACCAGCTTTCGTGATTCTCCAGCTTACAGACAGCAGATCGTGAGACTTCCTGGCCTCCACAATCATGTGAACCATTTGGTTTTTTAGATATATCCTACTGGTTCTATTTCTCTGGAGAACCCTGACTAATAGAGTGTATTTCTAGAAATACGTAAGTTACACTTATCTATTTTCCTACAAACCATCCTAATAGTATTCCCTAAGAAGGGCCTAGGTATCTAAAATTATATCCCAAGAGAGAGAGTGTCTTTGAGGTTGTTTGTATTGGGGGCCCCTTGAAATACTCACTGTAGCTTACTACTCAAAAGATGACAATAAGTCTATGTGGTCAGCCACCATCTTAGATATTTTACATGCATCGCCCCTCAATTAGCAATTTCTTAAACAGGATGTGAGTATGGTCTTTCCAGCAAGAAACAGGCAAACCAATAGCCAATCATAAATATGCACGAAATCCAGGGGCTACATACACCACATCTCTACTTGTCTACTTTTCTCTTAAAGTTCCTCTGAGTCCCCAGAGAATCAGCCTCCGAGGCGCATCCACTTGCCTCTTTCTCTCTCCCTCTTCTTCTATTATCCATGTACCACATACCGAAGCCACAGGGGTCTTTGCCCCTGGGCAGAGGGGTACTTACTGAGGACGAGCAGTCTTCAAGAAGAGTGTGCTCCCCTCTCTCAGACGGTCCACCATGCACATCAAGCTAGCAAACAAAGTTTCACTTCTTCATAACTGACCACCTCCTCACACGACCTCATGCACTGTGAAGCTAAAATATCCTTCGTCCTCTCCACCCACCTTGTCCGAAATCAAGCTATTCTGCACATACATATGAGCGAGTAACATCTGCACCCCATTTTTCCAGAGATGAGGCTCAGAGAGACTCAAGGACTTGTTCCAGGTCCCAGAGCTAAATAGTCTCAGTCTTGTTCGAGGCCAGGCTGTTGGCTCCTGAGTAGAGCACACAGTCCCTTATTCACCATACATTAGGTCCCTACTATGTGCTATAGCCTTTGTGTTGGGAATACAATGATTCATTTAAAATAAAAAGTGGTCCTGCCCCCCCCCCCCGTGCTTGTAGACTAATAGAAGAGTCAGACGACTGCAGAACAATTGATCTTACACGTCTAGAGAATGAAGAATGGATGAACGGAATGAATGAACATTCTCTGTAACAAGAATGTGTTTAAGATGCAGTGAGAGCACAGAGGAAGGAACAGGGTACTGGCCGAATACCAGGGCTCAGTAAATGCAATTTCCTTTTCTCCTCCATAGAACAGAGGAGGCTTGACTGACTTGCTCAAGGTCACAGGTGCACCGAGTCCTGCCTGCCCCAGGGCTCTTTCCTGTGAGTACCGCTCCGTCTTCTCAGTATGGAAAATGCTTTGGGGCCTTTGGCTTCCAAACTGATAATGAAGAAGAGTCAAAGCTAATCCCTGAGAACAATCTCTATTGACAGAGAGTTTGCCTTGGAACTGGAGGGGGTCAAGGAAATAAATTAAAAGGCAAAGACACCACTTAAGGAAATGGTGAGATCAGCCATGCTGATCAGAGTGACGGGGATAGGATGAGCTGTGTCAACCCCGCACCGTGAGGGCAGGAGGGGCCGTGGAATCTGCAGCTAGCAGGCAGGAGGAGGAGGCCTTGCTGGCAGCAGGTGGCCACCAGCCAGAGCCCAGGACCGGAGGTGGGGAGAGAAGAGGGCCTTGAGCTGAGCAGTCGGCCTGCCTCTCCCAGGTGGGCGCTCTCCGCCCCTGCCACAGGGAGGAACAGAGGGACCAGGAACACAGAGCCTTAGCCCTGAACCTGCCCTCAAATCAGCGCTCTCGGCTCCTCCCCTTAACGTGTATTCTGTCTGAACAAGCAAGCAAGCCTTCCAGTTTCCTCCCCATCCCTCAGCTTTGTCCTAAACTTACACATCTCCTTTCCCCACTTACCTCCAGGCATCCTAAAGGCATTCCTACAAGAAGGCCTCCCTAAATGCCTGCCCATCCCCCAAATTGGATTAATCGCACCTCCTCAGAGCAACCAAAGCATTCGGCATTGACTTCAATGAAAGGATTCAGCAGAGTGCAGGATCATTAGCAGGTGACTTCTCTCTGCCAGCTCAAGGGGCTGACGAGGTGCTGCCCACTGTTTTCTCCCACCACAATCATTCACAATCCTCCATTCTCTCCGTAATTACTTAGCACTTACTATGTATCAGAAACTGCACTAAGGACAAGGAACACAGAGGTGAGTAAGGCAGACAAGGTCTTAGTAGGCACTCCATCAGTATCTGTTGAATGAATACATCTCATTGAAGTCTTTAGAAAATACCCAGTCGTACCTTGTTGTTCAGATGGATAAACAGGACTCAGCCGATAGTTGCCGCGAACTCAGATCCACGTAAATGTGGCTGCCTCCAGAATCCAGGCCTGACTCTGGGACTTTTCCATAGCAGCAGGCTCATCCTCAGCTATCTCTAAGGCAGACCCACATCATGCTCCCCTCCAAAACAGTAGGTGGGAGGGGAGGCCTGGTTGACTTGAGTGACCTGGTATGATTACTCCACCGATTGTTCCAGGCGTCTCCAGCTCTGTGTTTCCACATCAGTGACTAGATGAGTGACCTTGGGCAAACTGCTTACTCCTGCTGTGTCCCATTTTTTCATCGACAGAGCAAAGTCTTATGTGAAGATCAAAGGACATCAAGACAGGAAAAGCTGTTGAAAAGAAAGAAAAGGATTCATATTTTCTGAATCCTGTTTGGGCAACTCCCAGTGATTTTAAAGCAGGATGACCCAATCCTCAAATTACCCAAACCCTGAACCCATTATTGACTTCCACTGCCTGCCATCTTGGAACTAAGGGTGCCATGATAACGGTTAGGAGTTGGGCTTGGAGTCAGGCAAAAAAATTCAAATCCTGACTCTGCTTCTGCCTAGATGTGCTATTTCCTTGTGCTACTTTACCTCTTTATGCCCCCATTTCTTCATTAGGAACTAGGAATGTAATAATAGTGCCAGGGTATTCAGGTGCTGTGAGGTTACATGCGTAAAAAACCTAGCAGAGTGCCTGGTACTAAGAAGTACTCAATTCATCTCGATTATCCAATCATTTATTCATCTAATATTTATTTAGCACTTATTATGTGTCAGAAACTGTTCTAGGTATGAGGAATATTGAGGTGCAATACACATGAGCAAGACAGACATGTTCTCTGCTGTTAAACAAACTGCAATCCACCAAAGGGAAGAAATACTACGCAGCTAATTCCACAAAGTGGCATAAATGAAAACTGGGATCAGTGCAAAGGAAAAATACAATGAGCTAAGAGGCTATAGAATTGGAAACATTGCAGACTTTGAGGGATTGACAGGAGAAATGAAGTGCACCTTCCTTTAATGCAGAAATAAACATATACAAGGGAAGTCAATGTGGGCAGGTAAAAGTAAAGGAAAAATAATAACTTCATGAATCACCATCTATATAAAGACACTGAGCTAAGTACAATGAATAATTATCTTATTTAACACTCACATCTTTTCTACAAGGTGGTATTATCATCATTTTCTGGACAAGGAAACTGAATCATTCTCACTAAATAGGCAACTTGTCCATGGTCATGAGGTGGTAGAGTCACAGTTTTTTCATACCTGCTATATTCCAGATTCTCTAATCCAGAAATGTATAAAACTTATAGAACTAAGAGATCAGCCTGAATGGAGTAGGTGATACTTGCTGGGAAATAATAATTGGAGAGAGAGCAGTCAAAGGAGTGTTTGGGGGTCCCACTGTGAGCGTCAGGCTAAGGGGTCTGAGTCTGTCTGACTTGTAACTGGGAGCCACTGAAACCTACTGCTCATGAGCATCCACTAGCCCCATTCCTCATCACAGAACAGGCTGGTGGCAGATCCCTGCAGCTCAGCAGTGTCTCCAAAGCAAATGGGAGAACACATCAGAGCACCTGGCTGATCATGAGGAATCCACAATAGAAATTGTTTTTCACCTTAGTGTAGAACCTGCTCTCAAGTCACATGTCCCCAAATAAGGGACCTCCTATGGATGAGGTTTTCTAGAGAAGGGAGTGTGAGCCTTGCCCAGAACCTGGAAGCCTGTTGATGAGTCCTGAATTGAATTCTGAGCTTTGCAACCTCCCCAGCCAGTAATACATCACTGCAGGAGACACAAAACTTGCCTATAGCTCTGAATACTGAGGCTGCATGTCAAATGCTTTGGCAAGATATATATGACTTTTAATTTGCAAGAGGTAGAGCATGTGTATGTGTGCATGTGTAATGTGTTGGGGAAGGATTTATGGTCCAGAATCCCAGGCCAGGAAACAGTGTGAATTTCTGCGTATAAATCTGCTCAGCTGTTTCACAGGAACCTTTTTCGGGAGGACCAACAAGTGATTTTATTATGTTTTTGTTCTTTCAGAATCCCTAGTTATCGGCCAAAAGTTAGTGCCCAAGAAAGGATGCGGGGGGTGGGGGTTGATGAACATTGAGCATCAGCTGTAGACAAGGCTATCCTTTGCACTTCGTGCACAATTCTTCAGTTAAGCAAGTCACTGTATGATGCGGGTGTTTATTCACACACAATGGGTCTTTCTGGGATTCTGGGAGAGAAAAGTCAGCTTCTTTGCCTATGAATATGAACAAGGGTAGGCACTTCAATTGCCGCTGACAGCCATGAATCAGCCTTAGTATGAGCTGGGGCTGAACAGACGAGAGAAAAGGACAGAATCGGGGTCCTGGATGAAAGGGGTCAGCACCTTTATGGCCCAGCCCTGTAGCCTGAACCGGCTCTTGATTTCCAGTTAAGTGAAATGATAAATGGACAAAATGTTTAAGCCAATTTGAGGTTGTTTCCTGTTACTTGCAACTGAAAGCATCCTCCCAATGCAGGAGATAAGGAGCATGAAATTATCAAATAGTCAAACTTTCATCAAGACCAGGGCCTCTGAACCTTGGCATTATTGGTATTAAGGACTGGCTACCACTTTGTTGTGGGGGCTGTGATGTGCACTGTAGAACGTTGAGCAGCATCCCTGGCCTCTATCCACTAGATGCCAGTAGAATCCCTTCCCCCAACTGTGACAACCAAATATGTCTCCATGTATCGCCACATATCCCTGGCGGGTAAGATCATCCCCCCCGTAGAGAACCACTGATCAAGACCAAACTTTCAGGACTTCATCAGTTATATCACTTTCAAGCAATAATATTCTTAATCAATCAGACAATAACAAGCATCTATGGGACACTTGGTCTGTGTTCAGTAAAGGCAAGTTCACAATTATGACTCTGACGCCCAGCATGATCCTTATAATCATCAAAGAAAGATGCAATTATGTCACTAGCGTCTGCTAAAACTCAACGTGGTTATGGGCTTGGAATCATTTTACAAATTGCAAGGCATTTGGTAAGCTGCAAAGTGCTTTGTAATGGCAACAGGGTTTTAGAAAATGCCAAATACTTTTGAGATGATAAAGTGGCTTATACAAAAGAATGTGTAAACCATAAACGGCTTTGTAAACTGTAAAGTACCTTGGAAAAGGTGCAGCACCTTATAAACTATAAAGTCTATTGTAAGTGATGCTTATAAACTAAAAAGGGCTTTGTGAAATGTGTAGTACTCTGTAAACTACAAAAAAGATTTAGGATGGAAACACTCTAAATTGGTGTTACTCAGATGGAAATTGATCGGGGCATGTTGGAAAAATCTTCAGCTTCAAAATAGTGGTGCTTTTTTACTAAGTACCAAGAGAGACCAAAAAAAAAAAAAAATCAAAAATCTTCCTTCCCCAAAACATTTATTTAGTTTGTTCATTTATTTATTTTTGTAGCAAATGAGTCAGAATCCAGCTGTTAGAAGATTGAAGCATTATGGTTTTTGCACTGTTTCGTTTGGGAAAGAACCTGCTCTAGAACTTACTGGAATACGGGATGGATACACACTAGTCAATTAGCCTTTAGCGAGTGTGGCACGCTCCAAATTCTGAAGACAAATATTTGGATGATAATTCTTACTTGGATTTTTGAAATAGCTCCCAGGGTTCTACTGTATGTTTTCGTCTCGGCCCGAGGAAGGGGGTGTACCTTACTGCGAGCCATAGCTATTATGTCTTGGAAACCTGCATTTGTCAAGAAGCTCCCCTACACACACACACACACACACACACACACACACACACCACCCCCACCCCTACCATCACACACCACCACCACCATGGAAGACAAGAACACCAGGCAAAGCTGTCTGAGCATTTTCACAGCCTCAGTTAATTGTTCCAGAAGCAGATCAACCGCAGAACCATGACATGGTCAAAGTGGATGAATCCTTAGAAAGCACCGTGTTTAGGGAGGAGTAGGAGACCTGGATTTCGTCTCCTCTCAGGAATTCAGCTGGATAGGGATCAAACCATTCTGAACACCTACAAACTCAACAGGAGATTGAAGAAAAGAAGAGCAACAACTCATCAGAAAAGCGACCACTTTCTGGAAGGTAGAACGTGCGGAGAAGTGAATCCGAGGCGATATTCGGGAGGATAGACGGTGGGGGAGGGGCCTCCGTCGGCCGCTTCTGGCAAGTGATAGAGCCGCGGAGCACAAAATCGGAACTTTTAAAAGTCTGCTCCGCCGAGGGACGTCACTCTGGTGGCTAAGCGGGGGGTGGAACCCTCCGGGACAGTGTGGCCTCAGGACCCTCGGGGTCACAGAAAGACCGGGGGTGCCTGAGTGTGGCAGAGCTCCCAGGTATTGGAGCAAGGAAGCTGGCTGCAGAGACAGAGCCCAGGCGCGGGCTCTCAGCTCGGGGTTGCCATTGACCGTGATCCGCGGCCCAGTCGGGCCCCTGCTCCTCCAGCAGGGACCCAAGAAGCGGAATATCCAGGGAGACTCACCTTCTTCCCCCAGGGGGAGAGGCATGGGAGTGCACCGCAGGGATCTGCTGGGTTTGGAGACTCCACCCGGGGTCGGGTGCCAGAGATAGAAACGCGCGGTCACAGGCCGGGTGAGCACGGAGTGCAGCCGGAGACCGGGGAGACGGGAGTGACTGGCGGCTTTTCTCTGGGGGCTCACTGAGGAGCGGGGCCTGAGTTCTCGGCTCCTCCGGGGCGGAGATTGGGAGGCCGCCATTTTCACTCTCCGCCTCCAAAGCTGTACGGAAAGCTCGCAGGGAACAAAAGCCCCGGAGAGCAAACCGGAGCAGATTCCTTAGCCGGGAGGGGGCAAGGGCGGGGCACTTCCGCCTCCGGCAGAGACATTTGGGAACCACGGCAACAGGCCCCTCCCCAGAAGATCAGCGAGAACAGCCAGCCAAGACCAAGTTTACCGATCAATGAGAATGGCAGAACTCCAGCGCTAGGGGACTACTGCACATAGAAATCATGGCTTTTTTACCATGATTCTGTAGTCTTTCAAAGTTAATTTTTTCTAACTTTTTTTTTGAATTTTTCTTTTTCCCTTTTCAACCAACATCTTATCAATCCCTTTTTTTAAAAAAATACATTTTTATTTTTCATTTTTAGAGTCATATTCTATCCCTTCATAGTAGTTACCCGTATTTTTGGCTTATATATATAAGATATTCTCTCTTTAAAATTTTGAGATAGTTTCTTCTAACAGATTAAAATATACCCTAAATCTCTAGTATATGGTGTTTTCTATTCCCCTGCCTAATCACATTCTCTCCCTTTTTTCTTTTCTTTTTTCTTTTTTTAAATCCTCTTCTTTCTTTTTTCAAACAACTTCTTATCAATTCTGTTTATAAAATTTTTTATAATTTCCATCTTTACAGTCATATTCCATCCCTTCATCATATCAACCCTTATTTTTGTACATATATAAGTTTTTCTTTCTTTAAAATTTTGGGAGGCACTTTCTTCTAAAAGACCAAAATACACCCCAAATCTAGTGTGTTGCACTGATCTATATACCAGCCTGATCATATTTGAACACATTCTGGTTTTTTGTTGTTGTTGTTGTTTTGTTTTGTTTTTATCTTTATCTTTTTCTTTTTCTTTTTTTTTCTTTTTCTTTTTTCTCTCTTTCCCTTTCTTTTCCCACTGCTTCAGGTCTTTTCTGATTTGTTTAGAGTATATTTTCTGGGGACGTTGTTACTCTGCTAGCATTTTGTTCTCTCATTAATCTATTCTCCTCTGCACAAAATGACAAGACGGAAAAAATCACCTCAACAAAAAGAACAAGAGGTAGTACCGACTGCCAGGGACCTACTCAATACGGACATTAGTACGATGTCAGATCTAGAGTTCAGAATGATCACTTTAAAGATACTAGCTGGGCTTGAAAAAAATATGGAAGTTATTAGAGAAACCCTTTCTGGAGAAGTAAAAGAACTAAAATCCAACCAAGTAGAAATCAAAAAGGCTATTAATGAGGTGCAATCAAAAATGGGGGCACTAACTGCTAGAATAAATGAGGCAGAAGAGAGAATCAGTAATATAGAAGATGAAATGATGGAAAATAAAGAAGCTGAGAAAAAGAGAGATAAACAACTACTGGATCACGAGGGCAGAATTCGAGAGATAAGTGATACCATAAGATGAAACAACATTAGAATAATTGGGATCCCAGAAGAAGAAGAAAGAGAGAGGGGGGCAGAAGGTATAATGGAGCAAATTATAGTAGAGAACTTCCCTGATTTGGGGAAGGAAACAGGCATGAAAATCCAGGAAGCACAGAGAACCCCTCTCAAAATCAATAAAAATAGGTCAACACCCTGACATCTAATAGTAAAACTTACGAGTCTCATAGACAAAGAGAAAATCCTGAACGCAGCTCGGGAGAAGAGATATGTAACCTACAAGAGTAGAAACATTAGATTGGCAACAGACCTATCCACAGAGACCTGGCAGGCCAGAAAGGACTGGCAGGATATATTCAGAGCACTAAATGAGAAAAATATGCAGCCAAGAATACTCTATCCAGCTAGGCTGTCATTGAAAATTGAAGGAGAGATAAAAAGCTCCCAGGACAAACAAAAACTAAAGGAATTTGCAAACACAAAACCAGCCCTACAGGAAATCTTGAAAGGGGTCCTCTAAGCAAAGAGAGAGCCTAAAAGCAACATAGACCAGAAAGGAACACAGACAATATACGGTAACAGTCACCTTACAGGCAATACAATGGCACTAAATTCCTATCTTTCAATAGTTACCCTGAATGTAAATGGGCTAAATGCCCCAATCAAAAGACACAGGCTATCAGACTGGATTAAAAAACAAGACCCATTGATATGCTGTCTGCAAGAGACTCTTTTTAGAACCAAAGACACCCCCAGATTGAAAGTGAGGGGGTGGAAAACAATTTACCATGCTAATGGACACCAAAAGAAAGCTGGGGTGGCAATCCTTATATCAGACAAATTAGATTTTAAACCAAAGACTGTAATACGAGATGAGGAAGGACATTATATCCTACTTAAAGGATCTATCCAACAAGAAGATCTACCAATTGTAAATATCTATGCCCCTAACATGGGAGCAGCCAATTATATAAGGCAATTAATAACAAAAGCAAAGAAACACATCGACAACAATACAATAATAGTGGGGGACTTTAACACCCCCCTCACTGAAATGGACAGATCGTCTAAGCAAAAGATCAACAAGGAAATAAAGACTTTAAATGACACACTGGACCAAATGGACTTCACAGACATATTCAGAACATTCCACCCCAAAGCAACAGAATACACATTCTTCTCTAGTGCCCATGGAACATTCTCCAGAATAGATCACATCCTAGGTCATAAATCAGGTCTCAACCGGTACCAAAAGATTGGGATCATTCCCTGCCTATTTTCAGACCACAATGCTTTGAAACTAGAACTCAATCACAAGAGGAAAGTCGGAAAGAACTCAAATACATGGAGGCTAAAGAGCATCCTACTGAAGAATGAATGGGTCAACCAGGAAATTAAAGAAGAATTAAAAAAATTCATGGAAACCAATGAAAATGAAAACACAACTATTCAAAATCTTTGGGATGCAGCAAAGGCAGTCCTAAGAGGAAAGTATATAGCAATACAAGCCTTTCTCAAGAAACAAGAAAGGTCTCAAGTACACAACCTAACCCTACACCTAAAGGAGCTGGAGAAAGAACAGCAAATAAAGCCTAAACCCAGCAGGAGAAGAGAAATCATAAAGATCAGAGCAGAAATCAATGAAATAGAAACTAAAAGAACAGTAGAACAGATCAATGAAACTAGGAGCTGGTTCTTTGAAAGAATTAACAAGAATGATAAACCCCTGGCCAGACTTATCAAAAAGAGAAGAGAAATGACCCAAATCAACAAAATCATGAATGAAAGAGGAGAGATCACAACCAACACCAAAGAAATAAAAACAATTATAAGAACATATTATGAGCAATTCTATACCAGCAAATTAGATAATCTGGAAGAAATGGATGCATTCCTAGAGATGTATCAACTACCAAAACTGAACCAGGAGGAAATAGAAAACCTGAACAGACCTATAACCACTAAGGAAATTGAAGCAGTCATCAAAAATCTCCCAAAAAACAAAAGCCCAGGGCCAGATGGCTTCCCAGGGGAATTCTACCAAACATTTCAAGAAGAATTAATACCTATTCTTCTGAAACTGTTCCAAAAAATAGAAATGGAAGGAGAACTTCCAAACTCATTTTATGAGGCCAGCATTACCTTGATCCCAAAACCAGACAAAGACCCCATCAAAAAGGAGAATTACAGACCAATATTCCTGATGAACATGGATGCAAAAATTCTCACCAAAATACTAGCCAATAGGATCCAACAGTACATTAAAAGGATTATTCACCACGACCAAGTGGGATTTATCCCTGGGCTGCAAGGTTGGTTCAACATCCACAAATCAATCAATGTGATACGATACATTAACAAAAGAAAGAACAAGAATCATATGATCCTCTCAATAGATGCAGAAAAAGCTTTTGACAAAGTACAGCATCCTTTCTTGATCAAAACTCTTCAGAGTATAGGGATAGAGGGTACATACCTCAATATCATAAAAGCCATCTATGAAAAACGCACAGCGAATATCATTCTCAATGGGGAAAAACTGAGAGCTTTCCCCCTAAGGTCAGGAACGCGGCAGGGATGTCCACTATCACCACTGCTATTCAACATAGTATTGGAAGTCCTAGCCACAGCAATCAGACAACAAAAAGAAATCAAAGGCATCCAAATCGGCAAAGAAGAAGTCAAACTCTCACTCTTTGCAGATGATATGATACTTTATGTGGAAAACCCCAAAGACTCCACCCCAAAACTGCTAGAACTCATACAGGAATTCAGTCAAGTGGCAGGATATAAAATCAATGCACAGAAGTCAGTGGCCTTCCTATACACCAACAACAAGACAGAAGAAAGAGAAATTAAGGAGTCGATCCCATTTACAATTGCACCCAAAACCATAAGATACCTAGGAATAAATCTAACCAAAGAGACAAAGGATCTGTACTCAGAAAACTATAAAATACTCATGAAAGAAATTGAGGAAGACACAAAGAAATGGAAAAACGTTCCATGCTCATGGATTGGAAGAACAAATATTGTGAAGATGTCAATGCTACCTAGAGCAATCTACACATTCAATGCAATCCCCACCAAAATAGCATCCACTTTTTTCAAAGAAATGGAACAAATAATCCTAAAATTTGTATGGAACCAGAAAAGACCCCGAATAGCCAGAGGAATGTTGAAAAAGAAAAGCAAAGCCGGCGGCATCACAATTCCGGACTTCCAGCTCTATTACAAAGCTGTCATCATCAAGACAGTATGGTACTGGCACAAAAACAGACACATAGATCAATGGAACAGAATAGAGAGCCCAGAAATGGACCGTCAACTCTATGGTCAACTAATCTTCGACAAAGCAGGAAAGAATGTCCAATGGAACAAAGACAGTCTCTTCAACAAATGGTGTTGGGAAAATTGGATAGCCACATGCAGAAGAATGAAACTGGACCACTTCCTTACACCACACACAAAAATAGACTCCAAATGGTTGAAAGACCTCAATGTGAGACAGGAGTCCATCAAAATCCTAAAGGAGAACACAGGCGGCAACCTCTTTGACCTCAGCCAAAGCAACTTCTTCCTAGAAACATTGGCAAAGGCAAGGGAAGCAAGGGCAAAAATGAACTATTGGGACTTCATCAAGATAAAAAGCTTTTGCAAAGCAAAGGAAACAGTCAACAAAACCAAAAGACAACCGACAGAATGGGAGAAGATATTTGCAAATGACATATCAGATAAAGGGCTAGTATCCAAAATCTATAAAGAACTCATCAAACTCAACACCCAAAGAACAAAGGATCCAATCAAGAAATGGGCAGAAGACATGAACAGACATTTTTCCAAAGAAGACATTCAAATGGCCAACAGACATATGAAAAAGTGCTCAATATCGCTCAGCATCAGGGAAATCCAAATCAAAACCTCAATGAGATACCACCTCACACCAGTCAGAATGGCTAAAATTAACAAGTCAGGAAACGACAGATGTTGGCGGGGATGTGGAGAAAGGGGAACCCTCCTACACTGTTGGTGGGAATGCAAGCTGGTGCAGCCACTCTGGAAAACAGTATGGAGGTTCCTCAAAAAGTTGAAAATAGATCTACCATATGACCCAGCAATTGCACTACTGGGTATTTACCCCAAAGATACAAAAGTAGGGATCCGAAAGGGTACATGCACCCCAATGTTTATAGCAGCAATGTCCACAATAGCCAAACTGTGGAAAGAGCCAAGATGTCCATCGACAGATGAATGGATAAAGAAGATGTGGTGTATATATATACAATGGAATATTATGCAGCCATCAAAAGTAATGAGATCTTGCCATTTGCAATGACGTGGATGGAACTGGAGGGTATTATGTTGAGTGAAATAAGTCAA
>NW_023270453.1:27844956-27869251 GCF_011800145.1 Mirounga leonina
TGGAGTGGGGGGTGGGGTGGGAGGGATGGGGTGACTGGGTGATAGACACTGGGGAGGGTATGTGCTCTGGTAAGCGCTGTGAATTGTGCAAGACTGTTGAATCTCAGATCTGTACCTCTGAAACAAATAATGCAATATATGTTAAGGAAAAAAAAAGAAGAAGAAGAAGGTAGCGGGAGGGGAAGAATGAAGTGGGGGAAATCGGAGGGGTGGACGAACCATGAGAGACGATGGACTCTGAAAAACAAACTGAGGGTTCTAGAGGGGAGGGGGGTGGTAGGATGGGTTAGCCTGGTGGTGGGTATTGAGGAGGGCACATTCTGCATGGAGCACTGGGTGTTATACACAAACAATGAATCATGGAACACTTCATCTAAAACTAATGATGTAATGTATGGGGATTAACATAAGAATAAAAAAATAAAAATAAAAAATAAAAATAAATAAAATAAATAAAAAAAGAAAGCACCGCGTTTAGTGATTTTTCAAAGTGCATTCCTTGAAGCCCTAGAGCTTAGGGAATTACTTAGGGGTCCCCAGGTGGTGCAAAAAAGAGGAGTGCTCTCCTCTACCTGGAGTCTTATCTGCACAAAAAAACAATGTTATGTAAAAATGTGTCTGAAAGGCAGTACTGTAAAAAAAATACTTGAGAGGAAAATGTTGCTTGTCCGCACCAGCCACATTACAGATGGAGAAAGGGAAGGCCCTGTGCTGCCTTTTGCCAAAGGTTTCACAAGCGATAAAAGAAGTGAAGCTTGAAGTCCACATCCCTACCTCAATGGCCAACATTCTCTGATGCTGTTACTACCATTTCTCTGTTCGGCAAGCCTTTGATGGAGACAGCCAAGAGTCATGCTGCCAGTCCTTTCTGGACCCCTCGTACCTGACAGGTGGGAGGCTGGCGATTGCCAAAGTCCCTTTTTCCCTTTTTCCCCATTGTCCTTCTGTGTTGGAAGGCACGGTTTTCTCGGACATGCACAATAACCCACAGAAATGTGCAGAAGCCAGAAAAGACACATGTCCATATTGGGGGGGGGGGGGGGTTCCTTCTCGAGACGTAGACTCCAGAGAGGCTAGGAAGTTCGTGTTCCAGGGGGAAAAAGAAAAAAACCATCCCACCGCCAGACCTGTGCAGACTCCTGGGCGGGGGGGGGGGGGCTGCGGGGGGCGCTGCACCTGCCCCCCCATTTGTCGGAGGTGTTCATCTTGTCTCTGTGGCACTCTGTCAGCAAGCCAGGAGATGTTTTAAATGGGACTGCTCATCCCCACCAATCCAGTGATAGATATGAACAAATAATATAAATTCTCTAGCCATACCTTGGCATTTATTTCAATGTAAGTGTATTTTTTCCCAAGTATAAAGCCCAATAGTAATTTATCAAGAGACAATCATTTTTTCTTGGCAGTGAAGTCTGCAAAATTCCCATTTTTAAGGACTTAAATCTCCCTATTTTGACAGAAGTAAGAAAGCATTAGAAGCTTTGATTTAGCTGGGTCATACAAAATAGTTTCTCATAATTATCCTTTTGGATGATATATGCGTGTCTTTTCCCCCTTCTTATTAAACCCGAGGTCTCCATTTTTCACGCAGCTGTATTACTAAATTAAATTGCCTTTTGTTGCATTCAAGTTAAACACTTTGCCGAGAGCCTTTCTTGTTCGGGAAAATAACATTTACCCAATATGTGCCCATGTTTTACTATTTGAATTTACTGTTCACAATTGTTTAGTTTGCTGGGTAATTTGGGGATATTGTTTGTTTTAATAGGAATAATGAATCACTGTAATTTAGTGTAGTATCTTGGAGTACAGTACCGAGGAGGTAGGAAAGGGGATATTGAAGACCCATCACATGGAGAAAGTGATTTTTCCCACTACAAAAGCAGATGGGGAAAGGTTAGAGGAAGTTACTGGAAGCCATAAACAGCTGTGAAGATATTCTACAGTCTCGCCAGCTTTTTCTCAAGTGGAAAACAAGCCTTGAACAGGGTGGGTTGGGCTGAGCTGGGCTCCTCTGCTCCTGATCCAGTTTTCAGAGACGTCCTTAATGAGACCTCTTCCTTCCCTGCCCCACTCAACCAGCCACATTCTGTTTGATAGTGGGTTTAGAAGGAAGTGCAGGGTCTGAGTGCAGACCCTGCTGCCCGCTCAGGACAGGGGCAAGTCATTTCTGGGGCTCCCAGACTCCCCGCCGTGAACTCCAGTAAAATATCCACCCTGCTCACCCCACCTGGCTCTTGTGGGAACTGAAATAAAACAGCCTATATGCGCCCAAGAGAGTCCATTCAACTTGAAGGGCCCACCATGATTATTAGCAGCCTCCACATCAAGTGACCCCCGGGGGAAGGAAGGAGGACCTCCATTTGAGGTCTCAGTTCCTTTGTGAAAAGAAGCCACTAAACTAGATGGCTTGCATCACTCTTCTTCCTGATCTGCTGTGATCGGACAGATGTCTGTGCAGTTTCCTTTAGGGATCTATCGGGATGATCCACCATCCTTGTCATTTCTCCCATCTCTGTTCTATGCTGAGGACGTGTGGTCAGTGCTTTTAGAAGCATGTGAACTAATCACCACGTCTCAAAGACACACCACCAGTGTCCTGCGTGAGGGTAAACAGAGTTCTTTGGTTTTCTTCACACATCTGGTTTGCTTCCCTTCTTTTGTGTGTTGAAGTAAAATCAAACTAGGTTCAAATCCTGGGTCTGCCACCTATGAGCTGGTGAAATTGGGTAAGTTATTTAAGTCCTCTGAGGTTGACTTTGGAGTCAAAAGGGATGAATCTGAATCTCAGCCGTGTCACGCGTCTTAGGCGAATACATTAGTTATCGCTGTTACTTTTCCTGAAACCTAAAAAGTGAAGACAGTATGCTTGCCTTGTGTATTTATAAAGATTAAGTGCAGTAATACAAAGCCAATGCTTCCAGGGGTGCATCTAGAGCCTCTAATAACCCCTACTTGTGCAAGAGGCAGAGCAGGGTCAGGCTGCCAAGCCCAGGGCCAGAAGTCCAGATGGGCTCTCACCTTCGGTGGCAGAGAATGAGGCCCTAAGGGCACAAATTAGGGTCACACCCTGAGGGAATATCAGATGAGCCTTAGTAGATTTCCTTCAACATGTCAGGAGAAAGCAGAAAAATCAGTGATCTATACTTCCACATGAAGAAGCTAGAAAAAGCAGAAATGAAATGCAAAATAACCAAAAGAAATGGAGGGGGGGAAAGGGAAACATTAGACATAATCAATAAAACAGAAAACTTTTCAAAAATGAAGAAAACCAACAGAGCCCCAAATTGACCTTTCGTAAAGATTAATAAAAATTGATCAGCCCCTCGCAAGACTGATCAAGAATAAAGAGAGAAAACCCAAATGATCGATATCGGGAATGAAAGAGAAGACACGATATGAAAAACAAGATAAGGGAATATTATAAATATCTTTGCATCATAAGTTCAACATTTGAGATGATACAAGTGCATTTCTTGAAAAATACAAATAACCAAATCTGACTGAAGAAGGAATTTTAAAACTTGCATGGGACTTTGTCTATTACAGAAGTTGAATTTGTAATTTAAATAACCTTCCCACAAATAAAAGTTTGGGCCCAGATGGCTTCACTGGTGAATTTTATACTACATTTAATGAAGAAATAATACCTGTTCCACAAAAACTCTTTTCAGAACATAGAGGAGGAGAGAACAATTCTCATATGAGGTCAACATAATTTTAATACCAAAATTTCATAAAGATATTACCAAAAGAGAAAAAAAAAAAACACTGCACACCAATATGCCTCATGAACATGAAGGAAACGGAAATTCCTGACTAGATATTAGCAAATTAAATCCAGCAATATTTAAGAAGTATGACATATCTTGATCAGGTAAGGTTTATTCCATGAATTCAAGGTTGATTTAACATGTGAGAAAACATTAATGTAACTTATCATATTAGCACAATTATGGAAAGAAGTTACATGAACCTACCAACAGATGTAGGAAAGTATTCAACAGAATTCATCATCCATTTATGATAAAAATTCCCAGCAGATAAGGACTAGAAAGGAATTTCTTCATCTAATAAAAAGTATCTACAAAAACAAACAACAACAGTAATCTTTAGCATTAACATCATTCTTGCTGGTGAACTACTGAACCCTTTCTTCTCATTTCATTGTATAGGCTGTCCTGTATACTATGTACAGGACATAGTGTGTGAACATCTGTAACACTGTGGGAGAAATAAAAAGCATAAATATTGGAAAGGACAGAACAAAAGTGTTTTTGTTTACAGATGACATGATTATTTACAAAGAAATCCTAAGGTATCTACCAAAAACAAACAAACAAAAATAACAAGCAAATTCTACAAGCCCACAGATTTCAAAATCAATATGCAAAAGTTATATTTTGAAGACTGCCAATAAAAATTTGGAAAAAAATTTTAGATTCTATAAATTAATAATATCAAAAATGAAACCCGACTCCTATCTTACTCTGTACATAAAAATTTGAAATGAATCATAAATTCAAACATATAAGCTAAAACTATCAACTTCTAGAAGAAAACAAAAGAGAATATCTTTAGAACCTAAGTATAGAGAAGGATTTCTTAGAGACAACATGAAAAGCACAAATCATAAGAGAGAAATAATCCATCAGCCTTCATCAAAATTAAAAACTTCTCACCAGAAGACACTATTAAAAATATAAAGCCACAAGCCAACAACTCAGAGAAAATATTTGCAACACAAACATCTGAAAAAGGGCTTATATCTATTATATATAAAGAACTCCTATAACCATACTAAAAAAAAATACAATTTTTTTAATGGATAAAAGACTTGAAAGGACACTTCACAAAGCCAGATATATGAAATATATGCAACTAATGAGATATCATTTCATAGCCACTATCATGGAAAAGCTGACAATACTAAGTGTTGACAAGGATGAGGATTCTTCATAGAATTCTCATTCCTTACTAGTTGAACTATAACATCTAAACATGTCATGAAACCATTTGGCAATTTTTTACAAACTGACACATAAATATTACTCAACAATTATCGTCCTTGGTATTTACCCAAGGAAAATAAAACCATGTCTTTAGAAATGACTTGTACTGGGGGTTTTCATAGCAGCTTTATTCCTAACAGTCAAAAATTGAAAGAACCCAAATGCCCATCAGGCAGTAAGTAGATAAACATAATGTGGGATATATATTTTTGAGATCATGCATATGTATGTATATGTGAATAAGCTATTGATATATACAACAACACAGATGAATCTCAAAAACATACCATTGATTGAAGGAATACAGATACTGTATAATTTTATTATATGAATACCAGAATAGGCACACACAGCCCCAGCATGGTCATAATGAAGCATAGATGTTATTGGGGAATTTCAGCCAGCCAAGGATTGCTAAGTCCCTGCCAAGTTCCCCAGACAGGCTTCCTGGTCTCCACACCACAAAATAAGTGGGCTGGGCCTGTGAATCCACCCAGGCAGAACATGGCTAACAGGGTAGAATTGTGCCCCAATTTGTCCTGAATGGTGGGTCCAAGAAATGCATGTCAAAGCAAACACTATACTGGCAAAGCAACTTTTTTCATTTTATTATTTTTTTCATCATGGCAAGTATACTCTTTAATCCCCATCCCCTCTTTACCCCATCCCCTCACCCACCTCCCTTCTGGTAACCATTAGTTTGTTCTCTAGAGTTAAGACCTTCTTGGTTTGTCTTTTCTTCCCCCCTTTTGTTTGTTTCTTAAATTCTACTTTTGAATGAGATCATATGGTATTTGTCTTTCTCTGATTGACTTATTTCACTCAGCATAACACTCTCTATTTCCATCCATGTCATGGCAAATGGCAAGATTTCATTCCTTTTTATGGCTGAATAATAGTCCATTATATATAGATACACCACATCTTCTTTATCCTTTGACCCATTGATGGGTACTTGGGCTGCTTCCATAGTTTGGCTTTTGTAAGTAATGCTGCTGTAAACATAAGGGTGCATATATCCTTTTGAATTCGTGGGTTTTCTATTTGGGGGGGTAAATACCCAGCAGTGCGATTCCTGGATCATAGGATAGTTCTTTTTTAATGCAAGGTAATTCTTTAAATGGAATAACTCCCAGAATTCCAGGGGAAGGTCCACCCATCAGCTCCCACCAGCATTAGACCCTAAATAGGCCCCCCTAGTCTTCCAGGTGTCCCCGGCAAGCTGGGCCAGGGGCTAGGAAAGGCATTTGATCCACACTCTGCATGGTATTCTCCATGAATGCAGTTGTGGACACATGGATGATTTTGTTGGCCATTTATAATGGAGGAATGTGTGTGCGGGACAGGTGGTGTGCATCCATGTGCATCTGTGATGTGTGTGTGTGCACCCAGTGTGTGTGTGTGTGCATGTGTGTGCTTGGGATGCACAACAGATGCTCAGGATTCACAGAAGCAGATGCCGGCTTATTCTGGAGTGACACTGAGTGATTCTACCAGTGACAGGGTGCTTGCCTCCTATCACCATCTCCCAAAGACCTCTCGGGTGCTGTGGCCCTCCCTTTGCCCCGATGGTGACAGATAAGCCCCCAAGAGCATCATTTACGGCCTCTGTAAGAGCAGCAGACACATCTGCCCCAAACGGCAGGAAAAATGGACTACTCTCAACAAGTCTGTGGTTTCCACAAGCTGATAAGCTGACACTCGGGGGGTGTTGACTTAAAAAAATCAGGAGATTTTTATATTTCATGATGTGTTTGGGTTTTATCAACATCTCCTCACCCCTCTGTTCTTGATGTTTCATTACTCTCGCGATCAGTTCTGACAGCCTAAACAGAACTTGATTCGGACAGTTTATTCTTTAAATGAATGATCCTCACATCTTCTGACATCCCTTTCCATTCTCCCTGAAATGTGCTCTTCAACATCTGGTGAGCTGGTTGTAGCTGCCAGAACTTCCTTAATTCAATAATCAAAACAGGTGCCAAAGAAGTAAATCCACGACAGTTAATTCTTCAAGTTCTGCTCTCCCTCTCCACCTACCTAAATTGTCTGGAAAGGAATGTCAGCTCTCTGCTCGGCTGAATACAGGCTCTGGGCAGCCTGCGTCAGAGACAGAGATTTCAAAAAGAAAATTCACAACTGATCCCCAGAAGGAATATTTTAAAACCTCTTCCTGAAATGAAGCTTGGTTTCATTTTAGTCTTTGTTTAGAATGAACGAGGGTGAGGCGGGACTCAAGAGTTTATTTTCCAAGATTCTGATTCTCAGAGCATGCCGAATTGCCCCTGCATCAGAATTACTTGGAAATCTTTTAAATTCTATCATTCCAGGCCCCAACACAGATGTTCTGACTCAAACCTTGGAGTGAGAGAGCAAAAATGTGCATAGTTAACCAGACTAACCAGGGTGAGTCTAGGCCTGGGACAATGGGAGATCAACAGATCTAAAGATTTTTACCACCCCCCCCCAAAAAAAGAAACAAACAAATCAAACCAGGGTCACTTACAAAAAGCAATTCCATTCACTCACCCCTTGTCTCTCCCTTTGAAGAACGTAAAGCAGTCAAGTGAGTTGCTTTAAAATTAGAATTGGGGGCCATAAAACTTTGTTCAGGAAAGACAATAAACCCTGAAAAATAAATCCCAATTTTATTTTATGTCCAGTGAGGGGGTGAGTGGGAGAGAATGGAATGAAGGGAAACATTACAAAAGGGAAGAAAAAGAGGGAAAGAAGGAACAGAGAGGAATTTGCTTTTCTGAGTAATTTCTATATGACAGTCACTGTTCTAAACATCCCACATGGGCTATTCTGCTTCATCCAAGGAAGAGAGAGAGGGTGGGGAGAGACAGAGAGGATGTGACAATCAGATTGTGGGTGCCAGGGACACAGAAAAAGACAGACACAGAGAAACAAAAATACAGACAAAGAAAAAAATGCACAGTGATACCAAGAAATAAGGAGAGAAACCAAGAGCCGTGGAGATCCAGAGAGGATGACAATACAGAGAGATACAGTATTAGTTGGCTCCAGCTGCCGTAACAAATACCCCAGACCGACACCTGGCAACTTCAACCACATAAATATCTCACACTTCTCAAGGCTGGAAGTCTGGGACGGAGGTGTGGGCAGCGTTGGTTCTTCCTCTTTCCTAGGCATGCATCTTTTCCCTGTGACTTCACATCACCTTCCTCCTGTACCAATCAGTGTCCAGATTTCCTCTCCTTCTCAGGACACCAGTCATGTTGGATGGAAACCCATGGGAATCACCACATATTAACTGAATTACGTCTGTAAAGATGCTATCTGCAAATACAGTCACATTCCAAGGTACCGAGGGTTGTAACTTCGGTGTATGCATTTGGAGGTTGACAGTTCATCCCTAACAAATAGTAAGAGACAGACGACAGGGAAGAATACACTAAGGGTTCCGCAAGACCACCCAAAGAGGGAAAGATGAAAAGAAAGGCAGAGCTAAAAGGAAATTGTTTTTTTCATTTTTAAATTTTTTATTTAAATTCAATTAGTTAACATATACTGCATTATTTGTTTCAGAGGTAGAGTTCGGTGATTCATCAGTTGCACATAACACACAATGCTCATTACATCACAAGCCCTCCTTAATTCCTGTCACCCAGTTACCCCATCCCCTGACCCTCCTCCCCTCGAGCAACCCTCAGTTTGTTTCCTGAGATTAAGGGCCCCTTATGGTTTGTCTCCCTCTCTCATTTCATCTTATTTTATTTTTCCCTCCCTTCCCCTATGCTCCTCTGTTTTATTTCTTAAATTCCACATATGAGTGAGATTGTATGGTAATTGTCTTTCTCTGATTGACTTATTTTGCTTAGTGTGATACCCTCTAGTTCCATCCATTTCGTTGCAAATGGCAAGATTTCATTTTTGATGGCTGAGTAATATTCCATTGTATATATGAACCACATCTTCTTTCTCCATTCATCTGTCGATGGACATCTGGGCTCTTTCCATAGTTTGGCTATTGTGGACAGTGCTGCTATGAACATTGGGGTGCATGTGCCCCTTCTTCTCACTATGTTTGTATCTTCGGGATAAATACCCAGTAGTGCAATTGCTGGGTCATAGGGTAGCTCTATTTTTAACTTTCTGAGGAACCTCTATACTGTTTTCCAGAGTGGTAAACAGCTTGCATTTAAAAGGAAAAAATTTTAAATACATTTTGAAGTCATTTTTCATTGAGGTCCCACTCTTTTGTCTGCTTAGGCAACAGATTTCAGAGTCTTATTTAAGACACATAAAATGGTGTTTAGCTGACTAATGATGTGTTGTTCATAGATTTCCAGCAACTCTCATCTTTGGTTCCTTGGCCCCATCAAGCTCCAACCATCTGCGATTCTATTATTCCAATCCATGCTTCACAATTTAACTTATTAAGGGGAAAACTTCGTTTATCTGGCCATCAAATTAAATATAAAAAGGACATCCCTGTCCCCGAGCGGCAACTCACTTGAATTGTAAGCATAGTATTTTAAAGGAATCATCTGACTGTAAACCCCCAAATTGAATATCCAATTGATTTAGCAGTTTTGCTTCAAGCTAGTCCTAAGGAACCCTTCTACTATTTTGAAGTTATCTCCAACTTGTAATATTCTTACGATTTATAAGAGATATCCTAGAGCACCGTATACTGTGAATATTTGGAATATTCTTGGTCACGCTATGTAATGGAGACAATGATATAGTATTATTAATAATCCTCCAGGGTAGAGAAAAAGAAAACCTGTCCTGTGGTTGGAGGAAGATTAACAGTAACTGAAATCCTAAAGAACTCTGCCAGTTCCCAGATGCATAAGCACTGGGCTGGATTGCTGGGTGGAAGATATCTTAACAGATAAGAAAGTGTGCAAGGCAGTGACTCTCAAACGTTAGTGCGTAAAAGAATCTACTGGGGAATTTACTAAAAATTCAGATTCCTGGTAGAGATTCTTAATCAGTAAGTATAATGTGGGGTGTGATCATCAGCATTTTTGCTGGAAATCCAAGGGATTTGGCGTTAAGTGTTTATCAAATCAGTTGTTAAGAAACACAGGGATGCTGGGAAGGTTGGCAGCCTTGGGCTCAGACAAACCGCAACTCTGACAGTTACATCCTGTGGCTTAATGCCTCGCGATCAGTTGCTGGTCTGCATGGTGGGGTGTGGATACCGCTCAAAGGTTTATTGCAAGGAATATATAAAACTATGTAAAACGAAGGACTTAGCACAGAGACATGCAATAAATACCAGGCACTCCAGAGGTGTAATATACATATAAATACACCTGCTCGCCCCAATCCCCATTCAATTAAACATTTTATTTAAACTATATAATAAAATCACATGACCTTCATGCTCAACAGATACAAAAAACTCAAAGTGGGGGTGGATTTTCCAAGACTAGAGCCCACTCGGACAGTTTTTAAGGGAGTGGCTCCGAGGCACCCCCCAACCCTACAGCCAAACACCTCCCTACAGAGCTGCCCAGAGGCTCTGACAGGCTGGATGTCCTCTGTTGCTCATTTATCACTATCTGTATACCATTTTCTTAGCATCCCCAAGAAATCAGCAGTCAGGCTTTGAGATACCCTCCTGAACTCCATGTTGGACTATAAAGTCATATATTCATTTTGGCTTGAAACTCAGTGCCCGGATGACTTTCTTCTCTGAAAGCTGTGCTACCCAAGTGGAATCCTATTCAACAGTTCTCCAAATCACAGATTTCAGAATGATGAGTAAGGATTGTCAAAGAAATCTCATGACCTTAGGGGTCCGAGTGCAGGTGTCTGTGAGCAAATGGTCTTTAAAAAAGCTACAGTAGACTGGTGGTGTCTCATTCGAGTCACCAACTCTTGGGGACATTCACTTGTGACACACGGCTACACCCACCATCCTGAGTAGCTCTTCATACTGCCAATTCTATTACCACTCCCACTACTATCCCTACTATTACTCCCGCTACTGTGGTGAAATGATTAATACTAATAATCATCATCATCACAAAAATAATAGCTAACATTAATATGTGCTTCCTATATGTCAGGCACTATGTTAATTGCTTTGTCTCTATTCTCCCATTTAATTCCAAAAATAAAACTGGGAACTACTCATCATTATCCCCATTTCACTGATAGAAGATGAAGGTTTAAAGGGGGTGCACACCTCGACCACAGGCCACAGAGCCCACACAGGGCAGGGCTGGAGATCCAGCCCAGCTTTACCTTGGCTCCAGGTACAATGTCGGGGTTCCCAACTTTGAGTGTGAGGCTCCTTCTTTCACACTAAAAACTGAGGAGGCCCCATGAAGCAGTACCTCCATTGTTAGCATGTTGAGAAAATGCGCAGCGGCAGAAAGCAATGGTAAATTCTGCGAATGTTTCAGTGACTTTGCATTTGCTAATCACGGCAGCATCTGCAAATGGATAAACATGTGGCATAGTTTGCTGGAGCCAAGCCAACACTGACATGACAATGCGTGCTGGCGGAAGAATTTGGGGAAATGTTTCAGTAACTGCCCTCAGTCCGAAATGGGCTAACAGGTCCTGTAGCCAGAAATGGACTTTAGAATTCAGCTAATCCATTTCTCATGTTGGAGTAAGTTAATGGCACGTGGTCTCCCAAGGAAGTCTTCGACTTCAATCCCTTCTCCAGCGTATGAGTTTACCAAATCCTTAGCTCATGTCTCAGGGTCCCAATGACCCAGTCTCCTCACCCACGTCTGTCCCATGAAGTTGCTGTGTGGCTTAGAACCAGCATCAGTGAACCATAGAACCATAAACCTCAGGCCAACCCCAGCCCACCTCCTGTTTTGTAAATAAGACTTTATCAGCGCACAGCCACGCCCATTCATTTGCAAATAGTCCGCAGCCACTTTCCCATTACAGGAGGGAACATATCTGATATCTGGCCCTATATGGAAAAAGTTTGCTGACAGTGAAACTAAGGTGCTTTGGGAAATTTGCCTTTGCATCATCCGATATCCTAGCGAACACCCTGGAACGTTCTGGAGTTTTGTTCCTTTAGATACTCGCAACAGGTGTCCAGACCTTCCAGAAAAGTTAGGTGGGAAGGAACAGAAAAAAGGATAAAAGTAAACTTTCTGAGAATGGAAAGGGAACTCGGAGCACCTTGGGAAGCCATTCTCCCTTCTGGAAGAAAGCTGTTCTCCCTCTCTGTGAATTAATGTAACTGTGCCAGGAAAGAAACGTTATATGCTCCATCAGTTGTATGACCTAAGGTGACAACCACCTGTGACACATAATCCTACCACATCGAGATCTGGCCAGAGATCACAGGGAAGTAAGCACTGGGAGGATAGCATATGAAAGGAGCCCCTGACTTGGAGTCAGAGGCTTCATGTAGAATCTCCAGCAGACCCATTACATAGCTGTGTGACCTTGGGCGAGCCACTCAGCCTCGCTGAGATTTCCCATCCATGTTGTCCCTTGTCTGGAACCACTCTTGCTGGAACAACAGCACCGCCTATCGTGGCATGGCCAGCCCTCCCTCCACTTTCAAATATCATCTCAAATGTCGCCTCCCCAGAGAGGTCTTCACTGCCTCTCACCCGCCATCACCTACTGCACCATCCACACCATCCATTCCACCACCTGCCCAGTTACCTAATTCACTCGCTTGTTCACATTTTAATCATCTGCCTTCCCCACCTAGATGGTTAACTCTGCAAGGACAAGGACCTAGAGTTATGTGCACTCCAATCCCAGGACTTAAAAACATGCCGGGCATGAAGGAGGCATTCCAAGAATACTAGCCGAATGAGTAGATGAATGAATGCACATTAACATGATGACCTACCACTCTGAGCTGGCAAGAGCATCTTACAAAATAACGCTTTGTGAGGTATGATATGGATGTACCCAACACATTGGGATTTTCCCAGTGCCCATCTGAGAATTGAATATGCCTGCCCAAGGGAAAGAGTTCTGAACCAAAATGTTCACCAGTTCTGGAATCTGACAATATATCGATACAGGTCATCTGCTAGATTTGTTCCCTCCCAGGGCTGCCCAGAGTCCAAGTCCAAGTCATGAATGCAGGTGCACATCGTTTTATTGCACTCGGCTCTTATTGTGCTTCACAGATAACTGTTTCCACAAACTGAAGGTCTGTGGCGGCCCTGCCTTGAGCACCATCTATCAGCACCATATTTCCAACAGCATTTCCTCACTTCGAGTCTCTGTGTCACACTTTGGTCATTCTCGTGATATTTCAAACTTTTTCATTATTATCATATCTGTTACGGCGATTATGACTCGCTGAAAGTTCAGCTGACGGTTAGCATTTTGAGGCAATGAAGTACTTTTTAATCAAGGTATGTGCACTGTTCTTTTAGACATAAAGCTGTTGCACACTTAATAGACTAGAGTGTAAACATAACTTTTAGGTGTCCTGGGAAACCAAAAGCATACATTTGACTCACTCTACTGTACTGTTCACTTTATTGCAGTGATCTATAACCAAACCTGCCATAACTCCGAGGTGCACCTGTATATATTCATAGACTTGTCATTACACACACACACACACACACACACACACTGACTGTAGCCCACACCATTACACTGAATGACCTGCCTGTTATCCCTAAGCACGGAGGAGCTAATTGGTGGCAGAGGTCCTCCCGCAGCTTGGACACAAATGTATCTGTCTTCACGTATAACCTGACTTGTAGAATGGGATGAGTGTGGGCTGAAGGCAAGTTTTATGTTTCTGTGTTTATGTTCAGAGTCCCTAAAATGGACTGTGCTGTCCCTCCTCCCAGCTCACGGGGCTTTACCTATGTCTCCTCTGTTGGTCCCGCTCTCCCAGCCCTGCCCCACCTCACCCAACTCTTACTCATTCCCTGCATTTCCTCGAAAGATCCAGTCATCAGAAAGCTTGACCTCCACTCCTAGCCCAGGTCAGAGCCCTCATTATACGTAATTTACCTTCCTACCATGGTTCAAAATAATAATGGACTTAATAATTCATATAACCTGAACGTAGGCTGGAGTTTCTCTGCCCCCTCAGGGACTAGTTTAAATTTGGATGGATCCCCAATACTATGAGATATCAAATATCTCCCCTTCAAGATCTGAGAGTTCCAGAAACCATGCTCCATGCTTCTGTCTGCTTCTCCCACATCCAGTCTTGAAGACCCAGAAGCTGTCCAGCCTGCATCCATCCCGCACAAGCAATGGTTCCCCTCTGGTGCACACTACCAGCTTCTCACGCTGGCTCCTGGTGTGAGTTACAGAGGACACAGGGGTGCACAGGGAAGGCGTGTTATCACTTCTGTTAATGGTGCTAAGCACACCCTTCTCACTGTCCCCACCCTTCTCCCTCCTCCTGTCTTGTTTCTGCGCAAACAGAAATCCTTCCCTTACACGACCGGCAGGTCTTCCTACTCACAAGCCTTTTCTGCCCCAAACCAGAAATTTTCACCTGGGGAATTTTCCAAGTAAACATAGTGCTTATTAATTTTTTTAAGTTAAAAAAACCAAAAACAAAAACCTCCTTTCAGAGTTTGCTTTGCCCTGGCATCTTGATGGTGTTGCCAGAAAGTGATGGACAAGAATGTTCCTGTTTGTGAAAGAGGTGGTTAGCTTGGCAGGGTGACTGGTAAGAGCCATACAGAACACCACTGGCCTTCCAAAGCCCTATACCAATGCTAAAGCGCCTGAGCTTATCACCCCCTAGGCCTTATCAACATCTCACGTCCCTATGGGGCAAGTTAACTAACTTCTCTTGGCCTCTAAAATCCTAACTCTGATGCCACCTCTGATCACCAACTGAGATTCTGGGACCAACTGCAATGTGTGTCAGGAGATTTCCCACCTCGCCACCAAGCGGTTCGCAGACACCAGCTGGGTGTCCTGCAATTCCACTTAATTCTGACACCATCTACCTGGGGGCACCATCAGATCCCACAGGTGAAGGGCTCAGACATGACTGGCCCCTGCCCCATGCTTCAGATGCCGGTCACAAGGCTGGGTGGCCACCTGTGCTTTGGACTGACTAGCTGTAGATTGGAGATTCCAACAATCCCCCTCCTTGGGTTTGATGAATTTGCTAGAGCAGCTCACAGGACTCTGAGAAACTTTTTACTTACTAGATTAGCAGTTTATTACAAAGCCTATAACTCAGGAACAGCCCGATGGCGAGACATGCAGGGCAAGGTATGGAGAAGGGCGCAGAGCTTCCCATGCTTTCTCATACTAAGCCACTCTAGCCCTGTTCCCATGTGTTCACCAACCCTGAAGCTCTCTGAACCCCATCTTTTTGGCAATTTAGGGAGGCTTCATTACATAGGCATGACTGATTAAACCACTGGCCATTAGCAACTGAACTCAACGTCCAGCCCTTTTCCCCTCCCCAGAGGTTGGGACTGACAGTTACAAGCCTCTAATGATGTGATTGTTTCCCTGGAAACCAGCCCCCATCCTTAGGTGCAACCCAAAAGTCACCTCAGTCACATAACAAGAGATACTTTTCTCTCTATCATCCCTTGGGGAATTCCAAGAGTTTTAGGAGCTCTGTGCCAGAAAGAGTCGGCATTTAGGATGAAGACCAAATACATACTTCTTCTTATAGATCACAGTATCACAGCCTGTTTGCTCATTTGTCAAATGGGGATGGGAATGCCAACCTTATGAGGATACTTCCACTTCCTTTTCCCAGACACCTCATTCTATTCTTCACAAAAAAGACAGATGCTAAAGTCACGAAGTTGGAAATGATCCTTACATGCCACGGAGGTCAAGTGCCACATTGGACCTGATTTTTCTTCTCTTTGCAAATGCTTTGTCTTGGTACCACACGGTGCACCACGTCAGAGCCCAGAAAAAGAGGTCATCGCAGATGGCAAAGTGCCTTGCCCCCATTTCTCCCCCAAGTTTCATTTGAGAGCCATGCTGGCTGCTGCCTTCTCTATCGGCATCCAGCCAGCCAGCGCGGAGCCTGAGAAAGGCATCCTAAACCTTCAGTTCAAGCTTGGTGCTTCCCCCTTGCTCACGGAACACGACTTCATTCTGCGTTTTCAAAGAACGGATGGGTACCATGCTAAGGAGGGTTCTCTCTCCTCCAGCCCAGCTGCAGAGCGGGGAAAGAGCATGAGTTTCCTGCCCGCACCCCAGCCATCTTCCAAACCACCAGCATCAACGGGATGGGAGCACTGTTGTCGTCCCTCAGGAAACAGTCTTCCAGCCTCGAGCATGATTTATTAATTTCACTGCTTTGGCACGGTCATTTATCAAAATTCCCTCAACAGTTCAATTAGGAATGGCCTGCCTCCCAAATTGGGGTTGGTTTTCTCATCTCCCCTAGCCAGCTTGTGGTCTGCAGAGCTGCCCTGACCACCCTTGGTTTGAGGAGCACCAGATGAAATAAATCATACCTCCCACTTATTGACTTCACACTTCCCGCTGCACAAAAGTACCACGAAGGAGACAAGGCAGATAAATATTTTCCCCGTTCTTCAGCACCTAGTTGTTGCTCCTGTGGAACCGAGGGCTGAGACTTCATCCTTCCGTCCACCATCACCCTAATGTCACCCTGTTTCCCACTCTCTTTGGGGAGCCAGGGATAGAGAGACCTTTTGGCTGGCACAGCTCTCATTATCTCTCTGGTTGCTTTCTCGTGACTTCGCCTCTAACCTCCGTCTCTCCCTCTTGGACCTGATTTCCATACAGCAGCAAGAGGCATAATTCCAAAATCCAAATAGGATGTCACAGCAATCCTGCCTAAGACCATCAGTGGCTCCCCATTGCCCTAATGAGAAAAGCCAAACTCCTGAGCATGGTGGTCAACCCCTTGGAATCCAAACCCACCATATCCCCAGTTGTTCTTCCCAGCCTCACCTCTTCTCTTGTATTCTCAGCAATACCAACTGTTTATCATCTCTCCCACAAACCACACTGGTTCTTGCCCACTCCCCCTTTTCTCATAAAAGTAACCTCCCTGCACAAAGCATTCCTACCCCCTCATAAACCAGCATCTGTTCAACCCTGCCCTTCCATCCATCACCTCCTTTTGGGAGCTTTCCTTAAATACCCCTCCCCCACCAGCCACCACCACACTGAGCTAGAGACCCCTCCTTCCACAACACAGTGAGCACAACTCAATGACATAGGACCACAGCCAAGTAGAGGACAGGGACCACCAGGGGCCTTCTTCCCTTCTGTTTCCCCAGCACCTGATGTGCAACCCAAGTCCCCAACACTGGCCTCCAAATCTGCCCCTGCAATACTCCATATTTCTTAGCTACCATTTCAACGTTCCACTTCTGAAGAAATGGTCAAAGACAAGAGTGTCCTCTCAAATTATTTCTATTTCTACTCTCCTCCAAAAGGCAGCCTGGGACCTTCTATGTCATAGCTTTCTTTCTCAGAAGAAGATGAAATTTTTACCCCTGAAAACTAAAACCCTTAAAAATGCCCCCCTCCTGCCCCTCTGTTGACCACACATGGTATCAAACTTGCTTCGCTACCCTCCCACCCCCGAGGGAATGCCCGTCCATTTACTCCTAGCCATCCCCTGGACTGTGGGCGTCTCTGGTTCTCTTTCTAAGAGTGCTATTAATTAGACCCCTAGGCAATTTGGAGATCAGCTCCAAATTTCCCTGAACCCCTTTGCCTGAGGGTCTAGGTAAGAATCTTACATAAACAGGACTCTGGGTGACTTGTCCCCATATCCCCACCATCCACGGTGACCCTCATTATGATAATTACTAGAATAGTAACAATACTGAACACTCTCATGGTATTCACTCATGCTTTCAATAACTATTGAATGTTCCCTAGGCAAAGCATTGGTCTTGGCAATGGGGAATCAGCAATTCAAACAAACAAACAAACAAGTATGCCTGCTATGAACTAGTTTTGAATCCTTGGTCTGGAAGTTACTCCTAACTAGGCTGACTATGACCCCTTCAGTCTGTTGGCCACTTCAAAATCTTGGACCTGACCCTGTGTGCTGCCATGTAGACAAAGTCCCTATGTTTGAATGCTAGTTCAGCCATGCTGGTAAATTCCCCCCATGCCATCTAGACTGGCCCCGTCACCCCACTTTACCACTGACCTTGACAGTACCAGTAAGAATAGAGCAAATCTCCAAGGAATTGCTACATGAATTCACCGTAATCAAGAGATGAGTTGTGCATTTAAGACTCACATCCCTGTGCTTCCTGCTTGAGGGCAGAGGCCTCCCATGTCTGTCCTATCCCGCATCAGAGCCTAGCGCTGCACAATTAGGTCTTCAGTAAAGATGTGCTTGAAGGAATAAATCAGCAAAGAAATGCATCCTTGTGTTCCAGGGCCCTCGGCCCAAGCTAGACTCCAACAGCCCTTCTCCATGAGTTTCTTCCATTTTGACCCTAACAGCAAAGATTCCCCAGAACTTTATTCATTGCAGAGCAAGCAACAGGGCTGGTGTAGGCAGCAATGGCCTGTGTGTTGGCAATGCCACTGTACGTTGATGGACTTCCATAGTAATTCAACATTATTATGTGTCAAATATAATTTATGGTTTAATACAATGCCAGTTTTATAACTGCATTATTGCTATATATTTACATCTGGAAAAAAATAAATCACAGTGAAATTTTCCACTTTGAAAGACTTCATCTGGGATTAAGTGCTGAGCCAACCAAGGCTGTGTTTTCTCCAGCTACAAGCAGGGGCAGCTCCAGGCCTCTCAAAGAACCCAAACCAGTTCATTGCTTCCCGAGTGTATCCATTTTCTTGCAACCTATTTTCCATCCTTTTGTGTTAAATTTCCCAAACGTGTGCTGGACACCAGCCCTTTGCTTTCAGGAATTCAGGAGCCTTTGGAAAGCCTGAAACACTACCCAGATACAGAAATCACCTCTGTTAATGCTAGAAAACATTAAAGAAATGCCCTGAATGTTATAGGCATGGCCAGCACAGTGTTATTGCTGTTTTTCAGCCAAAAATTTAGCAGAGACCTTTCTATTGCAATCAATATAGATCTACATCATTTTAACATAGGCATTCGATTTATATACACACTGGAATTTCTACAAATCCCTACCCCATTCCTGGCCATCTTAGGTTGCTTCTAAGTTCTCATTATAAACAACACTGCAAAGAACATCTTCAGACAACCATTTCATGCTCATGCAAATATTTATGTCATTGAGGAAAATCCCTAAATACATTTCAGGATCACAGGAAAAAAAAAGTTAGATTAAAAAAAATTAAAATGTACCCTCCAGCAGCCTTCATTGATACAAAAACTTCTATTCACCCTCTGACACCCACTCAGATGTCACCTCTGCTTGATTTCCCCCCTGCTACAGCATTGGCAGAGTTAATCACTATTACCACTCATTACCTTATAAACCTTATTTGTACAAGTATTACACAGTGTTAATTAATGTTAATTAGTCACTTATACATCTGTTCGCACTACTGGATTATAATCATCTGGGGCGCCTGGGTGGCTCAGTTGGTTGGGCGACTGCCTTCGGCTCAGGTCATGATCCTGGAGTCCCGGGATCGAGTCCCGCATCGGGCTCCCTGCTCGGCAGGGAGTCTGCTTCTCCCTCTGACCCTCCCCCTTCTCATGCTCTCTCTATCTCATTCTCTGTCAAATAAATGAATAAAATCTTTAAAAAAAAATCATCTGTCCTGTCCTGTTCATCTATATAACCCCAATGTCAGACATATAGGAGGTGTTATGTACATATGCATTGAATCAAACTGCTCTTAGGGAATTACTGGAAAAGCTACCGAACTTTAAGTTTTCAATTCATGGTCTTATGGGCTATAAGGAAACCCTCTGAAAAGTCACAATAAGGTTCTAAAAAGAGATTCTTCTCTGGGATAATGTGTGTGTGTGTGTGTGTGTTTCATTATCAATTGAATTATCACCTCTCTCCGTTCTCCTCTGCCTTTTCCCTTCTTTCCTCCCTCTTATCAGAGGTGCCTGAGATTTGAGAACTGGCTGTCTGACTTCTAAAATGAGACAGCCACTCTCAAAAGAGCAGAGAACCAGAAGCTTCTCTGTGGTGGAAGGGCTCCCCCAAGGTAGCCTTACAGTGTAGGGGGTCCCTGAGATTGTACTTCACAGAGCTGCTTGTGTGGATGGTGGAGATACGTACCCTGGATACAAATCTGCCTTCCCTGCATGCAGGGCTTCTGCCGAAACCACCATCCCTGCACTTACAGAACAGGGTCTGGTTCTCAAATGCAACTCACCTGACATATGAACCAGTTTAACACTCCTTGGGCTGGCCAGCCCCGCTGCAATATGTCCACATCCTGTTCTATGCAACATCACGGATTTCCTCCTAGAAACAAATGCACTGTGTTAGTCATTTCAGGCTGTTGTAACAAAAATGCCATAGACTGGAACAACATAAACGTATTTCTCGCAAGGTGCTAGCAGACCTAGGGTCTGGTGAGGACCCACTGCCTGGTTTGCAGATAGCTGTCCTCTGCTGTAAGTTCACATGGTGGAGAGCTGAGAGAGGAAGCAAGCTCTCCTGTCTCTTCTTATAAGGGCAGGAATCCTATCATGGCCATCCTCATGACCTAACCAGCTCCCAATGGCCCCACCTGCTAATACCATCACATTGATGGTTAGGATGTCAGCATATGAATTTTGCAGGAACATAAACATACAGTTCATAACATGCACTTAGCCAAATATATAATTAAAAAAACCTTCTAGCTTCCCTTTAACGATCTCAACTAATAAAAATCACGCCACATCTTTGGGAAGGTCTTCAATGGCTTATCCTCCCTGCAATAACCATTAAGCCTTTCTTCCCTATCCCAAATACCCCATGCTATTATTTAAACCTGTTTTTTGGTTTCTTATGACCATAAATGAGATGCAGTTCAAATAGACCACCTTACTTTGGCACACTATACACAATAATCTTCCACTGGGGGAAACGCAGAATTTTACTGAGGATCCTAGGACCGGGGAATTAGAAAAGACTTCAGAAACCATCTAAAGCAGCATCATGCTTTTTCCAAGGAGGAATCAGGATCAGAGATGGAGGAGGGCAGGTTTAGGGACACACAGCACAGGCACGAGAAAGACTCTAATCCAAGTCCCTCCCTCACAGCACAGCACCGATCCTCCCCCTTTGTCTCAGGCCTTTGATAGATATATAATTGTCATAACTAATTGGAAAAGGCATCAGTCTCACTTTATGATGACAAAGGATGGAAAGGAAACTCATTGTCACTGAACAATTTATGAGGTCGTTGTTAGATTCATTACTGGAAGATCACTGGGTGTAATTAGTGACCCAAATCCAAGTAGATAAAACAGTTTGGCCCTTGTTTAAAATCTTGTCTGAAAATTGAGTAATTTCCCCTACTCTAGACAGAGTGCCTTGGAGGGTCATATTTAATGATCATACATCCCAGTGTGAAGTGACCCCAGGAGAACAAGAGACGACTTTGTAAATTGCACTCTGACTAATTTGCCCATCGGTTGGCATTTCCTCAGCCATCTTCACATTATTTTATGAGCCATTAGTATGATTCCTATATTTCTTCAATATTTTCCTCCATCGAAAATGGTTTCCGATGTACAACTCATGCCTGGGACCCATCACTCAATCAATAAATGTTTGTTGGAATGATCTGGATGAGCCTATTTGAGTAGCATCTCATCCAACCCTAACAGCAATGCTGAGCGGTGGTGAACAGAGCAAATTTTAAATTCCCTATTTTGCATGGAAACATGGATTGAAGGCTCCTTGTATTCTTAAACCCCCATTTTCAGATTTTAGTTCTGGCTTCTAGTCTCTTTTCCTTGTTTCCTTGTTTTCTCCTGAGTAGAGAGACTGAGTTCAGGCTATTAAATTACAAAAACAAAAACATGAAATGGTACTTTCTCCAAAGAAAGAACTCAGAACCCTTGCATCCAATGTCCTTCTGCACCATGAGAAACTTTCCAAAATGATTTTGAGGGTCAAGCCATCTGTAAGGAAAAAGCCTAACATGGTCTCTACCAAAGCAATCTACAAGCAAGACTGAAAACAGATTTCTTGGGGATGATGAGGAGACCCTAGGGACAGTCATGAGCTCATAACATTTTAGAACTGGAGGAGAGTTGAGGATCTAGAAGTATGTCTAGTATAACATGTATTACAGTGACACGTACTCCCCAGGCCCAATTCAATGAGTGGCTCTTCCCAAGAAAGCAAATCTCTATAGAATCTTTGGTAAAGAACCATGAGCTGGTCATCTAAAATAAAGCATTAAATAAATGAATTAAAAAAATAGTTAATTTTAGAAGTGTCCACACCCATCTTTCTATTTTTTCTTATCAGGCCCAAGATTTCTCCCTTTCTTAGAAGACCCCACAACTAAGGCTCTTTCCAGAAGTTGATGTATCAGGACCAGTAAGAAGATGTGGCATTCACTACTACCACTGCTTGGATCAGGAATTCACCATACCTCTGATGCACGTCATCACCTGCAAGCCATGGTCCCATTCAGGGAAACCAGAGAGCCTAAAAATAGGAAAATGGACCAACTCAAGTTCAAACAAGAATCTCTTGAACATCCATTTACAGCAACAGAGTAGACAGTGTTCCAATTACCAACATGGGGAAAACCAGAAGGAGAGTGGGCTTGAGAGCAGGATTTAGTCTCCATACACTTAAATTTATAGCTCTGGCTTACATATATTTTTAAGTGTGTTGTGTTAAATTGCTGATATATGCCTCTGCTGCCCAATACCCTCTGACCACGCAAAGGGTGGAACTCACAGTCCATACTCCAGCCTCGTATCCAACCGTGATCCATACATAGTAGGTACCTCACATCCAATGTATATTGGGTTTGGGAAATGAATTCATTAGGGATGTCATGTTCATACATGTCTAGTCAACTGTAATTGGGTCTGGGTTTGCCTTCAGGGATCTCGTATGTATTGTAGTTATCAATTTGTTTCTGTCTGAGAAATATCCCTGGAATTCCTCTTACAAGTCCCTCTTCATAGAATGATAGTCTTTATGAGGGGTCACACTGTACCAGGTGATTATTCTTCATAGATATTCTCATCAGTGATGTGCTACATAGTCCCTGCCTGAACACAGATGTCTGGCAGATACTACATGTTTATCCATCCTGAGGGAACAGGGGTAAATAATGAGAGTCCTGACACAGAACCCTCCTTAAGAGTCACACCCATATTTGGGCACTGGGACAGGATGCTCAGGAGGGGGTTGGTGGGGAGGAAGAGGTACATGGCATGGCAGCTCCAGGGTCTGGCTTAGTTCTGACTGCCACTTACTGGCTATATGACATGAAATAAATACACTTTTTAAAGAAGATTTTATTTTATATTTATTTCTTTGAGGGAGCGAGAGAGAGAGCACAAACGGGGGGGGGGGGGCAGTGGGAGAGGGCAAGCAGACTCTCCACTGAGAAGGGAGCCCGACATAAGGCTCTATCCCAGGACCCCAGGATCACAACCTGAGCTGAAGACAGACGCTTAACCAACTGATCTACTCAGGCACCCAGAAATAAATACACTTCTGAACCTCAGTTTTCTTATCTGTAAATTGGGGATAACAATAGTACTTAGGACACAGGAAGTGCTCAAATACTAGTTTCACTTTTCATTAGGAGAGAGGATGTGGATTGTGATTGAAGACACTGAGTCTCCTCATTTCATTTTCTAAAATAAAAGATTTCTGTGTTTCCCAATTCTGACTTACAGCATGAAAAGCAGAGAGTGAGAAAGCACCAAAAAGAAATGCTGAGGCAGTCTCTTTATGGAAAAAGCATTAAAACTGACATAACAGCCTCCCTCTTAAAAAAAAAGAAAGAAAAAAAAAAAAGACGGTGAATCCTTGCTACTCTATTTACTAACTGTGTGGCCTGAGGAAGGGTACCAGACCTCTCTTATCTCCAGTTTTCTCACTTTTAAATGGAGGATAAAAAATCTACTTCACAGGAATGAGATGAGGATTCAACAAGGATACATAATGCAGGCACAGAACAGTGTGCAAATAAGTTGTAGGGCAATAGAATCCCGGCCAAGAATAGCCCTGCCTGCTGTGTGATAGGGAGCAAGTTACTCAGATCTCTGAGCCTCAGTGTCTGTAAAAGAGAAGGTATATATGTATTCTGTAAAATGGGAAGAATATATATGTTCTTGTCAGGCAGAGATGCTTCCCCTTCCTGCCCCCCTCTATAGGGAGATGATGGATGGATGGATGGATGGATGGATGGATGGATAGATAGATAGATAGATAGATAGATAGATAGATAGATAGATAGAT
>NW_023270453.1:27869261-27922232 GCF_011800145.1 Mirounga leonina
GATAGATAGATAGATAGATAGATAGATAGATAGATAGATAGATAGATAGATACAGAATGGATGGATAGATAGAAACAGACAGACAGATGGACAGACAGAATGGATGAGTGGGTGGATGGGTGGGTGGATGGATGGATAGATACAGACAGAGTGGATGGGTGGGAAGGAAGGAAGGAAGGAAGAAGAAAGAAGAAAGAAAAAGAAAGAAAGAAAGAAAGAAAGAAAGAAAGAAAGAAAGAAAGAAAGAAAGAAAGAAAAGAAAAGAAAAGAAAAGAAAAGAAAAAAAGATGGATAGGTAGGATGGGTGGATGGAGAGATACATAGATAGTTAGGTGATAGAAGGGTAGGGGGGAGATGTTACCTGTATCTGCATAATAAATTATCCCAAAATTTTGTGGTTTAAAACAACCATTGTTTGTTTTCTCCATCTCTGTCGGTCAGGAATCCGAGTTCACTTTACTTGGGTGCCTCTGCCTCGAGATGTCTCACAAGGCTTCAATCACAAGATGTCTGCCTCAAGATGTGTCACAAGGCTTTTCAATCAACATGTTGGGTTGGGCTGCAATCTCATCTGAAGGCTCAACCTAGGGAGGATCCACTTCCCAACTCTCTTAACATGGTTGTTGTCAGGATTTGGTCTGTTAATGTACTGTTGGACTGAGGCCATAAGCTCCTAGTTGGCTGTTAGCCAGGCCCACCCACGGTTCCTAGCCACCTGGCCCTCTCCACAGGGCAGCTCGCAGCCTGGCAGCTCCCAGTGCCTGCCTCCATCCCAGTGGACAAGTGACAGACTATGAAAGAGTACAAAATGGAAGTCAGTCTGCATGTAACCTGTTCTTAGCAGTAACATCCCTCATGTCTGCCCTATTCCAGTGATGAGTCACAAGGTCAAGTACATACTCAAAGGAAGGGAGGCTCACTGGGGAACAACTTAATGGCTGTCCACCACTATCCCAGGGAATATGAAAAAGCCTTCATTACTCAATCAAACCCCCTGGACCCACCTGTTAACAAGAGGCAGCCCATTCTTCTGTGTCTTCCCATTTTAATTGCATATTTGACTTTTTTCCACCCATGCTCAATTCCTGCACTTAGGCCGGCCAGGTAGGATTGGGACAGTGTGCATAGCAGAAAATAAAGGCAAGCAGAGAGCTCTGGGTGATTAACAAGGGAGAGGTAAGCCCTTAGCTGTCCTTATAATACCTTAGCATTTCACATTGCATATTTTCTCCATGCATAGCTGCAAGATGGAGTTACCACTTTGGAAAATTAAATTTCATAGAAAGTTGGCCATGATTCCACTTCCCTCTCCCTATGGAAGCAAAAGATGGAAAGATCTCTGACTGTCACAACTGCTGAATCATTTTCAGGCAATATTTTGGAGGAGCTTGAGTCCCTTCCCTAGAGAGGTTCCCAAATGAAAGGCCTTTAAAAAAAAAAAAAAAACAGCCAAAATGAGGTTAAAAGCTTTTAAGAGAAAAGGGATCAAATATCCACATGATCTATATAAAATGGAAATAAAGACACACAGAGAGAGACACAGATAGAAATGAGATGCTTCTCAGAAATTAGGGAGGATACTTTCCAGAAGGAATACTCTCCTGGTGAAGAGAGGATTTAGTATCCTGACCAGCCAGCAGCCTGCAGGATGGACTCCTCCATTAGTTTATTGGAATCCTCATAAAATAAAGGTTAGACCCATCCTAAGGATATCTTCCACCTTTACCAAACCATACTATCAAGTTGTATTAGCTCCTTGGGGTTAAGCAACCATAACACAGAAAATGTGTGCTAATGTGACTCGCCCAGAGTTAAGCTCGTTTAAAAATCTAGAATACCATGGAGAAAGTTCCCCAGGCTAAGATAAGTTTCATGATTCTAAACCCCAGCAGTGAACTCACCTCCAAAGTTTCTGAAATACTTAGCCCTGGAAAAGGGCATCATTTGTTCATCGGATGCACTGACTCTAGTCCCCATCCCCATATCGGTAATTTGGATGCTTGAGAATTCAAGGACGGCATGAAGAATTTGTATTAACTTTCTCAGTTCTGTATGATTGGAAAGTAAGCCTCCACATACACTCAAAGTGATTTACACAACCATTCTGCCCAGTGTGGAGGGTTGAAGAGCTTTGTCTTTCGGCTTCATATACAGTGTTCTGATCAGCCCAACATGACTCCCTCCCTTTGCCACAGTGCCCAAATCTTCTTTCAGGACCCACACTTCCGATATCCCACATTGCCCTGGGGAAGCTGCTAATCATGGCGTCCTTCCCTGCCTTTCCCCAACTAAAGGGCAGTCGTGTGACTCAGGCTGACCAATCAGAGGACTCCTTCGTCCAGATAGGGTTTGGATCCAGAAAGGCCATAACTTGGGTCAATTAGAGTCTTCCTTAAATTTTGATATGTAGGTACTGGGAGGCGGGCTGGGAGTTCTTCTTTCCTTTTAGATTTGGAACCAAGAGAATGTAAGACTATAGCTGCCAGTGGCCCTTTTTACCACCACAGGAGTGGGGGCTGCCTGAAAATATAGCCACAGAACCCTGAATGAGAAAAACAGGGCCCCGGAGAATATCGTGTAAGCCCTTGTACCAGCCCCAGACTTCCCAGCAGACGGTCAAGCTCTCTAGCGTTCTTCAGCTAGCTTGTGTTAGATTTCTGTCACTGGCAGTCAATAGCATCCTGATCAGGGCTTTGATAAATATTGGAGCCATTATTAAGTGCTAAGCCCTGGGGATTACCGAGACAGAGGCCATAATTATTGTCTTCAGTGCATTCTCAGTCAAGGATTTATGGCCAGTGGTTCAAAACATGAGCACTGAAATCAAACAGACCTGAATCTGAATTCCAATTTCACCATCTCCTACCTCTGTGTCTGCGGTAGGCAGAATTCTCGGGTAGAGAATTGTGACTACAATGGGGTCTCACTCCCATGATTAGGTTACATTATATGGCAAAGGTGAGGGGGATTTTGAAGATTCAATGAAGATTCTAAGTCATTGACTTTGAGGTAAGCAAAAGCCTGGGTGTCCTGGTGAGCCTCACCTAATCAGGTGAGGGAATTTTTTTAAAAGAGACTGGACCCTTTCTGTAGAGAGAGGCCTTCTCTTGCTGGCCTTGAAGAATCAAAGAGCCATGTTGTGAACTGCTTACAGAGAGGTGGTGCCTCTGGAATCTGGGGGGGCCTCAGCCCTACAACTGCAAGGAACTAGATTCTTTCAAACTCTTGGGGGAGTTTGGATTAGGACCCTGAGTCACAGATAAGAGTGCAGCCCTGATCGACACTTCGATGACAAACTTCTGAAACCCTGAGCAGAGAACCCAGCTAAGCCAGGCCCAGATTCCTGACTCACAGAAACTGTGAGATTAAAAACGTGCATTGTTTTAGGGGCACCTGGGCAGTGCAGTCGGTTAAGTGTCCGACTCTTGGTTTAGGCTCAGATCAGGATCTCAGGGTCATGAGATCGAGCCCCGCTGCATCAGGCTCCACACTCAGCATGGAATCTGCTTGAGATTCTCTCTCCCTCTCCCTCTGCCCCTACCCCCACTCGTGCACACTCTTTCACTCTCTCTCAAATAAGTAAATAAATACATCTTTTTGTTTAATGTGCATTGTTTTAAACCATGAAATTTGTGATAATGTGTTATGCAGCAGTAAAAAACCCAATACAATGTCTGCTCAAAATGAAGCTTTCTGAGCCTGAATTTCTTGGTCTAATAAATGATCATCGTAGAGGCACCTACTTTTATTGGTTGTTTTCAATATTAATTGATAATTCCTGTACAATTCAATGCCTGACCTATAGTTCGATACCTATTCATTGCTAGCTGATGTCGTCACAGTTTAAGTGTGTGTGCGTGCGTATGCGTGGGAGCCCGTATGGGGTGACCGGTATTTGTTGCACCTACCACCAAACACCCAAGCATCAAGGAAGGGACTCTGCATCCTTAAGATCATCTCATCCAACTTCTTGCTTTTATAGCCAGGGAAACAAGGTCCAGAAAGGGACCGTGACTTGCCCCAGGCCCCAAAACTTGTGTGTGGCCTCGGTAAGGACTTCTCTCAACCAGGTTGTGCCTCAATCTCCCCCTTCCAGAAGATGGCGCCCTTTTTGCCAGACTTGTTATGGACATTCACACAAGGTCAAACTGTTTGAAAGATCTAACACTCCTATCTCCTGTATTTGTTACCTATTGCTGTGTCACAAGTTCTCCTAAAACTTAGATCTGAAGACAGTAAACATTTAGTATCTCATCGATTCTGAGCCTCAAGAATCTGGGTGCAGCTTCTCTGGCTGCCTCTCGCTGGAGATGTCTCATGGGGTTGCCCCTGAGCAGTTGACGGAGGCTATGGGTCCAGTTCCTCGCCACACGGGTCTCTCTGTGAAGCTGCTTGCCCCCCAGAAGCCAGTTTCTCCCTGAGCAAGAGATCCAAGGCAGAGAGCAGTACCAAGATGAAAGCTACGTTGTCTTATAGAAATTCCTGCTGGAAGTAATGCATCACCACCTCTGCCCAGGGCTACCGGCCACACGGATCAGCCTGGCTATGAAGTGAGAGGGTGTTCCACCAGGGTGGAAGCAGCAGGAAGTGCCATCACTGAGGGACAGTCTCCGAGGCTGGCTTCACGGCTCTCTTTAATGCCTAAAGAGTCACACTGCTGCCAGGGAAGACGGGATGACTTTGTCCCAGCCCTTGTGGTTAATAGAAATAGAAAGACCGTGACTGTGGCACCCCTGCCAAATAGCAAATGAAAATGGCATTTGCAAAGTGCAATTAGTACTCCTTTCCCCAAGAAGGTCTGCTCTGCTTAATGATCTACATATCCGTGCATTCCAAGCAGAGGTATTAAATATCTTAGAATATGCAGACACTCTGCAACATTACGGCACCTTCAAAATGATCAGCAGAATGACCATTACTTGAATGGGCTATAAGCAAAGCTTCAGAAGGTGCAGGTGGCCTTGAAATGCAGAGCCTCATGGTGGCAAGAGGGAAGGGCTATGGAAGTCTGGCTTCTAGAGTCTGCATCGCTTGTTATTAACAGGCTCTGCACTTTCTGGCCCCAGCCCAGCTGCCCCCCAGCCTCAGCACCCAGGCCTCCCCAGCGGACCCCTGTGCCCAGCACAAATGAAACACTGTTTTCCCAAGAACAGAATTGTCACCAGTGTGGTGTCTTCATGGCGAGTGACCTCAAGCATGGACATTTCTTTTTTTAAGGTTTTATTTATTTGAGACAGACAGTGCACGAGCACAAGTCAAGGGGAAAGGCACAGGGAAACAGAGAGGGAGAAGCAGACTCCCTATTGAGGAGGGAGCCCGACACAGGGCTTGATCCCAGGGCCCTGGGATCATGACCTGAGCCGAAGGCAGACGTTCAACGACTGAGCCATCCAGGCACCCTGGGCATAGGCATTTTATCAAACCCCTGGCTTTGTGGGCGAGGTTGGCAAAAAAGAGGGGAAGTGAGAGTTTGTGTTATACCAGAATTGATAAAGTAGTGCAGGAACTTTCTATCCAGTTCATCTTGGATTTATTACTGTCCCCCTTTCTGTTCTGCAAGCTCACCAGGTAAATTGTCATGAAACCTAAATCTACTCCTGTCACTCCTCTGCTTTTTAAACAGACTTCGGAGATGTCCCATGGCTTCTGCGGGACATATGAAATACATGGCAAGAAGCACCAAATTCTGGGTGTGACACTTCTCTCTGTCCTCCTCTGGGTGACAGTTACCCTGAGTCTCCCAATGTCCACGTTCCTTTTGCCTTTAGACCATCCCTATTACTCCTTGCTTGATGCCTCACCTCTCCACCTTCACCTCCCTAAAGCCCATGTCTCCTGTTACTGACTCCCACTCATTCCCATGCATTTCTCCTTCAGAGGACCTGTAACCATAGCCAGTAAGCATTTAATTGTATTATTAGTTATTTATCGTCTGTTCCCCACTGTTAAGCTGTAGGCCCTGGGAAAGCGGGAATGGTATCTGTCTTGCCCCACTGCTGTATCCTCAGTGCCCAGGACTATGCCTGGCACCTGTGGCCGCCCAACAAATATCTGTAAAATGAATAAAAATGGATAACCACGGGCTAGAACAGGTATTATAAACCACTGCCCATGGACCAAACCCACTCTACCACTATTTTTACAAATAAAGTTTTATTAGCACACAGCCACACCCACTTGTGTTTGCTTGTTGTCTGTGGCTGCTTTCATGTTGCAAAGGCAGAGATGAGTAACTGCCCCAACATCCTCTGGTTGGTCCCTGAAGCCAAAAATATGTACAATCTGGCGCTTTACAGAAAAGTCTGCTAATGGCTGAACTAGATTCCAGTGTTTTGCAAGAGGCAGCATGAAGATAGGAAAGTTTTGTGAGCAATAAATGCATTTTCCTCCCATACCCACCCTACGTCCAACAAGATGGTTAAGATGGGAATGGAACTATGCTTTGGAAACTTTGGGAACTTGAGGTGTGGGGGGCTGAGGGGAGCTCTCGGATAGGCCCAGAAAGCACTGTTGACCAAGCTGCAGTTAGCTCCGAACATAATGAGCCAATGCACTGAATGAGTCACAAGTGACTGGAAATACAAACGTGATGACCAGAGGAGGACGGCATTCATGGCCAAAGTCAGAGGCTGAGCTCTGGCATCGCCACAGGGACTACGGATGAGGAAGGGCTCTGGCTTCTTGTTGTTCTTGGTCTGAATCGGCCGTAATGGATCTGTCGCCTTCCAGGGCCGGGTGGGCCCCACAGCTCGCTGTGATTGATCACCCGGGGCCACGTCAGGGTATCCCAGCAACCATGTCCTATTCATTCTGCACTAAATGGACAAGCACTCTTTGACATCCCATGAATTAATTCATCAATGTGCAGAGCAAAGTGTCAACCCAATGGGGCAAGGTGGACCGAGAGGCATTCGAGAGCTCAAGTAAGCAGCTGGGGTCTGGGGAACGGCACTGAGGGTCCAGCCTGGGTGGCAAACAGTACACACACCAGCAAACAGGTCGTAGAGCATCAAAGACCATAAGCACTGCACTGGTGAAGAGTTCATCTATGAACTGGGGCAACGTCTCTGAAAACAAGGTCTGTTGATCACCGGCTTTCGGCTCACAGAGCTTTTATAAATGTAGACTTCTGGAACCATTCCATACCCACTGAACTGGAATCTCTTGGGGGAATCTGGAAATCTATCTTTTCAACCAAGACCCCAAGTGATTTTTGTGCCCCTGAGAATTTAGAATCTATTGAACTAAGATGATACAATTTCTGTCTACTTCAGTTTATACTTCAGTTAATAGTTGCGGAAGGAAGAAGATGTAGGTAAACACTTCTCTTTGGAACAAAGGGGGGAATTCTGGGATCAATTTGCACTAGAGGAGACAGGATTTTTTATGAACTCCTCTTGAAAAGCCAGGGTGTGCTTGAATGAGCTGATCTGGTCCTCCCAAAAGCACTGCCTTACTTAACTACTGTGCCAACCTTGAGTCAGTGATAGTCTTTCCCGAGAGGAAATTGAGATTCAAGCAGAGAAGTCACATGCAAGATTAATCAGCTGGTAATAGCAGAGCTGGCCTCCCTCTTTCCTCCTTCCCTCCCTCCCTCTTCTTCTTTCCTTCCTTCATCAGGGTGGGTCAATAGAATCTCTTACACATCTAGTTACTCAGAGGCTGAGCCTGAACCAAGGATTCAAATACAAGTGATTCTGTAAGGAAGGAGTCCAGGAGCAACCAGGAAGGTAGTGGGGACATTAACAAAGGGAAGAGAAAGAAGGTAACCAAGGGGCAGTTACAGGTGAAGTTCTAAATTCAGCCTCAACCCATGGCCATCTCTGGACCAAAAATTATCCCCAAGCCTTGAGGCAAAGCCACTAGGCTTTGGTACTTTCCCACCAGTCACTGGCAGCTGCCGTTGGGGTGAGAGGCAAAACTCCCAGACATTTCCCGCTTCCAGAATGAAATCTTGAGAAACGCCAGCATCCAAGGGCATTATTCCAAAAGTCAAACATTTTGGAGCTATTCCACAATTCCCAGTCTGATGCTCTGTCCCAGCCTTTGCATGTGTTCATGTTGGTGTCCAGGGCCCCCAGAATGACATCGATCATAGGATTTAGGATTATATTAAAATAAAAGAAAACTTATGGGCCAACAAGGGCATCTTTCACTACCCCCCCCCCATATTCTTTCTCTTCCTTTTGCCAAGGCTGTGGTTTTTGCCTGCAAGCAGGAAGATTTAATGCCCATCATCTGCATACAAATTCTCCTTGTGTTCCTTCCTTAGTCTACCTCCACCTCAATTTTTGTAGGGATTTTCCTGCTGATTCCCCATCACCTTCTTGCTTCCAGCTTCTTATGGCCTTGATGGGAACCTGAATTAATGAGATGATTTTATGCAGGCTACTGCAATAGGGAGACCATTCATTAAGAGGATGTCTCGGTGGAAAGGAAGGGGAGCTGGCATTTTTATAGAGTCAGGGAGGCATGGAAGTCATTCACAAGTCTTGTGGGAATCCTGAAAAAGTATGGAGACCCTCATTATCTGGGTCACTGAGGAAAGTGGGGGTGGGTCTTCTCTTGGAATATGCAAGAGTGAGATTAGCCATTTCGCTAGAAAACAAAAGGCTAAATAAGGGTGTTTCTTAAGCATCACTGTTTTCTGGGGAGTTCTGGGCTCAGGAAAAGTTCAACATTGTCAGGGTCTTCACAAACACAATACAGGAATTAGCACCAGCAAGTTGGAAGTGATTACAAAAAAACCTTGAGGGGACTTTTGCCACAAATATTCAATCCAGAAAATATTAACATCTACACTTCCAAAAGCACTGTTGTACATTGAAGAGAGGGAGTTCCTGTGATTCATGCACACCCAAGCCAAAGCTCTCTCCTTTGAGAGGACCTGGAGTCATCACTGGATATTTTCCCGGAGACTCCTGTCTTTGTGAGGAGGACCGCCCCAAGTTTCAATAGTTTTGGCTTTGGCTCCTACTGGTTGACCTCAGAGCTACAGAAGACCATGGCTAAGGGAAAAGAAACCCAATGCAGTAAGAGAGAAACCATGCGCAGAAAGTCAAGAGTGGCCACCATGCAGAATACCCACTGAAATCACGCTGCCAGGAGCTTAGACTCTGACCTCCCTAAGCAGAAACCATGACTTCTTCTTTACGGCAGATCCGTAACTTCTTACAACTACCCAGCAGTCTTTGCAAGGAGCATCTCAGCTATCGGTAGGGGAAAATGCAAGGGAAGGAACTAAAGCTGAACCCAGCTTAGTATAATAGATATATAGCCATGTCTTCCACTTGCTGGGAAGGAGGTGCCGTCCACCTGCTGTTCAAGGCTGTTCTTCATCATCCTGTTGTTTGTCTCTCCTTGTAACTGCAGGCTCTTTCTCCTGCCCATTCAAGACCACAAACTCAGCTTCCTAATCCAGCAGCATGTTCTGGAGAGCAGTCTGGAGTTTTCCCCACATTTCATTACACTTGATCCTCACAGCGAGGGAGGGAGTGTCTCTTTCACTCTATTTTTAATGAAGAAGCCAGGAATAGAAAGCGACTTGCCCAGTGTCACACAGCTGGTAAGCAGCAGAGCTGGAGAAAACCAGGTCTCCTGGGTGACATTCCTGACATCCTTTCGCATCTTTACCATGTTCCTCCCCTGAATTATTTGCATTAATAAGTGGGGCTTGGAGACAGAAACGATCTTCTCCCTAATCATGGACTTCAGCTACTCCTCGAGGGATGTATTCTATGTTTCCCCAATTACTTCACCTCTGGGGACAAAGAACGTTCCACTTTTTCTAACCAGGAATGATGCCCTTATCTGGAAAGGGTGCTGCCCATGGAGAAATCTTTTCATTTTCTCCAAAGGTTAAAGAGAGAGAGAGAGAAACCCTTTTAATTCTGTTTTCATTTAAATAACCATGGGAATTGGGAACTCAAGATAACCAATCAGTTATTTGCTAGTGGAATTTTCCTGGTAAGGAGAGAGAGCACTTAGACTCAAAATGTATACATTTCTTCCGAAATGTCATTCAACATCTATCTCTTTCCCAGATAGTGACAAACGCTCCATGTTCCTGTCAAAATGCCAGCTTTCAGCACCAGCTTTAATAATAAAAGCCAGATCCAAAATCCAACAGAGAAATTGCAACTTTGCCAGCAAAGAGTTTATCATCCCATTTTATTTTAAGGTGCCAGGCTCACTTTTTTTTTTTTAATTTCCTTTCTGTTTTCTCTTAATTAAAAAAAAAAAATCAGTTTATTCCTTTCACCTGAATTTTCTTCCTGAGAACCTTGCACTAATACATATTTTTTTTCTTTTCTGCAATATGATTGCGGGATGTTTCAAAATAATCTGATTAAAAAAAATACCCCCCACACACATCACTTATGATTCTAATTTGGCTAAAGCCGTTAACCACTGTGTGACACTAAATAATAAATAGTATATAAAAATAGAGAATTGCAATTATTTGTTTTACAGGACCCAATTTCTCCTGATTTTTCTTTCATCTCCTTCAAGAGCACCGCCCCCACCCACCTGAGGAGATGGGGGGGGGGCGGCGCGTGTACAGCCCAGAAGCATGGCCAGGCTATGCTGTAAGCAGTTATCATATTAATAAGATACAGATTTGTCCACCTTGTGTTTGCACATCTCTGAAGACACTCCGGGGATCATAGCAATGAGACACACTGGCCTAAATCCAAAGGAGGGCCTCGGGATAAAGAGACGACCCAGGAGGGTAGGACGCAAGAGGAAGGAGCTGAGAATTTGGGGGATAGAGACCTCTGCAGAGGACGTACAGAGTGATTGCTACGTACCATGCACCGTTCTGAATGCTTTACACAAATTCTCCCATTTTAGCCCCCCCAAAACCACCATGAGATGGGTGTTCCTAATACCTCCATTCTACAGATGGGAAAACTGAGGCCAGTTGAGGGTAAATGACTTGCCAAAGTCATCCAGCCATAGGCAACAGAGCCAGGAATTCGACTTGGGTAATCTGACTCCAGAGTGCAAGCTCTGAAGATTCCAGAAAGCTCCAGAACATTTGGCGCCACATTGTCTTGTCCCTCAGAGACCGTTGCCCTCCCTGTCATCCTGGGGCAGCCCTCTTAGCCCTAGCAGGGCTCCAGAAATCCACATGCTCTGGAGAGATGGCTGAGCCGTGGCTGGGGGTGTCCCATTCCTCCTTCTTCCTCCATCAGAAGCCAAGGACAGAGGGACTGCCTCTGGGACTGTGGAGACACGGGCTCTTCTTGTGGCTCCTTTTGGTCACAGAGGTCTGCTGTCCTGTTTCTTGGCAACTTTGCTTCTTTGAAGTGTCCAAGTGTTAATTGCTTAACACCAGAAATTGGGCAGCTGTTGCCATGGCACCTCCTTGGCCCCTTCCCACCATCATCCAAGACACACACAGCATTTCCGGCCTCCAGAAATCTCCCACCCGGGCCTATCTGTGGTTCCTTTGGCCCAGCCCCAAACTCACTCTTTGGCCTTCTTTCCCACCAAACACCGCCCCACCTAGTGTCAAAAACATGTTTATGATGCTCAGGCCACGAACCACGCTCTGCAGTTTACAAGCACTTGGTTCAATGCCCCCAGCCACATTTTGATGTGAGGACTGTCACTATCCTCCTTTACAGATGGAGAAGCGACAGAGCAAGGATCTGACTGCAGCACTCTCAGACTCCTGAGTCCATGTTCTTGCCATTATGCTAAACAGATAGTTATGGCAGTGTTAGTAATCCCAGGGACAAAATAAACTTGTGATATTCTTTGAGAAAAGAGAAAAAAAAGTCACAAAATCCATTCAACTCTCTGCTAGCAGGTAAGCTCCAAGAGGGCCGGGGACTTGTCTCAGACAGCTAGAACAGGATTCAACACAGAGCAGATGCTCAGTCAAGAGCGCTGAATGAACAATTGAACCAACAAACGAACGAATGAACGAACGGATGAATAGTTTGCAGACTCACCTGGTTCATGTATTCTTTCAACAGACTATGTGTCAGGTCGGCAGCTACAAGCCGGGGTTACAAAGATGATCAGGATAGGTTTCCATCCCACAAAGAGCTCAGGGTCCAACGCAGGGGACAGGCATGTCTGGTACAGGTTCCTAGGCTAGGAGATGGTCACATTATATAATATGTCACCACACGGGGCTCCTTGCAATCACAATAGGACAGGTCCCTAACTCAAGCTTTGAGTAGCACAGGTTGTCATGCCCCTGAGGAAGTGTATCCTTGCTTTCATCATGGACTTGAGGGGCAAAGAGTGATTCCAGGAATCCCAAAATACAGGATCCCACATCCCAGGATGCTGGACCGAGTTCATCTGTATGGCAAATGGCTGTACGTATCAGATTTAATGAATCTGGTAGACTGCTGTTTGCAGGCGGCCCCAAAATTATTCAATGGCTAAGGCAGGCAGCAGCTGATAAACAGCCCTGGTTCCCAGACTGTGACAGTATGTCAGGGCTCTGCCACCTTACAAATTACATAAGCATGGGCAAAGGAGCATAGGGGAGGAATAGATACACACAGACCCTGGATCTTTCTTTTTCTTTAAGTCCCTGCATGGGGAGCACTTAGAATAGGCAGCAGGCCATCCACTTCTGGAAAACACTGGAACACGGAGGAAGGACGCTGAAAGAGGGAAGCTCCAGCCTACAAACTACTGTAAAGGGCAGATGCTCCCTGGGCTGGAGGTGTGGTGGGTCCCGACATCACCCTATTATTAGCCTTGGACTCAACACATACCTTTATTCAGATGTCCATTCACTCAACTGTTCGACACATAGTTACGCTTTCTGAACACCTCCTGTGTCCCATGCACTGTTCTCAATGGCTGGGGCGCAGCAGTAAATGCCTCTGGGGACTTATATTCTGCTGGGGGAAACAGACGAGAAAAACAGGAATAAAAATAAACATACAGCACTAGCGAGACCAGCAGGGGATGATATGCACCATGGAGGCAAGTAGCCAGGATGACGGGATAGAAGTCACAGGATAGGGATGGGATGCCATCCTGGTTAGGGCATTCAGGGAAGTGACTTGTGGAGAGTGACATGTGAGCTCACAGCTCACCCTCCAGACCTGCGCAGTCTGGCCACGTGTAGCCCCCCAGCACTTGAGACACAGCCAGTCCGAAGCGACCTTGCCACCAGCATGGAGTCCACACCAGATTTTTAAGACCTAGTGCAAATGGAAGGACATAAAATATCTAATTAATAATCTTTTAAATATTGAGATAATATTTTTGGGTAACTAGGGTTAAAGAAATTAGTTTCCTATTTCCTTTTAATTTTAAACACGGCTACTACAAAATTCAAAAATTTCCTACGTGGCACACATTTGTGGGCCACGTTGTATTTCCAGTGGACGGCTCTGCTCCAGACAAGAAGAAAAACAGGTACACAGGCTTGAAGTGTTAGGAGCAACAGGAAGTGCCCTTGTCCTTGATCTGCCACTTGTTGGCCACATGAACTTGGGAGGTTGGGAGCATCCTTGGTGGTGAAAAGGGTGTTAATCACACTTCCCTCCCATGGGCACTGGAAGGAATGCAGGAGATAACGAATTTACATTAAGGATTCCTTCTCAACTGCCTGCCACGAGGTAACGAAATAGAGTGGGTGTATTGGTGGTCCGTGTGGCCATGGAGGCCCCCGCTCCCTTCTGTAGATTTCAGGAGAGCGTGCCTGAAATAATCTACTCATCTTTCTTGGCTGTCAGCCCACCTCAGCCTCCATCTGTCTGTCCCAAGACCCCAGCATAGGTTCCTGCCAGGAACAGACCTGTGCCTCCTCCCTGGAGCCTTGCCCCCAAAGCCAGCACCCCCTTTATCCACCGCTGTGGTTCTTTCTAGGCGTGAGCTCACTGAAAAAGACAAAAGCCAATTTTCCTCCCAGAAAGTTGGGAGATTTTACGATCGTATCAATGTCTGGCTGGGAGCTCAATGAGTTTGTCCAGCCTCACTTGAAATCGGCTTTTCTGAAGCAGGGAAATAAGGAAAAAAGGACCATTCCATGGAAGGACTTCAGGATACTTCTCCAGCAGGGGCAGAGGTGCGGACAGGGGACAGAGGCTTTCCGTGGTCACTTCTGCTGTGGACTCAGAACTGACCCTCCTGGGTCTCTCCCCACCTCGTTCTGCCTGAGGGCTCCTGCTATTTGTGGCACGCGGCAAAATGGGGGTAAGAACCACTGAGTGAGTTGTTGGGAGTTTTGACAGACGTGATTGAAGATGCTTTAATGCATAGTAGGTACTCAACACATTCTACTTCTATTTTATCACTGTCTTCTTCATTTCCTGTGACTTGGGAGGCAGGGGAGGCCCATCTGATGGCTCTGCCACCGTCCCAAGAGAATCAGTGTAATTCTCCACATCTCCGTGGGCTCTCGGGGCTGAAGATAGCTTGGCGGGCTCTGCCCCCAGCCCCCTACCTCATTCAGAAAACATCGATGACTTCCAGTCGCCAGTTGTCATTTAGGTGCAGGACCCTCTATCCTGTGCTTTGTAGACATTATCTCTCCATTTGACAGAAGGGACAAGTACATCTCAGACATCATGAGACTTAACAAGGCCCCACGAGCATTTCCCACCCTCCATTCCGATCTTGCAGGACCGTCCCAGAATCACCCCCAGAACGGCAGGTGGTCTGTCCTCTGCCCAAAACCTCCAGTGATGGCAAGCTCACTACCTCGCAAGACACTTAAGAGTTAGCACTTCCTGAGCGTGAACTGGACACCACACTCTGTTCCAAGGGCTCCCGGCACTCAACCAATCTGGATCCCTCTCCTGGGAGGCAGGTACTGTTGGTGCCTCATGGCCCAGGCAAGATATTGGAGGCCCCATTCACTGACCAGTCCACACGCTGGTAAGTGACAGACCAAGAACTGATATGACAAATGACAAAGCCCAGGTGCATAACTACAGCACGCTCTCGCCGCTGAGGAATGACAAGACCTGTACGCCTAGGGGGACCCATGAGAGTCCAGTGGGCCCCCCCGGTACACTCATCACTGTGTCCAGCGGCCACGGCGACAGGGCGTCTCCACCCGCAAGCAGGGGCCGCCTCCAAGGCCTGCGGCTCAGGAAGGCACGTTTCCCATGGCTCTCCCGCTATGGATGCTTCAGACCCTCTGTACGTAAGACAAACCCCAGCCTGGAACAAAAGCTGTCTGCGAGTGATCCATCAGCGTTCCTTAAGTACGCCATGCTGCTCCATTCACGATCGCCTCCTACCGTATGTGATAAGCTGTGACGTATGGTGTTCATTTACTCCACTGTTCCTGCAGAAATATGGTGGCCACAATCAATTTCCTTGTTTGTTCCCTGACCCACTGTTCTTGGGTTAAGCAGCCTGCTTTGTCTACATTTGTCAGTTGATACAAGCTTCTCCCTGCCATAGGCACCACTATTGATGAACATCGTCAGAATACGGAGCCTTGAATAATGTATAAAGGATTCAACATGCAAAGTGTCCCTAGGAAGGGGAGGGGCGGGTGGGGGTGGGGAGAGAGAGTGTTATGTTTTCTCTGTTGGAGCGCCTTCATTTACAAAGCATATTTGTCAAGTCTTTTGCTAAGAGTAATGCCACAGAGCAGCCTCCCATCATTCTTGTTAATGGGACTGTCTGTGTGTTACAGTAAACAGCTATAACTCTTCCGCTGGAGCCATTGTACGGCAGGCAGAGTTTTTCAGCATCCAATTAAGGGTGTCTCCAATTCGCCAGCCAGGATCATGAGTGCTGTGGCTCAGCCATCAGGCAACCTAGACATTGTGAGGCTTCTCGGAGGAGAGAGGGAGCTGGGAGGGCTGGGCTGCCCTTCCCCCACTCAGACAAGGGGATCTGGAGCCCAGCTCTCATCCTGGACAACCCCTAACTATCCTTCCAAGGCCACCATGTCACACCAGCTAAGTGTTCAAAGATGCTGGCCTGATGTTCCAGTTCCTTCCCAGACTCTCCCGAAGATAGGAGAACATCCGAGCTCTGGAACACATCTATGTGCATTCCAATCTCAGCTCAGCCACATACTAGCTGTGTGACCTCGGGCAAGTTACCTGATTTCTCTGAGCCTTGGTCTCTAATGTGTAAAAGGGAACAAATCATAGCACTTGCTTTAAAGGGGTGTTTTGAGAATCAAAGAGATCATGTGATGCACAGTAAGCCACTTGGCCATTATCAATCATCGTCATCACTCCCTAGCCTTGGACACGGCTCTTTCCTCACCTCTCTGTGCCTAGTGTGTCAGTATCCACTTTTCAGGTTTCATCTCAAATCCCACCTCCTGGTAACTGTACTCAACAGGGACTCCTCCCCGATAAGATTCCCAATGGGGATGGAGCTGCCATGAACCAGGTCCATGCATCTCTCTCGTAACTACCCCATAGGGTAGGTTCTATCTCCCCATTTCACAGATGAGAACATTGAGGCTTGGAGAGCCTCAATAGCTTACTGAAGGGCTCGTGGCTCTCAAGTGACAGAGTAAGATCTAGACACCCAGCCCCCCTGGATCCAGGTCCCTGTGCTCCCCACTTCTCTCAGGTCTAGGCGCACCCCATCCCGGGCTCAGGCCTGCCCTCCTGGCATTAATTACAACCTTTCCTGACTGTCCTCCCACATGGATTGGTCCCAAGGAAGTGCGAGAAGTCCCTAGAACCACAGAATGTCTCATTTTAATTCTCGTCTTTGTTTTCAAAATGTCTGAGAAGCTAAGAACCTAAGCTGTTGTTCATCTCATCCTATTGCATTTTATGGTCTGAGAAGCCAGAGCCTTGTTTCAGGAGCTCACTCAACAAGGCCACTCAGAGCCTACGGCAAAAGTAGGATTAGACCCTGGAGCCCCTGATTTTTAATCCACCCCAAACACAAAGAGAGATGATCTTTACAAGATGTCTATTTGTGGATGCTGGGTTTTATGCTTTGGGGGAAGAGCATGGAAGGCCCTTGAGTCTCTCCCTCCTGCCCATTTTGCACCCCTTCCACTACGCTTCTGCCTCTTCCTTGGTATCACTTTGTCCAGAGACAGAGAGGAGAGTGACTTCTGCCTTCTTCCAAGAGGAAAGATTTCGTGTCCACTCACTGAGTCCCCAGCCAACTGTCTGAGCATCGACTGTGTGCCCAGCTCATGATGGGAGCTGGGGTACTGGGGATGGGTGAGACATGGTCTTTATTTGCAGGTTCTCAGAGAGCCGGGGAAGAAGGAACAGTGACCAGACGTGCACACTCTTCGGCCACCACCCCCAAAGACAGACGTCGTGGGCTCGGTTTTGTGTTGCACTCTTCTCAGTGTTACATGAACCCACTTACTCCCCCAAACCATGGACAAGTGATTTATCATTTCTTTTATCACCTAATACGTGGGAAGGCTTTTAAAATGTTCCTCAGTTAATGGAAGTACATGCAAAGTGCAATAGGACCATAAAAGAGTGTCCAAATTTGGGAAAGATTTCCAGAATAGACCTACCTAGTCATACAGGAGATGATTCTTCTTAAAAGGGAAGTGGTTTGCCAAAAAAAAAAAAAAAAAAAATGGCTGCACGTGGGAGTGGAATCCCAGGAGAAGCCATGCAGGTGGCAGATACAGACCAGGGCTAAGACACCGGGGCACGAAAGAGCTTGGCTTGTTTGGATAACCCAAGTATCTCTCTGTTCCTGATGCCTAATGCTCTAGGGCGGATGTCTCTTGGGGCAGGAACAGACAGGACATCTCTCATTGTCCCCTTCCTCAAGGCCATTTGTCCCTTCTCAATTTTACTGAGCACTCCCTGGGTGCCAGGTCCTGAGGTGACACAGAGGTAAACAAGACTCAGCAGCTACCCACAAAGAGCTCCCAGTTCAGAGGCACAAGCAGATGATTTTAAGGGACTGCATTATAAATACGGTGCCTGACATACGCCTGGGGCACTACAGAGTGCTGGTGACAAACAGTGAAACCAGGGACCTTCAGAGAATGTGGTGCTGTGCTGCATCTTACAGTCAGACCAGGAGTAAACCAGGTGTTGCCTGCATTCAAGGTCAAGAGGCAGCGGCAGCAGAAGATGCGGCAGGAAGAACACAGGCATGAACAAAGGTGCCCGGAGAAGGAGGAGCCGCTGGGTGCCGCATCCTCTGCTGGTACAACAGCCAACCATCCCTCAGCTCTTGTTCAGACATCAGCCCACCAGGTGCTCCAAGAAGCCAGTCCCAGCCCTCGGACATGAGTCAGGAGTTGTGGGGACCCATCGAGGTCATGTCAGCAATGGGCTTAGGCATGTGATCCAGGGGTAACCCATGGGGGAGCTTCTGGGGAAGAGATTTCGCCCATAATAAGAAATGAACAGGGGAAATGTCCCCCTCCTTCTTGAGGATGCAGCTGTGAACGACAGGGTACCTCAAACTCTCTGGGCTTCTAACAAAAATGAGGAGATGGGCCGGAAGGGAAAAGGCCTATACTCTAAAGAAGGGCAGAACAAAGGATTAAAAGAACTTGTAGCGGGCGCCTGGGTGGCTCAGTTGGTTAAGCGACTGCCTTCGGCTCAGGTCATGATCCTGGAGTCCCGGGATCGAGTCCCGCATCGGGCTCCCTGCTCAGTGGGGGGTCTGCTTCTCCCTCTGACCCTCTTCCCTCTCATGCTCTCTGTCTCTCATCCTCTCTGTCTCAAATAAATAAATAAAATCTTAAAAAATAATAATAAATCAATCAATCAATCAATCAAGAGCCAGACACTTAACCAGCTGAGCCACCAGGTGCCCCAGAGTGTGTGTGTTTTTTTTTAACTGATTTATTTAAATAATCTCTACACCCAATGTGGGGTTCAAACTCATGGCCCCAAGATCAAGTCACAAGCTCTTCTGAGTCAGCCAAGTGTCCCATGTTGAGTGTTTTTATCATAAAAAGATATGTAGGGGCATGTGGGTGGCTCAATTGGCTGAGTGTCTGCCTTCAACTCAGGTCATGATCCCGGGGTCCTGGGATCGAGTCCCGCATCTGGCTTCTTGCTCAGCAGGGAATCTGCTTCTCCCTCTGACCCTCCCCCCTCTCATGCTCTCTCTCTCTATCTCATTCTCTCTCTCAAATAAATAAATAAAATCTTTAAAAAAAAAATAAAAGAACTTGTAGCTTTATTGAGATCATAGAGCCACCAAATCAACCAGCCCGAGGACTGTCCGCCTCTGGACTATTTTACTATGTAAGATATTAAAGATCTGTGTCTCTTAAGCCTCGGTTGGTTTGAATTCTCTTTCTTCTGGCGCAAAGGATTGTCATGTCTATGAGAAGCTACCAGCAGCAAAGTGGGGCTAAAGCATAAGGCAGCAGTGGCCAGTGTGGACGGGAAGGTAGGCCTGGAATGAGCAAAGTTCACGCATTCAAGAAAAGTTTTATCCCAAGGTCAGCAGAGAGAATGAGAGAGAGGGAGTGTGGGGCTGCAGGAAATGGAGGTTTAATGTTTGTGTAAATTGAAAGAAGGAATCTACTTGGAAATGAGAAAAAGCAAGATTAAAATGGAAAACACAGCCCCAAAGCTATTAATACCCAACAGATCCAAATTGAAAAATAAAAGCAATGGGTGAAGCATATAGTTCTCAAAATGAATTCGTGTCATAAACCATTAACATCAGCTCTACCTTATTACCTGTAATTCCAGAGAGAGGGACTGCAAGCCGCGCAGGGCACACGTCTGACTGGAGATGTTCCAGAGCTCTGCCCCCAGGCTGCCCGATTCCCTCCTCCCGTGACCACCTGCTCTGAGCATCCTCTCTCACCCCTTCTGAGGCCACTGAAAGCCCACATTGCCCTTGTCCCAGGGGGGATCTCAAGGCCCACCAAGGGCTGCTGCAAAGAGATTCTGAAACCGTGCAAGCTCTTGGTAAGATCCTTCCTTCTTTCCTCCATTAGGCATCACCCCCCCCACAATACAGGCCTCCAAGACCGCCCTGTCCACATGAATGCACATTAGTATTGATGAGCTCTGACCACACCAGGTCTCAGTCAGTAAGTGTCACCTAAACCTGGGCCACATGCTGGGGGAAAACGGGGGCCTGGGAGGGGCCGCAATGTCTCTCATGATCCCCCAGGCTTCCCTCTGTGGCACCCACCCACCCCACGACTTCCGAACACTTATCACAGCACATCGAAATAAGGGCTCGTGCTTTGAACCTAGACTCAGATTCAGATCTTAGCTCTGCCATGTACCTTCCATATGATCTTAGAATCACTGAGCTTTGGCTTCCTGAGCCACAAAACCCGGCTAAGCTTGCCGAAGTCTCATCAGGAGTGCAAGGATTGTCTAGACACAATGCAGACTGTAGTGGGAGCTGACTTTTCCCCCACTGGTCTCCCAAACCATCATGGCCTCTTCTGAGCTTGCTCTTCCTGCTCTAGACAGGGTTAGGGGTCTGCAGGACACTGGAGAAGAGATATGATATTCGCGTGTGGCCAATTTCCATCCTTGAAAGGTCAGGTCCTTTGTAAGCTGGGAGGATCCCTGGCAGAGAAGCATCTCCTGGGATACTGAAGGCCATGTGTCATTTGCACAAGACTCAGGGACCCACCATGCCTGGCTGTCCGGCCACCAAAGGCTGACCCAACCTCAGCGCCCGTATCACCCAGAATAACGCCAGAGTGGTCTTCAGTTGGGAAGGACCTTCCATAAACTGTCTATCTTCACAATGTATCAAAAACTCCTTCCCTGCAACCAAGCTAGTCCAAGCCACTCTCTTGCTTCATGGGGAATACTGAGTAGCTCTTTGTTCTCCCAGCTTCTGCTCTTCCCCACTCCTTTCCATAGAACCACAGAATGTCTCATTTTAATTCTCGTCTTTTACACTCCTCAGCACTTCCCACTGCACTGAGCAGAAAATCCAAAAACGTTCATTGGCCCTAAAGTTCTCACATAATCTCACTTGTCTTATCTCTCACTACTCCCCTGGAGTCCGTTTCTCAGCCCAAACGGCAGTTTCCTCACCTGTAAAATAAAGATGATACCCACTAAGGGCAACGGGAGATTCAACAGGAGAAGACACAGAAGGCATATTGCACCGGGCTAGACTACTCCCGGGAGCTACAGAATTTCTGAAAAGCAGTTCCTCACCCAGCAGATGGGCTTCATTTCCTATAAGTAAGTACCCTCTCTTCTCCTCACATGAGGCTCTGTTGGCACTCCATTTCTCCTGGTCTCTGCCAGCCATGCTCCTACACACACACACACACACACACACACACGGACCCCTAATAGACAGCCAGACATGCTAGATTAGCTCCAGGAGAGTTAAGAGGAGCTTAAGCACCATGCCATTAGCAGCAAATGAGTGCTCCATGCACAGAGCTGCAGAGTGTATTAAAAAGCAGCCACAACCCCCAAAGTGCCCACATGTCTCCCCGAGGCCTTCTACCTGAGCATCCCCACCTTCCTCCACAAGCCCACCCCCAGCATCCAGCTCAGGACCATACTCCCCTCCCCCCGCTGGCCCCACCTTCCCCTCCAGGATGCAGACTCTGGCTGGCTGGGCTCCCGGGACTGACCACAGAGAAGTCCGTGCACCTCTGCGCTCGACCTGAGCCTCACTGCCCAGAGTCCAAGGAGCGCTTCAAATGAGCCGCAGTTCGTTGATCATCAATCTTTGGGGTGGAAGAGCCCTTCATCTCTTTCTAAGACCCACCCCCTGCAAATGTGGGGTGCAGCCTATTCTTGCAGGGGCCTCTTCCCATTTCCATGTATCCATTCCAGCTTTAGGGGCATCTTTCTGTCCAGCAATTCTTCATAATCACCTGATATGTAGTTCTCACTGGGCAACGGACCAAATCTAAAACTGGGATGGAATGCATCCTGACTGGGTATCTCTGTAGCACTCTGTACCAACCTCATGGACTTGGGTCCCCTGTGTGGTCCCCTATTAGGCTACCTAGTTCATTTCATCATGCTTGTGTCTTCTAGCAAATTCTGCGCTCCCCGAGGACAGAGGCCAGGTCTTCCTCATCTATTGTTCCATTGAATCATGTTTTAAAGGAAGCAAAACAAAACAGACTGTGAAGACTCACAGACATGAATTCAAATTCTGGATCTTCCACACACCAGCTCTGCAACCCAGATAGGAGACTTAATTTCTTTGAGCCTCCCACTCTTCTCCTATAAAACAGAGGTAACAGTCCCTACTATGTAGTGTTGTTGCGTTGAACAGAGTGAATGAAGACAGACACAAATGAGAGAAAGAAGAGAAACCAACCACTGCTGAGTATCTACTATTACTCCAGGCGTAGAGCAGAGGCTGGACCAGAGGTCGTTCTCTGCCATGTTTCTCACGCCCTCCCTCCGCCCTGCACACAGGGGGCACTCAGCGCCCCATCCCCTCTCTACGTCCCCATCAGACATCAGCATCGCACTGAGCGCTGGAGGTGCAATCACAAACCGGATGTGCTCGCCACCATCAAGGATCTTGTGCTTTAGTGCAAGAGAAAGCTAAGGATTTTGCCATTGTCGAGAGACAGGAGCATAGTGTGCTGTGCAAGGTGGGCAGGACCCCATCCCGAGGAAACGTCTCGGGGACCTAAGAGCAAAGTGGTCACTGAGAGCCAAGCTAGACTTTGCCAGACCAAGGAGAGGCTGAGAAAGTTCAGGGCACTGGAGAGGGGAGGATATGAGAACACAGAGACTGGCAGAAATCGAATCGCGCCCAGACTTGTCAGCCACGACGACTGGCCAGGCCAATGCGCTTTAGTGGCAAATGACAAAAACAAAGCTCAAACGAGGTTCATCCCAAAAGGAGGAGACATTTGTTTACCTAGCCTGACAAGGTACTAGGGTAGCTGCCAAACTAGAAGAAACAGGGAGCAGGGCCTCAAAGCCTGGAATGCTGGCTCGCAGTCTGCAGGGCATTTCCTCCCCGGCCGTCCTTCCTCTTCGCTTATCCATGTTCTTCGGAAGAGCTGCAGCCAAGCGCTGGGGAGGTGACTCCATAATCCTGTTTTATCAGTCCCAGCAGGAAAAAAAAAAAAAGGAAAAAAGGAAAAAACAAACAAACAAAAAACAACTATTTATCAAAGTCCATACATGTTGCCCAGGCCAGGGTCCTTCTGACTCTGCTTGGGTGATGCGCCCTCTCATAGGATCACTCACGGTGGCTCTCGTAGGGGCCGGTCGGATGGGCCGGTTCCAGCTCATACACTCGGTGCTGCGCAGATGGTTGCAGAACCACCACACCACAGGTAAGGAGTGTGGTCAGTCCTCGGTGGATGATAAAATATTTCAAATCTCTGGCAGCTCAAGAAATCACGGTTGAATAATATGGTCTTAAGAGGGCAGGAGAATTGGGCAGCTCTGGGCTTTCCTGAGCTCTGAAAACACAACATGCCCAAATTATACTTTCCATTTCGACTTTTCCAAAGACCTTTTCCCGGAGGCATCCAGGGCTGGCTCTCTGACCTTGGAAAGTACCACCTTCTGGAGATTGCTGCTGAGATCACTTGGAAATGGTGGGGGGAACGAGCTCTTCTCCACACCCTGGAAATGCAGAGGCAGAGTCTTGAATCCAATGACACTGTCAAAGTTGGGGAAGGGCTGGTCGGTCACCTTGCCCTGTGTCCTACCGTGAGCAGACCGTGGCTTTCCTTCTCTCCCTTTGCCAAGAGAAGAACAGGCACTTGTGAAAAAAAAAGAACAGGCACTTGTGAAAAAAAAAGAACAGGCACTTGTGCTCTTCCCTGCCCCATGGTCGAATTCCAAGGGCTGCTTGTGACTGCTATAAATTTTCCTTTTTTTTCCCTTCGAGTCCTCTGGGACTCTGAAAAGGAGCCTCGCTCAGTTTCGGGTGTTTTTCCTTAAGGCAAAGCATGAGTGCCCTGGGGGAAGCACCTTGCCTGACTCTCAGGGTCATGGGAATTTTAGGATTCTAGGTTCCTGTGGCCTCATTATTCGAGGGGTAGAGGGTGGTTCCTGGTGCCTGCTGGGGTGTTGCGTGGAGATGGGTGGGGGGCCGTGTATACCCCACAATTCCATCTCCCAAGCCTTCAACAACACCCCCAATTTCTTCTCCTCTCTTCTCTGCCAGATCATTTTGGCCTAAAAGTCCAGACACGTAAATTCCAGCATAGGGATGAACCGTATTAATTCCTTCTGTGACCTGAAACGAGCCACTTGACCTCTTTGAGCCTATTTCCATATCTGAAAAATAAGGATGTTATCTCACGGTCTTGTTATCTCATTATGTTGATGAGCAAAGCCCGCACACAAACCTCACTCATTTCTCATTTGCTGAGCATCTATTTTGTGGCAGAAAGGGTGGGTATCAGCAGCCGCCAATAAACACTGAGTTTTTTTTACATTTCGGGCATACGATTCTAAGTGATCTGTCCATTTGAACTTATCAAATCCTCATCGACAACTGGTGGTGAGCTTCCTGCCATGAGCCTTATTTTACAGGCAAGGAAAGTGAAGCCCAGAGTGGCCCAAGCCAGGTGCCCACAACAACACAGCCAGTAAGTGGCAGAGCGGGGATTTAAGCACAGTCTGGTTCTAGAGCCCGTGAGCACACACCATGGTAAAGACTAAAGCATCTCTCAGCAGGGCTTCTGGAGGAATAACACACAGCCTCCGCCCCTGAGCCACTCTCCATCTAGAAGGCAGGAAGGTTTGCAAGCCTTTGCTGTTATATTTCTTTTTCCATCTGCAATGCACACTTTTGAGGTAGCTCTCCAAGGCTAGGGTCCAACAAATATTTCTTAGATCTGGTGCAATGGCAGGAGACCAGGTTTCTGAGACAGGAAGAGTCCTGATTTTACTTCGACTGTGGGCAGGTGGGTAAGCAGACTTGATGGTTTAGTGGGAGCCAGGGAGGGTATCCTATTGTTCTTTTGGTCTTCTTGACCAGATTACTTCCTTGTCATCCTTTGTGGCTCAGACAACGTTTTATCTTCACCGGAAAGGTTTTGCCAAACCCCAACCCATCGCTAAGTAAACAGTCCCTGTTCTTGTGGTGTGTCCATGCACAGCACCCTGAAAGATAATAAATGTGTGTTGTTTCAAGCTAGTTAAGTGTGTGGTCCATTGTTACAGCTGCCCTAGGAGACCGGTATAGTCCTGCTCACAAACTCACCCCAAGCGAGTTTTCCCCATTTTCCCCAAAATGCATCCAGCCCATCCTACACGGGTTTCTTTTTCTCTTTCAATTTACTTCCAGAGAGTTGCCAAAGGTTGACCCCCATGTTGTCATCATAATAATCATAACACATTTTATACCAGATACCGTGTTGAAATGAATTACCGACTTTAATCCTGGCAACCACACTCCAGCGTCATCACTATCAACCCATCTTGCAGATGGGGACACTGTGGTATCAAGTCCCAAAGTTGTTGATAAGAGCTTAGAACCTTGGCCTATCAGACTCCACGTCTTGTCGATTCATCACCAGGCAGTATACTCTGTGCCAGGTCCTCACCTCCACGTGCTCCCCCTGCCTGCCATGGCTGCTCACCTCTCAACTTAGTAGACCTGAATCTACATCTGTTACTTGGAGATCTGGATGCTTTTTCATCCTGGTTCAGATTCCGCAGATGGTGGGATGACAGGGGAGATAATTTACCAGAGCCTCAGTTTGGAGTAGGGATACCATGGAAACAGGCTAGAACTGCCATGATTTGTTCTGTTTTGACCCCATTTTCATTTGGATGGCTGGCTATAAATCAGCGCTTCACACCTGACATCAACCACAACTACCTAGGACCACCACCAGACATTTAGAGGAGTGAGGGACTCGCCCAAGGCCACCGGCCTGGGCACAGGCTGACCAGGGAATTGAACTCAGGTATTCCTGGCTGCAAAGCTCCCCTGCTTTGTGCATGTTATATAATACACTGTCATAAACATTACACTATCACTTATAACGATAATTCTCAATGTGGCAATTCACCAACCAGCTGCACCAGAATCACATGGGAAGCTTTTTTTTAAAATTTTTTTATTCTTATGTTAATCCCCATACATTACATCATTAGTTTTAGATGTAGTGTTCCATGATTCATTGTTTGTGCACAACACCCAGTGCTCCGTGCAGAATGTGCCCTCCTCAATACCCACCACCAGGCTAACCCATCCTCCCACCCCCCTCCCCTCTAGAACCCTCAGTTTGTTTTTCAGAGTCCATCGTCTCTCATGGTTCATCTACCCCTCCGATTTCCCCCCCTTCATTCTTCCCCTCCTGCTACCTTCTTTTTTTTTTTTTTTCTTAACATATATTGCATTATTTGTTTCAGAGGTACAGATCTGAGATTCAACAGTCTTGCACAATTCACAGCGCTTACCAGAGCACATACCCTCCCCAGTGTCTATCACCCAGTCACCACATCCCTCCCACCCCACCCCCCACTCCAGCAACCCTCAGTTTGTTTCCTGAGATTAAGAATTCCTCATATCAGTGAGGTCATATGATACATGTCTTTCTCTGTTTGATTTATTTCACTCAACATAATACCCTCCAGTTCCATCCACGTCATTGCAAATGGCAAGATCTCATTCCTTTTGATGGCTGCATAATATTCCATTGTATATATATACCACACCTTCTTTATCCATTCATCTTCAATGGACATCTTGGCTCTTTTCACAGTTTGGCTATTGTGGACATTGCTGCTATAAACATCGGGGTGCACGTACCCCTTCGGATTTGTATCTTTGGGGTAAATACCCAGTAGTGCAATTGCTGGGTCATATGGTAGCTCTATTTTCAACTTTTTGAGGAACTTCCATACTGTTTTCCAGAGTGGTTGCACCAGCTTGCATTCCCACCAACAGTGTAGGAGGGTTCCCCTTTCTCCGCATCCCCGCCAACATCTGTCGTTTCCTGACTTGTTAATTTTAGCCATTCTGACTGGTGTGAGGTGGTATCTCATTGAGGTTTTGATTTGGATTTCCCTGATGCTGAGCGATGTTGAGCACTTTGTCATGTGTCTGTTGGCCATTTGGATGTCTTCTTTGGAAAAATGTCTGTTCATGTCTTCTGCCCATTTCTTGATTGGATTCTTTGTTCTTTGGGTGTTGAGTTTGATGAGTTCTTTATAGATTTTGGATACTAGCCCTTTATCTGATATGTCATTTGCAAATATCTTCTCCCATTCTGTCGGTTGTCTTTTGGTTTTGTTGACTGTTTCCTTTGCTTTGCAAAAGTTTTTTATCTTGATGAAGTCCCAATAGTTCATTTTTGCTCTTGCTTCCCTTGCCTTTGGCGATGTTTCTAGGAAGAAGTTGCTTCGGCTGAGGTCGAAGAGGTTGCTGCCTGTGTTCTCCTTTAGGATTTTGATGGACTACATGGGAAGCTTTTAAAAGTACAGATCCCTTTGACTCATCTCTAAAACTGATTCTGTTTTTCCCAATCAATGCCTGGGAATAGGAAGGGGGTTTTTTGTTGTTGTCGTTATTTGCTTGTTCTTTTTTGTTTGTTTGTTTTAAGCTTCTTGGGTGATTCCAAAGACCAGCCAGTTTTAAGAAACACGGCATAGGCAACAACACGGATATTCTTGCAAAGGCGGGATACACAGAGGCCTTCCCTCCACCTCTGTATCAAATAAGGCCCATGGGTCTCTTCTCAGGAGATCCGTGAAGAGAGCCCATCCCCAGCAAAGATGATTATCAATGACTCACCAGAAGGAGGTATGGAATCCAGCACGGACACAATCCATTCCAGGACATTCTGTAGAAAGAAGTGGAAGGCTTTTACCCAGGGCAGCCTTTGGAAAACCCTCAGTCACATCCCTTAAAACTACAGATTCTCAGAACTTCAAAGTTTGACAATTCCAAGTATTGGTGAGTTATCAGAAATAAGTATTCTTGAACAGTACTGGAAGGAGGAAGGTAGAAATTAGTCACTCCCTTGGGTAAGAAATCTCAGATTCTATAGATATAAAAACTTTAGTATGCCTATATCTATGACCCAGCAAATTAGCTTCTATATTTCACCTTAGAGGGAAACTCACATAAGTGCAAAAAAAAAAAAAAAAGTACAAAGTAGATCAATTCTAAAAATTGGAAACAATCTAAATGCCCATCAGGAGAAGTTGGTTAGATAGTCTCTCCAATAACAGAATGTGATAGGTCTGGATGCACTGACATAAAAAGATGTCTGAGACATACCGTCAAGGGGAAAAGCAACGCAAACAAATACAAGCAGTATGCTTCTGACTGTACATATAAAGAAAGCTCTGTACACACAAAAATAGATCTCTAGATGTGCAGATTCATATTTAAGTGGAGAGACAACTTCTGACCGGGTGCTCTTGAAAGCAATCACAGTCTTGGCCACTGGACCTGCAGACAAGGTGCAGGAGAACTCTATCTATAGGGCAAGAACTCTTTACTATAATAATACTAGTCATGTTCCTAGTTGTGACCTGTCATCTGGCTGTCATTGGACTCATTCATCTCTTGGAAGAATCAGAGGCTTGAATTTAACTTGTCAATAATCACAGCCTGTGTTAATGGAGGAAAAAATTTTTACTGACTCAAGCATACACAGAATGACTGAGCACATCTTAGGGACCAGGTACCACAGTAGGTGCACAGAGAAAGGCAGGCTTGACTTCAGGAGACATGTGGGGCTCTCCAGTGGAGCTTAGGGTGAGGATTTGCAACATCCTTAGTGAGAAAGAATGTCACACCCCTTGACACGTCTTCCTCCTCCCTCCCCATTCCCCGCCGTCCTTATTTGGAACTGGATGGAGGTGTGTTGAGTTGGTTCCAACCACCTAGCCATGGACCAGTTGCATGAAACGGTTTACCCATTGTCATCATCGCCGGGATCCGTGGGATGCTGTGTGTGTGCCGGGAAGGTCATTTTGCCTTCTTTTAAACCTCAGACTTCGTCATCACTACTCTCAGTGTCCTATGAATCCAAATAGGTCAGAAGCCGACACACCCCAACCCCCACCCCTCATCTGACTTCTAGAGGAGCACACCAGTCCTGAGATTTTCCCAGCTCAGGACCTCTTTCCTACGGCCCCATTTCCACTCCAGCAAGTCAAACCTGTTGCTTTGGAGAGGCAGGCACTCTCCGAGCCAGCCGCGCACAGCCCAGCTACTTCTGCGGGCCCTGTGCCAATGTGGCCCCCAGCCACCCGCCTCAGCTGTCGGAACAACCCTGACTGTCAAAACTTTCCAAGGAGAATCATTAGTTTCAGAGAGATGGGGAAGGAAGGATGTTTTGCCCGGGGCCCCTCTTTGAAAAGGTCTAACTTTCTAAAATGGTAAATAAGCCAGACTTCTTTTCTGGGGGTGCACGGAGGGCAGGAGTTGCTCAGTCAGGATGTGACCTCCGGGAGCCAGCTGGTGTGTGTGAGACATCATTACTTCCCAAAGTTTTATCCCGTCCTCCGCCATGATGCTGTCGTGCAGCCTGGGAAGTGAGCTCGACAGCAGCCTACACAGCTCTGATTACGCAGGCAAATGCCGCACTGAGGATTTTATTAGGTGGAGAGAGTTTTTTAAAAAAAGAGAGAGAGAGAGAAGCCAGAACACTAGCTGGGGGGAGAAAAGCCCTTCTACCTTTAGATAAAGGCGAAAATTATTTTATAAGCGTCTGGAGCAGCAAAGCTTGTGAAAGGTGAATATGCCATTCAGCGCCGCTCCTAATCTCCTCCTTGCAGTGCCCACATTTCTGAGTCAGCTCGTGTAGACTCCAATGTGATCAGGGAAAGTAAGATTAGGCCTAACAAGAGATGACTGAAAGTCTTAGGTCGGCTGTGACAGCCTCCGAGTTCAGATTCCCTGCCTCTGCTCTGAGGTCTAAATTTTAGGGTCTAGATACCTCTTACTTAAATCCCATAAACTCGTGTTCCCTGGCATTTATCCTTTATTCTCCTGTTCTCCTGGAATAAAATGCTCCAGAGCCCAACGGCTTCACCCTTAGTGGCTTGCGATGAACTAACGGCAAGTAATCGTCTCTCATTTTAAGAAAGAGAAGGAGAAAGGAGGGGAGGGGGCGGTGAGGAGGGGTATCGGCCTTGCTGGAACGGTCGAAGCTACAAGCGGGGTATTCCCGTGAACTGGGACCCAGGGGGCAGGTGACACGCCTCCACCATCAGCACAGTTGCTGCGAGCCCCCTCAAGGTGGTTCCACTTGGTAACAGGGACACTGAACCAGTCCCATGTCCCCATGACCCCCAGCCCCAGCACCCAGTCATGGGGTCAGTTCACCTAGAGTCTCTCCTGAACCCCAGTCTTGCCTGGTTCCCATGGCCGCTGCCCCATACATTCCATGGCCACCTCTTGAGAGACCATCTGGCATGAGCCGAATGGTGTTCCTATCCCCCAAATTCCTATGTTGAAGTCCTAGCCTCCACTGTTTCAGAATGAGACTGTGTCCGGAGACAGGGACCACATCCACTGTGACCAGGGTCCTCATGAGAAGGGAGATCAGAACACGGACCCATAAGACGATGTGAAGTCACACCTGCAGGCCAGGGAGGGAGGCTCAGGAGGAGTCCTTGGCCTCGGTCTCCCAGCCTCCAGGACTGTGGGAAAATACATTCCCATTCTTTAAGCCACACAGCCTGTGGTAGCCCATTAACGGCAGCGCCAGCGGACGAACGCCATCCATGGAGACTACGGTTTAGTGGGGAAGACGATAATTAGCCAGATGACTGTACACTTGCATGTGTAAGGAAGGACAAGAGTGGTAAGCATCATGGGGGACGGTGTGCGGTGAGGTGTAGGCGTGAATGTGGACACAGAGGCAGATGGCAATGATGATAACGGACATGAGGATACAGAGTGAGATGTGGACGTACATAGACCATGGATACAGATACGGATACAGATGCAGACACAGGAGTGATGTGGATATACATATGGATACAGATGTGGATACAGATAAAAACATACAGATCAGGGAGAACTGCTCTGGTCTGGGGTGAGGTCAGGGATGGCCTCCCTGACCAAGCAACCTTCAAGTCAGGATCTAAAGGAGAATGTGGTCAACTAAAAAAAAAAAAATGTATCTATTTGGATATATAATAGATGTATGTGGGTGGAGAGAAATTTTCAGGTAGAGAAAAGCATATGAACAGTTTTGAGGGCTGGAAGGAGTGTGACCATTCACAGAAGCCCATGTGAGGCTGGACAGGAGTGAGGGATGGTGGTGGGTGGCACAGGAGAGTCTGAAGGAGGAGGCAGTGGGAGCAGTCATCCACACAGCTCTGGCCCGGCTGTGAGGGCCCTTTGGGATCTGGTTCCAGACCATCTCGTCTTGCATCTGGTCCTGCGGCATCATCCCCTGGAGACAAAGCGAGCTACACACAGGTCTTCAAATGCTTCATGCTCTCTTTTGCAGTCAAGCCTTTGACAAGAATGTTCCCTGGACCAGGAGCACCCATCACCCTTGTTTTCTGTCTCATTGATCCTTTAAGATGGGTTCGGAACTCAACTCTTGAGGGGAAGACTTCTCTGAGTCTAGTAGGCGAGGTTCACTCTTTGCTTATTCAACATAAGTTTGTAGAGCTTCTGTCCTGAGAAGAGACCCATGCTGTCTCGGGATGAGGGCCCTAGTGATGCCAAAAATGCAAGCCCCTCCCTTGAAGGCCCCACTCTGGGGTCCCCCATTCCTGGCCTCATGACACTCTGCACCCACGTCAGTAATAACATTGGCACACTCTCATAGACTGGCTTACACACTGGCCCCCACATTGGGCTGTCACTTCGCTTTCCAAGCTCCTTCCCAAGTTCCTGACAGTCACTAGGTGCCCAATAAATGTTTGCTAAGTTGATGAGTAAAAGTAATTCAACAACCACTATTTGCATGGCAGGTACTATTATCCCTCATTCTTTAGAACAAGAGTTGGCAAGTTTTTTTTTAAAGATTTTATTTAGGGGCGCCTGAGTGGCTCAGATGGTTAAGTGTCTGCCCTCAGCTCAGGTCATGATCTCCAGGTCCTGGGATCGAGCCCCACATCGGGTTCCCTGCTCAGCAGGGAGTCTGCTTCTCCCTCTTCCTCTGCCATTACCCACTGCTCCTACTCTCTCTCTTTCTCTGTATCTCTCTGTCTCAAGTGAATAAATAAAAAATTCTTTAAAAAAAATTTCTATTTATTTATTTGAGAGAGAGCACAAGGGTGGGGGAGGAGCAGAGGGAGAGGGAGAAACAGACTCCCTGCCGAGCAGGGAGCCCGACTCTGGGCTCAATCCCAGAACCCTGAGATCATGACCTGAGCCGAAGGCAGACGCTTAATGGACTGAGCCACCCAGGCACCCCAAGGGTTGGCAAACTTTTGAAAAAAGTCCTGTAGGAAACAATGTAAGCTTACAGAACAAGAAGTAAAATAAAAGCTATTAACTAAACCATTTAAAATGCAAAAACCATTCTTGGCCCCCAGGCCATACTTTATCAACCCTTCTTCTTCTTTTTTTTTTTTTTTTTTAAGATTTTATTCATTTATTTGACAGAGACACAGAGAGGGAACACAAGCAGGGGGGAGTGGGAGAGGGAGAAGCAGGCTTCCCGCCGAGCAGGGAGCCCGATGCGGGGCTCGATCCCAGGACGCTGGGATCATGACCTGAGCCGAAGGCAGACGCTCAACGACTGAGCCACCCAGGCGCCCCATTTTATCAACCCTTCTTTGGTGTCCCCCAGCCAGTAGGCAATCAATCAATCAATCAATCAGTCACTATTTATAGAGGATAGGATCTGATCCCAGAGAAGTTAAGTGACCTGGACAATTATGCACCGCATGTCTACACCTTCAGCTTCCCTGGATCCTCTGTCTCCTTTTGAACCAGACTGCCTGGTTTCCGCCGCCGGATCTCTTGCTTTCCAGGTGTGTGACTATGGCATTACTTAACTTCTCTGTATCTGAATCCGTTCATCAGTAAACGTGGGATGAGGATACACGTATTCATTTTCCTAGGGCCGTCGGAACAAAGTTTCACAAACTGAATGGCTCACAGCAACAGAAATGCATTCTCTCCCGGTTCCACAGGCCAGAAATCTGAAATCAGGGTGTTTTTGGTGCTCCGTCTGGAGGCTCTAAGGGAGAATCCTAACTGCCTCTCGCAGCAGCTTGTGGGCTCTGGTGTTCCGTGGCTTGGGGCTGCGTCCTTCCAGCCTCTGTCTCCGTCTGCCTGTCGCCACCTCCTCTTGAAGGACACCTGTCATTGGATGTAGGGCCTATCCAAAGAATCCAGGATGATCTCATCTGGAGATCCTGAACTTCATTATATCTGCAAAGACTCTTTCCAAATAAAGTCACATCCATAGGTACTGAGTAGGCTATATCTTAGGGGAGCTAACCATCCCGTGCACTTTAATAATTATATAGAGAGATGCAGATACACATATATATCTCAGAGGGCTGTCACAAGGATTCGACTGGTTAATTGGGCTTAGCACAGTGTCTGGCATATTGTAAGCAATGAAGAGCACTAGGTATGGTTAATAAAAGCATTCACTGAGCACTTACCAGCATTTACCATCAGCCAGCACTGGGCGTTCTGCACACGTTCTCTCATGGATCCCCACGATCAGCTCATGGACAGGGATGCCATGCTCCCCATCTTGCAAATAGCATCCCAGGAGAGGTTTCTTCTCACCCTGCTCCTTCCTCTTGTCCTTGACCGACTATTCTTCCACCCAAGCATTGTTCCTCCTTGAATGTACTCACCTTGAAAGCTTCTCAGACACTGCTTCCGTGGTGGGTGTCCGATCTCCAGAACGCTTTGCAGGCCAGGCTGGGGTGGGTTAAAACTCGGCCCATCTCACTTTAAAAACTCTCGCCTTCCCGTTGTTTCCCGCATGCAGCTAGGGAAGAGGGAGAGAGGAGAAACTTTTAAGAAGGTTTAATTGCACGAAGATGTCATTGCCGCAAGCACTCACAATCTGACTTCTGTCATGCATTTTTCATGCAGCCTTGGGAGAGGGAGCGCAGAAAACTTTCCCCTCTATGTGAAAGTCGATGAGCCTCGCGGAGCCCTGCACCCAGCAGCCCTTCACACAAGAATATTAATTTAATTAAGCTCATAATGGCAGATTTGACAACAGAGCTCTGTGGGACCTGGAGCTACCTCTCCTGGATCTCAGTACCCAGCCTGGAAAAGGTAAAGAGATATTGCCTCTCCCCTCTCCCCACCCCAACCCACCCCCCGTGAATTCTAGCAGGTTATTAAAGATGGAGTCTTGAGAGGTAGAGCCCCATGGGGGAAAGGTGGGAGATTTATTCTAAACCCCTAAATGAGGTAGGGAAGAAGCGGGTTCAAGTCCTAGCTATTTGCTAGCTAGGTGTCAGTTCCTTAGCTTCCCCGAGCCTCATTATCTCATCAGTGAAATGGGAAGAACACCAACCTCGTTGACAGTTGCAAGGATTTAGTGGGATGAGGTGTAAGAAAATAACCCTGAACACAGGTGTTTGCGAATTTTTACGCTTCTCCTGTTTTATTCCCCTCTGTCTTTTCCTTTTTCATGTGAAAAATGAGGGAGCTTGGACTCTGTGCCACCTCTGACTCATTCCAGATTTTATTGCCCTGGAAAATGCAAGACCATCCTTTCCTCTTAATTCACAATTTGCCCAGAAACAGAAAGCCCAGGGCATGAACACAGAAAACTCGCTCTCCGCCACCCCCTTCCTCCTCTGTCTTCTGGACACTCCAGGCTCTCTGCTTCTTATTCTCCATCCAAGCCAAGCAAAGAGATTTCTCTTAGACATTTTCTGGAAACTTCCTTCAAGTCCACCTCAAAAACAAAGGAATGGAAGGTAAGATCATCTCAGACCATTGCATTTGAGGGAATGAGACAGAAAGTCATATCAAGCTGTAAAGCACTGTCAACTCTAAAAGGAGAAAATCTTGAAGTGGGGAAACTTGACAAGTACCAGGACAATCCTGGAAGGCTTCCTAGAGGAAGGAAACCTGAAATTGTGTAAAAAAAAGGTAACTGATAAGTTAAGCAGTCATTTGCTGTGTACCTACTACATACCAGAAACTGCTTTAGTAACAAAAACCAAAGTCCCTGATCTCACGGAGTTTACATTCTGGTGGGAGAGAGAGAAATGTACACAGTAATGGAATGAGATCATTTCACCTAGTAATAAGAAAATCAAATAGGCTGGTGTACCATCTGAGAGCAGCAGGTTGGGGGAAGGGGAGTAACATTAGATTGGGAAGGACCTTTTTTATGAGATCTAAGGACCAAAAGAACCATCCATGCAAAACTCTGATGAAGAGTATCCCTGAAGGGAGATCGGCATGTTCAAAGGTCCTGAGGCAAGATGTAACAAGGGATGTTCCCAAAACTGAAAGCACGGCTAGAGCAGGGGGAAAAATGGGGAGAGCTACGTAAGGAAATACACATTCTGAGATTTGGTGGACAAAGAGACAATAGAAAATCCTTGAGTATGAGCTCATTACTACTGATAACTCCCCAACCCCTTCGAAAGCTCCCCTTAACGTTATTCACTAAAGGACCAAATCAGTAAGCTGGATCAAGAGCACAAAAAAAGCTCAAAGGGGTGGTTCCAGCTTTCAATAATCCTACAACCTAGATGGAAAGCCAGGTTAGCCAGGTTTTTAATAAAGAGGAGGAAATGGGAGCAGCAGAAGGTGGCATATAATATAACCCCTTCCACGTGTGACACGTTTTTAGAGACGCCCGTCTATTAACTCATCTAAACCCAACAACCATGCTGGGAAGCGGGGAAGTGATCACTTCACCATTTTGCAGTTAGAGAAGGACAGGGGGTGATCTGCACCAATCCAAAGTCAGGTGTCCGAATCGAGACTGGAGCTCAACCTCTTTACCACCCCAAGCTAAGCATCCAGAGTATGAGACGGAGGGCAACGTAAGCTTAAGAGAGGGAGAGATCAAAGTGAGCCAGAGTGGATTGCGGTGGCTTTTAGAAGACGGAGATTCAGCTGGACATTTAATGATCACCTACTGTTTGCCTCACTGAAGCTTTCATCTCCAGGTCAATGAATTTAATCTTTCCAACAGATCTGGATGCAGGTATCGGCAGCGCCGTCCTAGAGAGAACCCTCGCCCAGTGCGCGAGAAGCAGAGTCTACACTAAACCTTCAACCCAGCAGCCTCCCTACTGTCTCTCACTGCTTTTATGAGAATAAAAGATGGGCCTCCCCTTCCAACTCATGGACGGCTTACTTGGGCTGATAAATGTGGGAAACCAATACCATCACATCCTCCTGGCCCCCAGTCACGGTGTCCCCGGGCCCCTGAGAAGGCAGGCTGCTCGTCTCCCCTCCCCATTCCTTCTGCCCACAGTCAGGAAAACGGGGGCCTCTCCTCCCACAAGCCTCAGCCAGAAACATCTCTCCAAAAAACAATTCAGGCTCGTCAGAGATAGAGACAAAAGACAGGCTGCATCCAACACCTCCGTCTGTTTGTTGGTTTGCTGCAAAGTGAAACAGCTGCTCAGGAATGACAGGGCTTTATTGGAATAAATTCCAACATTTATAATCCATTACGTGGCCCTGTCGGGAAACCGCTGCCTGATTTAAGAGCAGAATTTCAAAAGTCGCTGAAGAGGCAGGTTTTCATCCCCCTTTTATCCCCTTTTACCAGAACTTTCTCACGCCCTTCCCAGTCTCTCGGTAGAAACAGAAATGATGTCTCAGGAAGGGTGTGATTTTTTTTCTCCCTTCTTCTTCCTTTTTAAATGTTTCCTCAAATCCAGCAGGTCATGTAGCTACTACTGTTTGACCTTCAGGAATGTAGTCGAGTGGCCACTCGACTGCATTTGCTCCAGAGTCCTTTCCTGACAGAAGGTCTTAAAATAAAGCCCTGGGGTTTTTCTCAGCACAGGCTTGCTGTCATCTCTGCCACAAGGCTTAGTGGGGCAGGGTAAGGACACACGTCGGTGCGAGAGGCAGCCCCTGGCCCAACTCTGTGACTCTTGCCCTCTGATCTCCCCTGCAGATGTGATGTGGTCTTTCCCTTTCTTGTTTTATTTTTATTTTATACTTTATTTTAGTTTACTTTATTTTAATTTTACTTTATTTCACTTTTATTTTATTTTATTTATTTTATTTATTTTTTTAATTTTATTTTAATTAATTTTATTATTTTATTTTATTTATTTTATTTTATTTTATTTTATTTATTTTCTTTTCTTTTATTTTATTTTACTGTGGATAGAATACTTCCCATGAGATCCACCTTCTTCACTCACTGTTAGGTGCCCAGGACAGGACTGCTGACTATAGGCACAAAGTTGTCCAGCAATCGAGAGCTCACTGTTCCTCTTGCTCAGCTGAAACTTTAGACCTGTTGACTAGCAAGTCCCTTTCTCTGCTTCCCCCAGGCACCCACACACACACACACACACAACCGGCCTTCTACTCCTTGCTTCTGGGAGCTTAACTGTTGAGAGCCCTCGTACAAGAGGAATCATGCAGTGCTGGTCCTACTCTGACTGGCTTACTTTGCATAAGGTAACATCCTCAAAGCTCTTCCACTTTGTTTCATGTTGCAGTTTCCCTCTTTTTCCAGGCTGAATAGTATTCTGTTGTATGCACATACCACATTCTCCTCATCCATTCATCTGTCAGTGGACACTGAGGTTGTTCCCACACACACACACACACACACACACACACATCTCACCATCTTTTCTGTCCACTCCTCCTCCTGGGACAGACCTGAGGTCTTCCTGGCTAGAATTCTTCCAGAAGCCTATAAACAAACATAAACTCTTTGGAGAGAGGAAAGCAACTTAAAAGAGAGAGCTTAATTTTTTTTTCCTTTAGATAATCTAAAAAAAGTCAAAGTCATTGGAACAAGATATGGAATTACCATAACGATGACAAAAATGAACATTAATTGAATGTTCATTAAGTTCCAGGCACTGTAATATGCAATTACATAGATTATCTCATTTTATCCTCTCAAAATGTGGAGTTGAAGACCCTACATGATCTGGGTCACCATCTGACTTCCATTGCTCCCCTCAACCAAGTCACTAAATCCTAGCCACATGGGTCTTTTCCTTTCAGACCCCTGGATACTCCAAGCTTAGTGGCACCTCAGACTCCTTATCCCCCTAGTTCCCTCTTTCTGGAATTTTCCATCACACCACCACTAAAATCTTCACCAATACCCCACCACTAGCTCTTCCTCACCTCTTTGGCTTCAATGTAGCCTCTCTGAGTGGTCTTCCTGGACCACTTTATATGAAAAATCCCCACCTACTCTCCCTGTCCTTGTTATGGCCAAGTGTCTTTGTTTATATGCCAGACCCTACAATTTTACAGTGTTTTTTTGTGTGTGTGTTTGTGTAGGTGTGTGTATTTTTTTATTTGCCTGCCTTTTTGGTACGTATGTGTGTTTGTTGTCTGCCCTCTCCCGCTCAATAAATCAGCCATCCCAGAGCAGGGACTGTATTTGACTCCTCCATCTAATTGTCTGGGCTTCCATCCTGCCTGTTTCATATCTAAATGCATGACCTTGGTCCCCAGTGTCCTTTTCCATAAAAAGGCAATAATGTCAACACCTATTTCTGTGTAAAGAGTCCCTGATTTCTTAGACAAGAACTCGGCACAAAGTTAGTGCTTTATGAGTGTTTGTCATGGTTGCTGGTGCATTGTTTCTCCTTAGTCTCAGCTCCTGGCCTAGTATCTGGCATATAGTAGTCACTCAATAAACGTTTGTTGGGTGAATTCTATTCTTTCATACATATTATCTATACTGGAAATTGCAGTAAGGTGAAACTTTCTTAATTGGCATTGGTGGGGGTGGTTGGTAGAACACAGCCAATGCAAACTAATATAAACACAGAATAATTGCCTCTTAGGGAGTCTGCTTCAATGAACAGAAAAGGACAACCTGTAATTCCCTTGCTTTTCTCCTTTTGTAGGGGAAAGAATGAATCCCAGGTGCTTCAGAATAATTTGTTCTCTTAAATAGTGTAAACATCACCGGGACCATCTGTGTGCATTATTGATTTTCCCATTTAGCTGATTCTTTTTAGATGGTGCACATGAGCTTGAGCTGAAAAATCCCCAACTCCCAGAGTAAAGGAACCTAAGGGAACACTGCCCTATTATATCCTTTCTGGGCCTACCTTAACCAGACACGCCAACCACCTTCAAAAGGTGGCTTTGTGAACATCAGAGGAAAGCTGCTTTCTTACCCGAGCATCAAATCTGACAAGATGGTGACAGTCTCATAAGATCATAGTTCTGGCATTTCATGCCTGGGCCTAAGTCCAGTCTGCACTAGTGACTAGCTGTATAATCTTGGGACATTCAATCACTGAATCCCTCTGTGCCTCTGTTTTCTCATCTATAAAATGGGTGGATGTAAGTTAATGCCCGGAAAGTGTCTGGCACAATGCCTACCCTGTGATAAGTATTTCCATATATGTCAGCTGTTATTATTTCTAAAATGAATATTGGTAATACCTGACCTTGTGGATAAAAATAGACTTTGAAAAAAGGTCCAACCCCAGCTCTGACACCTACATGCTAGATATGAGCCTTTGTGCAAGTTACTCAACATTGTTGGACCTTAGGATCACTCATGTGCGTAATGATAGGCATGGCACCTGCCAGGAAGGGTTGTCAGAAAAATTAAGTAAAATGCCATATGCGAAGGTCCATGGCTAAGACACACCCACTGGGAGCCATCAGTGGTGGCAACATAGGAGGTTCAGAGGTTGCATGAAGGTGGATATTTCCATTATTTTACAAAGGAGCCCCCCCCCCCCCAATTAGTGGTATAAACATTCAACAGTATACAGCATGTGACTTGGTAAGCATCATGGAGTAGCAGAGCAAATCCATACACACACAACCAAGATTTTGCCCCCATGTTTGCCGGCCACTGGGTTAAGAAAGCCAGCCTTTCCGAGGTTGGTGAGGAGTAGCCAGGATGGCACAGAGGTTAGAAAGTGCAAGGAACCCAATGGGGAAAAGTATGCAGTGGAGTGCAGCGGGAGCAGTGAGCAGGATTGGTAGGAGGAAAGACCACCTAGGAAGATCAAGACTAGTACCTACAGTAACTTGCCAGGAAGACCACTGCAATGCTTATGCGAGACTTAACACAGTTTATCCTGATTCTTCGGGTGAGGATGAGGGGCAGATATATGAAGGATTCCCATAGCCACACACAAAGCAAAAGCCTAAATCCGAATCAATCTGCTTCCATGAGGAGCTCCGGCCATACTGCCTTCTTTCTGTCTCTTGCGAACACCACTTTTATTCCTACCTCAGGGCCTTTGCACGTGCTGCCTCCACCACTGAGGCTGAACACTCCTCCTCATCTACCCACACCCTTTGCTTAAACTTTTTCAGCTCTGGCACCCTCCTCAAGGATCTGAGCCCCCAACCAAGACAAATCCCCCATTACACATCCTCAAAGCCACAATCCTCTTATTATAGTCTCCTCACTGTTGTAATTTGACATGCATCTGTGTGATTATCTGATGAATGTGTCTTCCCCACCAGGCAGCATGCTCTTGAAGGCTGGAACGATGCTAAGCCTCAGCATACTGCCTTGCCCACAAAATGCATTTAATAACTAAGTATGGAACGACTAAGTGAATACACAGAGAAGAATGAATAAATGAATGAATGAATGAATGAATGAATGAATACAATAACTGTGCATGTGATTAAGAGAAAGAAACCAGCAACCGAGACACTAGACCCAACATAGAGATCTCCCCTCTTTGCCAGTGTTCAGTATATGCGTGGGGAGACTGTGGACCACTTCCTGGAACTTGGGGGTTCCTGCTGGGCCACGCCAGGGGCAGGAAGGAACTATGTCTGACAGCTTCCTCCTCTGGGAACAGTGGGCTGGTGGGGTGGAGGGTAGGGGGAGAAGGGAGTCACAAACAATTTCTGCTTTAATTAGAGCTCTGTCGGCTTCAGTTAGCCTGGGTGTTTGTTCCCTTGTGTGTGTCAGGGAATTTGGAACTGACCCCAAGCTTGTGACATAATTAGTACAATAGTGCCGATCTAGCCATTTCTGAAAAGAGTAATTTACTCCCAGCGTAGCCTCCTGGCAGAGCCGCTCATTAATCAAACCAGGCTGCGAACATCAAAGCAGGTCCCCCCTTTCCACCGCAGCATCCATCATCTGGCCGTTAGGAGCTGCAGAAGCCTGAACCAATATACTGCCTTTGTTGAGCTGAGCCCACCTCCCATTGTCACCCACCGCCTGGAGCCAGGGGGTGTGCAGCAGCCAACACAGAGGTGGGAGGGCAGGGCCCCTGCCCTGGGTTTATAGAAATCTCACTTGTTTGAGGTGTAGACCACAGATGGCTTTCAGCATCCGTGGCCTCCTCAGTGATATGTCCTCCTTGACTACCAGAAACAAAGAGCCCACCTAGCGTTACTGATCCCTCTTTATCTCTTTCCCTTCTACTACCTGTGTCTACTAAAAATTACCTTCTTCAGGTGTTTATTTACTCTTCACTTTCTATCTCTGCCCTAGAGGGCAAACATCAAGAGGGGGGAAAAAAAAAACAACGTTGGCATCTTCATCATTCGAGTCCCCGAGCCCAGCATGGTGCCCAGCACACAAGAAAAGTTTAATCATTTTTGAATAAGCAGATGTGTGCCTGCTCAGATTTCTCAGTACCCTTAGTTAAAAGTATTTTTCCATCCCAAGAATCCCACAGTCCTTTCCCTAAAACTGTTGGTCCTAATATCTTCCTGCCGTGTAGGACACTTATCTGTTTACATTTCTCAGTCTCCCTACTGAACTGTTAGTTCCTTGTATTAGTTCTCTTGATGCATAACAAGTCATGCCTAAACATATGGGCTTTCAACAATCGACATTTAGCATCCTGCAGTTTCTGTGGGTCCAGAATCTGGGTGCTGTGCTACATGGTTGCTCATAAAGTGGCAATCAATGTGCTGGCTGGGGAGAGGGCCTCATCTGAAAGCTTGACTGGGGAAAGATCCAGTCCCAATTCACTCCGTGGTTATGATCAGTTCCCCTCCACGTGGTGCTCTGTAGTGTCACCATGCTTTGCCAAAGCATGCAAACTGAGGCGGCACTGAAAGAGCCTTCTAGAAAGACAGAAGTCAGAATCTTTCGTAACCTACTAACAGAAGCAACATCCCCTCAACATTGCCATATTCCATTGGTTCAGGGCAGGTTACTCGAGAGAGGATTACCCAAAGCCTTGACTACCAGCAGGCGAGGATCATTGGGGGTCATCTAGAGTTTTGCCTATCATAAAATAATGGAGATATATATACATGAATATTCAGTACTGGCTGTCTATATTAACTGCAGACTGGAAATAATCCAAGGGCCTCTCAATGAGGACATAGGTGAAAGAAAATTAGGGAACTTGCATTGTAATAGAATGTCACGCACTGGAGCAAAAAGGAGGGAATCAGTGGAAAATGCACATTAACCCAAACTATGTAAGCATTTAAACATAAAAAAAATAAAAATAAACTGAATGGGGGGAGCCTGGGTGGCTCAGTCAGTTAAGTGTCCAACTCTTGCTTTCAGCTCTGGTCTGATCTCAGGGTCATGGGATCAAGCCCCACATCAGGGCCCCATGCCCAGCTGGGAGTCTGCTTAAGATTCTCTCTCTCCCTCTGCCCTCCCCCCCTACTTGTATGCTCTCTCTCTCTCTCTCTCTCTCTCAAATAAATAAGTAAAATCTTTAAAATAAATAAATAAAAATTAACTGAATGGTAAATGCTTCCAATTCAGGCATAAATGTTACAAAAATACATATTTCCCAGAATGTGTATCAAAATCTTCAAAATGGCCTTCACACTTGGAGGGGTCTCAGCAAGGAGAGGTTTGAGCCCCTTGCCCGAATTGAAAACATCTCACCAATAAGCTTATTTAATTCCCCTACTTTTGATCATATTCTCAGCCCAGTTGGGATTTAAAACTCTTCCTGCATTTTCTGTTTTTGTTTTTTAACCAGGAAGAATAAAAAGGGAGATTCATAAATTATATAGAATCACTTTTCCCCGTGAAATAATTCTGTTTAGTTTCTGAATGGATGGATGTTTTTTTTCTCCCTGGTTGAATTCTAGCTTATTCCAAGAATCAATTTAACTTTGTCCTCCTGTGTCCTCTCCTTCGGCTTTTACTGTCCTTCTGAACTGATGTCTGATGACCATAATCGTGACTTATTTCTTCCTCTTATCTCCCTGAAGTCTAGTACAGACTTTGGGCACAGTGTGATGAGCTGGAGCCCGCCCAGTCTCAACCACACTGTAACGTCACCCCATGAGTTTTTAACTCCATGGTCCATAACCGAGTTGGAACTAAAGCTTACAGTTTTATTTGGTATTAATACTTAGTGGGTGCCTACCATGTATTTTTTTTTACTTTTTTAATTAAATGAGGATGTGATAGTATCTGTCTCAAAGGGAAGAGGGAGGAAGTTACAGAAATTATTAATCACTTACTGCATATGTTGCCTTGCATGAAGTATTTATGTACTCCTTTCATTAATGCTCACAGAAGCCCAGGGAGAAAAGTATCAAAATACCCCACTGTACAGATAAGAAAAAGTGAAGTTCAGAGAGATTAAGCCACTTGTCCAAAAAGTCTCAGCTGGTGAGGACAGAACAAGAGCTTTTTTTTCAGACCCCAAGGCCCAAGTCACAATGTTACTATCATTTGGCATTTTAATGGTGAGAAAACTGATTCCGTTATCATTAAAAGAAAATCCTGTACCAGGACTAAGATGCTATGTTCAATACTGAGTCTACCTTAGATGTGTGGAAACCAGGGTTTCTTACTCTTTGTATCATTGACATTCAGGGCTGAATAACTCTATGGAGGCATCTCCCACATGCACCCACTCGGTGTCAGGAGAACACCCATCCTCAGTTGTGACAACTGAAAATGTCACCAGATATTGTCAAATGTCCCTCGGGGTTGGGGGGGGAGGGAAGGGAGGGTGCAAAATTGCCCCCAGGTGGTTTAAGAAGAAAAATATTTCTTTCTTTAAGCATGAGCTTAAAAAAAAACCTGAATAATTGAATATACCAGAATGTTTATGTATCACTGCATTCACTGTTCTACAGAGTAGTAAGATAAAGCTCTCAATTATACTTAATAATGGGTTTAGTTTAGTTAATTCAAGGAAAAGGACTCTACTTTGAACCAAAATTATCTGGTGTTCATGACTATCCCTAACTGCCCAGGGTGACATAGACATAGTCAGCTTTAAACCTTATCCCAGGCACTCAAGTGGCTAGGTGAACTTGAGCAAATCACATGAACTCTCTGAACCTGAGCTGTCTCACCTAAAATGGAAATAATGGTGCCCGTCATAGACCATGGTGTGGTGTGAACTCAACAAGATCATGTGGTGAAAGTGCTTCCTTCATTTAGTGAGTTCTCAATAAATGAGTTATCTTGCTCTCCATCCCTTCCTTCCACTCCCTCTTCGGACTATGCAATAGATTCTTGACTGCCACTTGGTAGCAGTGTACTTATCCTTGAACTAGAATAACTGAACTCTGCTGACAGCCACAGCATGGCAGCCAGTAACCCTCAGTTGGTGCTCCATCCAATGGGATGACCAATTTGCCAGGTATTTCAAGCTTGTCTAATAGCCTCTTTGATACTAGATTGTAGGTCATCTTAGTTTTAAAGGTATGAACCACAGTGTGAAAATAAATAAAGACCATCTAAATGAGAATGAGAAAATATATTTAGACAGAGCTTACTGTAGCAAAGGAGTCAGCCAGCATCCCCTACATTTGGCAGAGACTCAAAGGCAGGCAGAGGAGTGGGAAAAGCTTTACAGTGGAGAAAAGGGAAGGTTTCAGATATAGAGACTGTTGGCATGGAGAAGGTGGAAGCAAGCTAACCAGAAACAGGGCAGCTGTGTAATTGGCTAGAGGGGGGCATATTAGACTTTTCTGGTTTGTCCTAAGTTGGAAGTGAGATCAAAAATTAGGGAAGCCATCAGTTATTGATCAAGTCCTGGCCATTTGGGACCCATTGCTGCAGAGGCTAGGGTTTGGTCTCCTAGGCTGGTTGCTGCAGGCTGTGGGTCCAAGTTCTATTTTCACACATGGTCTGGCCATCATCCCTTTGCTCATCAAAGATACATCCGGGACCTTGGAATGAGTTCTCTTCTTTCCTTTGTAAATTCCCCAAGCCTCATGGGGTTACTTTTTATTGGAAGGAAGTTTGATACTCCAGCCAAAAAAAAAAAAAAAAAAAAAAAGTCAGGCTTTAGAATCAGGAGACTCTGGTTAGTACTGAGAATCTGATTTGTGGGGTGACTTTAGGCAAGTTTCTTTACTTCTGTGGGTACCAGTTGTAATTTGGGGATCTCATCTGTAAATTGGGGCATACAGTAATTGCCTCAATTATCTCAAAGGGACAGTGTTGTTAGGGTCCCAAGCAGACATAACAACCAGGTAATGTGTAATGAGTGGACAGTTACAGAAGAAGGGGCAGGATCTATGAAAACCAGTAAAGCAGAGTCCAGTAGCCTAGGGGTAGCTATAGAAGGAGCTGACACTAGCTTTATGCCTGAAGAAGCAAGTGAGGGGGTGTATAAGAGAGTTGCCTGATAAGAGCTGTGGCCTTCCAGAGGGGGAACAGAGACAACTCACAGTGTCATGTCAGGGGAAGAACTTAGCAGGGAATAAATACCCGAGCCTACTCCCTTCCAATGCTCGGCTCTCCTTCCACTGCCTCCCATTGGTCAAACCCAATTAGAACCTAGAGGGCAAGGGAACCAGTTAATAAAGTCCCTGGAGGTCAGCCCCCAGGTCTCAGAGTTGGGTGCAGAGTGGAATGGGAGTAGAGGTGAGAAAGGGAATACAGCCATAAAGCCAGCACAGGAGCCCATCTTCATTATTTTGCATTTGAAACACTTTGTTCAGAACGATGCAGCTTACAAGAGCTCTCACCATCACTTTCTCATTCTTAAACCATTGTATAATGAGACGTTATGCTCCATTTTAGAGATGACAAAACTGAGGTCAAAAGAGTTAAATGTGCTGCCTGATGTTACAGTGAGGAAGTGGCAGAATCTGCATTCCATGCGTTTTTAACTCTGTATTACCAGTGGCCTCATCCAAGCAAAAGATATGTCTGGGTTTCCTACACAGGACCTCCCCAGGAGAGACCATGTGATGTAAGGGACTGACAATCTAGAGACATGACTTGGATTCATGACCTTGCTCAGTGACATGGGCAAGGTCATTTAACTGTTTTAGACTTTCAAGTTTCCCCGATATTCAAAGAGCTGATAACACCTGTGTATTTAATGCCAAAAGACTGCCATGAGGCCCAAACAAGGGAAAGCAAGGCATCATCTGTTTTTAGATGGCCAGTGAATCTCTCCCACGCAATGCAAACCTTCATCAGATGCTATGACAGAGCCAACCCCCTCCTGTGTGGATGGATTCTGGAGTTTACTGCATTCCATACTGATATTTTATATATGTGTGGCCTCCCCAGGAAGAGGTGGTTCTTCCTCATGTCAGGATCCATGCAAATGGGTGTGAGCCTTCAGAAATTTAACCTCTTTCAGAAGGTAAATCATAGTTAGAGGGGTGAATGTTCCCCATCCTTCCCCTGATCACCATCATCATCATCACCATCATCATCATCATCACCACCACCATATAGCTCTCTGGATAACTGGAACTTGAGCTCCTGGTAGTGGAAGACAACTGCAACTATACTTCAATCTCTTCACTTGTGAAATGAACATGTACATAGAGCACCTAAATTACAGTGTTGTGAAAGTTAAATGAGATGGAATACAAAGCTATTAGCACAGTATATAGTAAGCACTCAATAAATGGTAGTTATGGTGAATGCTGTCTCCATAACTATCATCATCACCCCATGATTGTCATCAGCATCATCAGCATCACCATCACCACCATCATCACCACCATCACCATCATCACCATCATCATCATCACCATCACTGTCACCACTACCATCATCATCATCACATTATCACCATCATCATCATCCCATCACCATCATCATCACCATCACTGTCACCACTACCATCATCATCATCCCATCACCATCATATCATCATCATCCCATCATCACCATCATCATCATCATGATCATCCCATCATCATCACCAACATCATCACCATCATCATCACTACTACCATCATCATCATCATCCCATCATCACCATCATGATCATCACCATCACTGTCACCACTACCATCATCATCATCATCCCATCTTCACCATCATGATCACCATCATCATCATGATCATCACCATCATCACCCCCACCATCATCACCATTTGTGTCACATTAGAGGTCATCTAAGAGCTTACAATTTATAAAAAGTAACCAGAGTTTAAGCCACATCCCAAAAGCTCGATTTGCTGGAGTTACTACAGTTGTTATATTGTTGTTATCTACTTACTTCTGTCTTGGTATTGCAGAGTCTTTTGTGGGACTTCATTGGATATTCTGACCTGGTCCCAGTCATATGAGGGGTCATAAAAGAAAGATGTCCTTTTGTCACTGCTGAACCACTGTTCTCTTTTAAAAGAAAATAATTGAGCCACCACTACTTTCCCTAACCCAACACTGTGATAAGAGCAGTTCTAAATGCAATGGTGAACATTTACTATCTACAGTGCTCTAAGCGCTTTGCAAACATTCATCCATTTAACCAGCACAGTAACAATGAGGAAGGTATGATTGCAATTCCCATTTGACAAATTAGGAAACTGGGGTTTCGAGAGGCTAAATAACTTATTTGAGGTCATGGCACTAGCAAGGATGGTGACTATCACATGGAAGGCACTCAAAAACACTGACGGAGCCAGGCAGAGAACTGAACCAAGGCGTTCAGAGCCAGGTTCATAAGCATGTTGCTACACTGCCTCTGCTTAGTGAGAAGTCCCCAAGGGAGATGTTATATTGTCATCCTTTGTGTGGCTGTGTGTTATTTTTATTAAAGCAGCTCTTTCTTTTTTTTTTTTTTTTAAAGATTGTATTTATTTATTTGAGAGAGAGAGAATGAGAGACAGAGAGCACGAGAGGGAAGAGGGTCAGAGGGAGAAGCAGACCCCCCGCCAAGCAGGGAGCCCGATGCGGGACTCGATCCCGGGACTCCAGGATCATGACCTGAGCCGAAGGCAGTCACTTAACCAACTGAGCCACCCAGGCACCTCTAAAGCAGCTCTTTCTTTATGGGCACAGACATCTTCCCTTGCTGTGCCCCTGGCCCCATCTTCATCAATGTTGAGCATCAGTGGTCAGCCCCTCCTCGATGACAAATCCTTCATGGTTATCCAGGATGTAATGATAATAGTCCAGGTGTTCCCTGAGCTTTATTGTCTTGCCTCCTTCCTTTTCACCTCCCTCACTGCACAATCTAATTGTCTGCCTCCCCAAACAAGCTCATCTTTCTCAATAGCACTATCAGGGACACCGTCAGTCAAGAGGAAAAACAAGAGATTCTGTAAGATTTTGCAAAAGACCTCCCGGGTACCAGGTGAGGTGCACAATCAGGGCTGCATCACTCCAGGTGGATGGGGAGGATGCACCTGTTTGGTCTATTTCCTCTCCTCTGGAGTTCCTCTCTCTTTCTAAGCTGGCCAACTAACATCTGCATATTACCAGGTAAATAAAAATTTGAGGGGAGCAGAGTTACCCAATTAAGGGCTCCAGGTGAAAAGAAGGTGATAAAATGCTCCATTTCAGCAGGAGTGTCTTGATGGAAACGGCACAGTTTGCTCACTGGTTGCATGTAAATGAGATGTGCAGGCACAGTAATTACATCAGCTGGCCGTTGTGCTTCACTGCAGAAGCTGATGGGTCTTTGGTCTGTGGACACGTTGAGGAAGGGGCCCCCGTTGATCCCCCAAACCAAGAGGGTGTGATCCCAACAGGATAAGCCTGGCTCAGCCTCTGAGCCTGCAAACTGTTCATTATAAACCCCAAACTGTCACACAGCTCCCCCTAATGAGGGCATGCATCTTTGGCAGCCTCGGGACAGTAGTAACTTATTCCATGACACATTCTGGGAGTTTTATGTGCCTGCTCCATAAAAAAAGAAATGCGCCGTTTCCATAGCAATGCGAGGTCTTTCGGGCAGCCCCATTGTGACAGCAAGAGCCCCCACGTTCTTCTGGGAACTGTTCTTTTTGTTTTTCTGGAAGCTCTTAAATTGTCCCCTCAGCACTGTCCTCTGCCCGCATTTTGGAGAGGACCAAATGGCGCAGGTTTGCCAGCCTGATGATTCAGCTTAGTAATTCTAAAAGGGGCTCAGAGCATCCATTACAAACCCTGGCAAACCTGAACAAGACGAGGTTCATCTTTCCCTTGGATCAGAATGGAGACAAAGCATTGCAAGGAAGAACACATTACAATGGCTGGCAATATCGACCATGCCAACCCATGGCATGCAGAGCAATGGTGGAGGTGGTCTGGGGCACAGAAAAGCCAGTTCTAGTGCCAACTCAACCACCAACCCTCAGCAAGCAGCAAATGCTCCCAAGCCTTGTCTCGGTCCTTCCTCCAACCATCAACGGATACATATCATTAACCACTGTCCCACCTTTATCGATGGTTTGCATGTAGCTAGAGATAAATGCAGGTCCTGCCCTAAGCAGGTGCAGGGTGCATCAGGAAGCTGCCCATGCACGGAGAGCCACGCTGCATAACTCGCTTTGCTCCATTCACCTGCATGCTACCACAGCCCCAGCCCAATTTCAGGCAGCTGCTGAACATCGTGGGAATCTTGCTACGCCCAAACAGTGATATTCCAGTCATTTCTGAGATGTGAAATGACCCCACTAAGCACTTTATTCAGCCTGAACTAGTGAACCAAACTCAGGGGCAGGAGACCTTGTTCAAGTCCCCTTGAAACTATGGTGTGAGAGCTGTCTAATTCCCCTCGGTCCTTGTTTGCCCGTCTACGAAATGGGATGGCTCTTCCTTCCTTGAACTGATACTAGTTGCCTACTCTCTCCCCCAACCCCGACCCAGTCCAGACTCTGATGATGTTACCTGCATCATTTTGACAGTTTCCTCAATGGGGTCCCTTCTTCCTCTCCTATGGACCTCCCACCCATCCCAGACAGTGCATCAGACTGTGGTCCTGTCACTCTCCAGCTAAAACCCTCCCAGTATTTCCCCCATCAAGCTTCAACCAAGTTGTAGCACATAGCACAAGGGTTCTTACTTCTCCACATCCTTGCCAGATGATGTTATTTTGTTTTACATATACACATAGTCATCCTAGTGAGTTGAAGTGGTATCTCGGTGTGGTTTTGGTTTGCATTTTCGTAATGACCAATGACATTAAACATTGTTCATGTGCTTCTTGCCCATTTGTATATCTTCTTCAGAGAAATATCTATTCAAGTCCTGAGACAGATATTAGCATTAAGCTCATTTTATACATTAAGGACTTGAGGCCAAACTGAGATCAGAAGCGAGGTAGCCTGCTGGCCAAGTCGGTGGAGGAAAAGGCCTTATTTTGCATTAGTTTTGCGGGGAGGAGAGTCGCTGACCACCCTCCACCCCAGATTCCATAGACTTCAGCTTCCAAATTCCGCACTGCACAGGGAGCCTGGCACAAGGTGAGGCTTGTTGATTCTCAGGATATACTTGAATAAATAAATAAAGTGACTATAAATCCCTTCAAAGCTTCCTTCACCTCGAAATATACCACTTTCCCACACAAGGAGCCTAGGACTCACACTCCAGATGCTGCGTTCCCCCCACCCGCCCCCAGCAAACAAGGTCCCTGTGCTGTGCCTCATGGGCACCGAGTGGAAGCTTGTACTGGAAGCCTGGGTGTCTACTCCGGGGTGTTATTACATCTGGATCAATTCTTAATCTTTCAGTTTAGCTTTGGGCTGCTCGGTGACCTCTGACAGATCAGGTATAAATCATTGCACCCTGCCCGGGTGAGAGGCGTCTCACCAGCTGTGGCCCCATGACATCTGAGACTTTCTTAAAGGCCATCCCCCCTCTAAAGGTGGCACATGCCCCTCAACCGTGACCGGTTTGAAGGCAAAAAGATTCGGGGACTTTAGTGAAAGGTGAAATAAACAGCAGCATGTCAACTCTGCCCTTGCTCTCGATAGAAAGAGGCCATGTGTGTCACCCACAGACACAGTACCCCAGTGCCCAGAGTGACTTACTGGGACACCGTGAGGCTGATCGACGTTATTGAACTAGTTCAGTATGGACTCATGGATATTTATTTTACTTTTTGGATTATAATGCAATAGCATCATTATTTATTTTGTTGCTTAAATGTTTCCAATTTAGTGACTAGGAGCTCTATCAGGTCAGTTCTTAGGTTCCTTTGACCTGCCCCTTCATCCTTTTATTTTCTTCTTCTTCTTTTTTTTTAAACCCTTCCTTACTTTCTGGCACTATAAGATGCTCCATGTTCAATCCCTATTGTTTCTGCTTCAGCCCTAGATTCAGGCAGTTCTCTAAGGAACCTTGGTTCCTCAGAGAATGGTAGTTAAAACCAAGATCTGGGCATTAGTTACATTTTAATAAAATCTGTTCCTAGTAACAATTCCTGATATATTTCTCTTTTCTGATAAAATTACTGCCTAACACACTACCCGGCACCAGGCCTGGTACTAATCTTTCTATATAAATGCATACATGGTCTCCTTTAATCCTCACAAATCCTTAGTATTTAGTATTGACCACCATTTTACCAGTGGAGAAAGCAAGGCCCAGAGAAATTCATGAGCTTTTCCACTCTCACACAGCTGAAAAATGGTGGAGTTGGGTCTGAACCCAAGCCTAAGGTTGAAATGCTAGATCAGTCATGTCTAGCTGTTGAGTGTCTCCATTGTCTCTTCTAAAGATGGAGCTCTCCTATAAGCAGTATTTCAGGGGGTACCATCTACAAAGCATTTACCACAGTGTCTGGCGTATAGAAAGAGCTCAAGTAATACTGACTGCTTCCCATATGATGATTTGAATCCTAGACACCTAGAAGAGTGCCTGGCTTGATATATTTGAATGAATTCATTGGAAGGAATGCTAGGCTCAGCAAAGGGAGCCCATAGAATACTCTTCTCCACACCGGGATTAACAGATGCATTCGTGCATTCTGCCCATCTCTCTGGTGGCCCCCCTGATGCTCCCCATTCACCTCGCCACTCAGTCCCCCACAGCTCCTCATTTCCCCAGGACGGTGTCTCTGTGGAGTGCCCCCACGAAGAGGACGCTGTTGTGATAAATGATTCTGTTGGAACAGCAGGGCACTGACAAACGCCAGCCTCATACATCACAGGACCATCAGGACTGGCACTTTGATAATGTATTATGTGAGTACATCATCAGAATGCTGTCACTCTGGTGACGGATTCATCAACAGATGGGGCTGTCGTAAAATGGAAGAAGGAGAGTGTGTAGGAGGAGGGGAAATCCTCTGTCTGATGAGGAGGAGATCCTAACAGTGAAATACGAAGTGTCCCAGCTGTCTAGCTGATAAATGTGATGAGGGGCACGGGGGCGGGAAAGATGGCAGAGCACTGCAGTGGATGGATTATGAGCCCGCAGACCTGGAGCTATAGGGCCTAGTCATGACTCACCTCATGGCTCCTACTGAGCCCTCTTGACCTTCTTCCACATCTACAAAGCGAGCATGCTAGCCCTGACCGGTGTTTCTCAAAGAATGTTCCGTAGGATGCTAGTCCTATGAGATAGTCAAAATTCTGACATTAACATACCTACAAAGGTTTATTCACTCTGAAACCTCATAAAGATAGAAGCACACTAATGCGAACAGTGTCTCCTCAATAGGACTTGCAGTGAGTCCCCTTTCTCAAAATCATTTGACAACGTAATATTTATTTTTGACGTGATACATATAAACCCATTATTCTGTGGCAACACTGGATTCGGTGGCCTCCAAGATCCCTTTCTGTTCCAGAAATGTAGTGACAGGCTTTGGGTTCTGACAAACTCGGATTCAAGACCTGGAACTGCAGATATGAACTTGGTAAGCTTGACTGAACAGTTTCACATCTCCGTACCATTGTGTATCCACCTGTAGGGCAAGGGAGATAACCCTCAGCTCAGGGTTGCCACC
>NW_023270453.1:27922242-28078836 GCF_011800145.1 Mirounga leonina
TCCACCTGTAGGGCAAGGGAGATAACCCTCAGCTCAGGGTTGCCACCAGACCACGCGAGCATTGCCTATTACTCTGCCTGAAGGCAACTTACATTCACAAATCAATGGCTATTATTATTGATGAAAGGAGCCAACGTTTATTGAGCACTGCTGAAAAGTGACGCATTGTCCTAAAGGGCTTTACATCAATGACCTCATTTAATCCACAAAATGACCACATGACACAGGCATCACTAAAAAATTATCCTCCATCGGGGCACCTGGGTGGCTCAGATGGTTGGGCGTCTGCCTTCAGCTCAGGTCATGGTCCCAGGGTCCTGGGATTGAGCCCCGCATCGGGCTCCTGCAGGGAGTCTGCTTCTCCCTCTCTCTCTCCCTCTTCCCTTGCTCATGCTCTCTCTCTCTGTATCCCTGTGTCTCAAGTGAATAAATAAAATCTTTTAAAAAAAAATTATCCTCCATCTACACATAAGAAGCCGAGGCTTGAAGAGGTGAAATGACATGTCTACGGGAACAAGCATGTGGAATACCAGCTTCAGCAACACTGGGTATCAGACTACAAAGCCTCTGGGCTAACCTACTGTGTTACTGTGCACCCCTTAGCAGAAATGAAGAGACTGATCTCACTGTGACCAGAATACAAGTCTACCCTGAATCTTACCTACTGAACTCCATAGTCCGTTGGCCGTACCTCCGCCTTTTAAAGATAGACAGACTTTGAAAAACCCCAATTTAGGGGGAAATTTTGCTCTTGCAAGGATGAGGGATTCATATCTTATCATGCTACTATGGTATTATTACAGTGTCTTAGAATATCATCTTCAGCAAATTCTCCACGGCATTCACATCTAACGTTATGACGGCAAGGAAGAAAGCGTGTATTATAGTACCTGGGGGAAATATTTTCATAGTGTTGCATTCTCTCACCTCCCTTAGGACTTACAGAGCCAACCAGTTTGCTCCTCCATGGAATAAGGTATGGTTTGCCCAACTGCAGTAGAGGCCAGACAACAAATGAATTCGAACAACCCTCATGGTATAGCTCCTTCCCCACAAAGGACAAGAGTGGCAGTGAGCTGCATGACAGGCAGAACACTCATGGAACTCAGAGTCATAATACGTGGCTTATTGACTCACTAACCAGCCTTGTGACCATCGGGAAAGCATATTTTCTTAGGGCATCAGTCTCCTCATTTTTAAAAAGGAAATATCTAAGCCGAACCCTCTCTTGAGGTCTCCTCTAATTCTGCATCCTGGGATTCTCTGAACATTAAGCTGCACCCTCACATCATTTGCAAAGTTCCACACTAGAACAAAGGATGCCCAAACACTAGGGGGATGAAATATCACATCAGGTCTCAGGCACTGACAGGCACCAAGTAAAAATGCTAACACTACAGATCTGGATATTCACCCTGTAATGGTGAGATTTAATTTCAGCAGAGAGAGCTTCCATATCACATAATGGTGTATCATTGCACTACGTTTTACTTCCCCTAGCAAATAAAGTATACAGGAAAAAAAATTTTAAAGAACATACATTGTTTTATTGTCTTGTGAAATGGCTGGGTTTCAAGCCAATAGAATGCCTTAATGCTCAAGTTCTCAAGGGTGATACAAAGTGCAGAGCATCTCTGTTTGTGAAGCTAAATTTAATAAATAGAGTAATCCCCTGGCAGGCCCTGGGATTTTTCTAATATCCTGATGGTGTCAAGGGACAGGGGCTTGATCTGTGAAAAATAGCATAAGACCTTACAACCAAGACTTACTAGAAACTATTGCCCTTTAATTGAGGCATGTGCTTTCCACAGGTTGTGGTGAATTGGAAATCACTCTAATTGCATATGCAATTGCCCCTGGGCCTTGGGGAGGGGTGCGGTCTGCAGTCATGAACCAGAATCTTCGGATCCACAACTGCCCAGCCTGGGCTTAGGACACAAAGACCACTGTCCTTTCTCAGCTAGGAAGACATCCCCAACCCCTACCCCTTCAGGGTACTTTAAATACACACCGATAACATGTCTGCTAAGTCATCCCAGACAATGGCAGCAAGGCATCTATATACAAAATATATAGTTTTTGTGACATGTGAGTCAGATTAAAATATCTCTACAGAAATTACTGTCTATCTTAGGTCAAGTCCCCTGAGTTGGGGGATTCTTGTACAAGTGATTTATTCAGAGTACCCCTAGGAGAAGAGGAATGAGACAAGAAGGTGAGGTAGGGGCCAAGAACCCAAGCAATGGTGAGGAGGCCAGGTTCTATGTGACCCTTGGGGGAGCTTAGAAGCCCAGGTACTCCAAGGAGTTGGTTCCACCTTGAGACAAAGGACAGCCTTTTGGTGTCCCGTGTTGGTCAGTCATTGGCTGTGGACCTCCCAGAGGAACGGGTACATCCCAGTCGAGATGGCTCCCATTAGGCCCAGGGCCAATTTCCAAAAGATGGCAAACCACCACCACTAATGGGTCCGAGAGATGGGCACACCAGCATGCTACAGAGGATCCAAACATGACCCCAACAACTCTACTACACTGTCGTGCTATACCCAGATTCTTGAACTTTTTTTTTTTTTTTTTTACCATTTTCTGGTACCCTGCCTCAGTTACAGCTGCAAAAAACAAGTCACTCGCAAAGCTTAGTGGTTTAAAACAAGAATGATCATTTACTTTGCTCATGATTGTGCACCTTGGGCAGGGCACAGAGAGGGAGGCTCATCTTGGTTCCCGGCAACATCAGGCCGGGGGGCTCAATGGAAGACCTACTTCCAAGAAGGCTCAGTCCCATGGTTGGTAAACTAGGCCCGGCTGTCAGTAGGAGCTTAGCCAGGGCTGAGGGCTGGAGTTCTTGATTCCTCCTTCCATGGGTCTCCATGTGGCCTGAGCTTCTTTAAAGCCTTCTGGCTGGGTTCTAAAGGCAAGTATTCCAAGAAAAGACTGTATATCTTTTCATGGTCCAGCCTCATGAGCTACAAAGCACTCACTCCTTCTGCTGGAATCTGTTCATCAGGGTGGTCACCAGGGCCTCAAGTCAACAGATTATTTATACCTCCCAAGGGGGAGTAGCAAAGTCCTCAAAGAGCTTATGGGATGGGAAATTTTACTTTGGGAAAATACCGACTTTGAACATACACCCCCTAATCAACTTCCGTGTGCTTTTTTTTTTTTCAATGACTGATATTTGAGACTCTTGGGAAACCTGCAGATAGACCCAGAAGTGCCCAGGAGTGTAGTCCTCCTAGCACAGCCCTGCCAAGGCCTGATGAGCAGGAGTACAAAGCTCCTTGGTGCAAGGAGAAGCGAACACAGAGATGCGATGTGCATTCCAGAGCGCTCCTGCAGGAGTAGGCAGAGGCTGGGGCTTTCCTGAACCCACACCCTCATCTGGCTTCTTTCCCCTGCCCCACCCTGCTGTCCTCCATCCACACAAAGGCGCCTCCCAGACTCCGCTTCTGGGGACCCTCACCGAAGATACCTTCCTTCTTCGGAAGTCATAATACTTCTTCACTCTGTCACTTACCTAATATTTAGACAAGTATCACTTTGTAATCTCCCATTTTATATTGTTCCACAAAGTTCGCTATCGTCATTTATCTTTATGCTTGATTTCCCAAGCACTAGATTTTGCTGTACTTTATTTATCTCCATTGCCTCCAATTTCTGGAAAATAAGGTGGGAAGAGAGTGAAGGTTGCTGAGTGCTTGCTCCAGAGCCAGCCTCCGTTCCCCTCCTTGCAGTCATTATCCCATCCTGATTCGGCCAACAACCCTTACGAAGAGGATATTGTTTTATCGCCTTCATTTTATAAATGAAGACTAGGATGTTCAGAGATGAGGAAATGATGCCACACCACTCGGGCAGGAGCCACGAACAGATCGTGCTATGTGAAAGCATTCCCAGGAATTTGGGGTGAGCGGTGCCACGTGCTATTGTGCAATACATGAGTTCTTCACCAAGGGAGAAAGGAACTGCCTTCTGATGACCCAGCTGGGGAGCAGCAGAGTGTGGAGTGGACTCTCTGGTTGCTTCCTTGGTCCTTAGGCTCTGTCCTAAGCCAAGATGCCTTCTGGCACATAAGATTTATAGATTTTTTTTTTTTTTCGATCTCTTTTCTTTTACCCCAAGCGGGTTTTGTCAGGTGGTGTGATGATGAAAACCTTTTTAATGATCACCAAATAAGCTCGAGAACACGTGAGAAGAGCCCGTCCTGTTCCGTGGTCTGAGCCGGTGGGTCAGGGGCAGGGGTCTTGGCCAGGTCCCATGGCCTCGAGTAAAGGCTCTCTCTCCCAGTGGGCATCGAGCAGGAAGTCACCGGGAAAGGGCTCACGCCCTGCTGAACCGAAAAAAAATACAAATTGTCTGCCAAGTAAAGCCACGTTTTTTCGTTTCTGATTTTCTAGCTGGCTGCTTCCCTCTGCTTTCTTTGAGACGGGCACCTCCACAGCTGTGATGGGGTTGTGGGGGGGGGGGGTGGAACACATGTTCTAGCATGATGCCTCTGCTCCGCTCAAGTGTCAGCCTCTCAATCCGAAAAATTGAAGTTTCACTTCCAGAAATTGCTGTTTTTCAGAAGTAACATGGTTGGAGCATGGTGCCCTTGACAGAGAAACGAACCCTAGATGAATCTCCCCGGGGAACTGACAGCCGTTCCGAGGAATTAGGAGCCTGGGTATTGAGCCCAGGCAAGGTGTGGATTTGATCCCCAGCTCCAACAACCTACCAGCTGTGTCCCCTTCAACCGTGGAAATCTCAGTTTCCTTATCTGTAAGACAAGGATCCATTTGACTGTTGTAGAGATAAATGGAAGAGCACACACTAATCAATAAAGTATCAGGAACACACCGAGCTGTTGTTCCTGCTGTTGTTTTTGCTAATCATCGTGCTTATCAATCATAAGGTCACTCTGGATTCGTCATCATCGGTTGCACTTCGCCTTGAACAAAAAGTCCAAATCGCATTCATTGTCCCTTAAACTCTTGGATTTGGCCATAATCTTTCTCATCCCTCATAACCTCTGACCCTACAATACCGTCCTCTCCAATAAACATACACTACACGTATGCCTACACATGTACACACACCAACTTGTGGAGTCATGAAGCCATAGCGTCCGGCCCAGTTGTTGGAGTCCACAGAACTTGGCAGGGAGGTATTCCGGCACCCAGGGAGTAGCAGGGCTGAGGGTAAAAGTATAAAGAAACAGTTGCCTGACAGGCAGCATGTGATTATTTTTTGAAACGATCGCAATGCCTTACATCTCGGTGACGTATTACCATTTACCATATTCTTTGGCATTCGTTAAATCCTGTGACCCTCTCCACCATCCTACATGGTAGGTCTAATGACGAGGCACAATGACTTGCCCAAGGTCACACAGCCGGCCACTACGTGGACGAGCTCGGGCCCAGGCCCAGGTGCCTTTGCTTCCAAACCTGGGCCCCTTGCCACTTTACCTTTCTGCCTCCCAGCACTGTTTGAGTGTTGAATAGCAGACACTCCTCCCATAGCTGGATGATTCTAGGGCAGATAAGTAATAACGCAGCAGGTCCCATCAGACATCGCCGAGTTTAACATGTTGAAGCAGAAAGAGCTGAAGAGGTTTGCAAGTCCTCTTCCCACCACCACTCCGGGAGCCTGACACACACCCCTCACAGAGGCTCACAGATGTCACCATTAATGTCCTTTCCCCCAGAAGATTCAAGCGGGGGATCTGGGTAAATCCATCATGGCCCTGAACGTAATGTTGATGAATGATCTCATTAACCGGGCAGCCTGTATCCCATCAACAGCAGTGCCAATCCTTTGTGTGCGGCCTGGCTCAGGGTTCCTCACCCCGCGTTCCCTGGTGATACTCCCCCCATCCCCAGCCCAGCCCCCCAGCCCTACAGGGCACTGGGATGCAGTGCCCCCATGGAATTGCTGCCCCGCCACCTCCAAGCCTGGGAGCTGGTTAATTTCAACTTCAATCACATAGATAAAAACGCTGAGGATCAGAGGATTCCGATGATTTATCCAAATTCCAAGGAACTTCAACATGCATGTCTGGCTGACCCCCAAAGCCCTGCCCTATCTCAATCCTCTACTGACTTTCCTAGACTTTTTTGTGAACAGTTTGCAAAAGCCCTCTTTATCCCTTACCTCATTCAGCTGCCCAGCCAACCCTGTGGGGTAGACTCTCTCACAGCAGGACTTCCTAAGAAACTTGGCAAACTGGTTAAAAATGTCTGTATAAGATTAAAATTCCAAGAATAGCTAGGGAAATTGGTAAGGTTCAAAAGGAGAGGGGCGAGGGGAGAGAGAAGGTGCCTCACCCAACACATTATTATGACACCTTACAAAATCACAGTGCGAACACAGCATGGAACTGGTGTCGAGGCAAATAGGCCAATGGAAGAGAACAGCCTGTATGAGACAGAGAAAAGAGATGGAGAGTCAGCAGCAGAGAAATTTGATGTGTGATAGAGATGGAATCGCAAAGCTGTGGGAGAAATAATGGCTTATTGGACAAATATTTAGGATATTTGGCAATTACGACATGTATAATACACTTATTTACAGAGAAGGTTGAATCTCCACCACAGTATGCCAGATAACAAAAGCAAGTTCCAGAAACATGAAAGCTACGCCTTTTATTCAAATAAAAGAAAATTCTAAATAGCTGTGTTGACCTCAGGGTATAAAGCGATTTCTTGGATGGAAGTTCAAAAATACAAATTTTGAGGGAGGAATAATTTTTTTTTAATTTATGTCAAATTTAAAAAGTATTTCCAGTGAAGGATATCGCTGACACGTGGCAGACTGGAGGAAGACATTTGCAGTTTTGCAGAAGGAGAAAACAGACTGACGAGAAAGTACATGATGGGAGGCTCCGATTTCCAGTATTTGGAGAGATAAAAGCAAAAGCAATGATGAGAGGCCATGGGGCAAAGATTCTACCTGGGGAGGATATCCTCTATGGGGAAAATGCAAGTCTTGCTGCATTGCCAATGACCTTATAAATTCTGATGGTTTTCCAAACTGGAGTCATTAGATAGGGTTTAATATGTGTGATCCAGCACACCAACTCCTGCATACATATTCTGGAGAAATTCCCACAAAGGCCCACCAGGAAACACCTGTGAGGAAAACCATCCAGCCTAGCAATGGAACCAAAGAACAGGAAAGCCTAGATGTCCGTCTCCAAGGCAACAGGTACCCGTGATATGAAAGCCTGTAAAGTGCCACGAACCATTCAGAAGGATGAAGGATATTTACATAGGGTCACAAGGCTGGAGCTCAAATTGCAACACCGACTGAGAACAGAAATGGAGAATTCAAACACAACACCGTTTATGCAAAATTTCAAATACACCCGCCCAAAGCAATGTCCAATGGTGCGCACGTATCTGAGAAAACTGTGCAGACAGTAGAGTGGGAAGTCCCACGTTAACTCGGTACAGAGAATGCCCATGCATTGGAGGAAGGAGAAGGGAGGGTGGAGCTGCTAGATAAAGAGGAGAACACTAGAATAAAATCTTGAAAAATGAGATAAAGTAGGAGCCGAGCACCATCTGACCTCAACAGTATGTCACAGACCAAGAAGCACGATAAGGTTCATTGTGCACACGTGACGTACAAGGAAAAGGTGAAGACAGGGAAGCAGAGGATGGCTGGGGAGACAAGGAAACAGGAAATATTCGATCTTCACCACCCTCTCCTACCCCGCCAATGAAAAGAGTAAATCCTGGGGGCTTGAATATGGGGATCAAGAAGGAAGAACTGAGATAGAGAGCACCTATTGTCAATGCAGTGTTAGAAGGACGTGGGAGAGAGAGACTCGTGGAGGCTGGGGGTCTGTGGCTCAAGCTGTCCACAACTGTAATGGCAGCGGGGGCCGGCTCGGGGCGGGGGACAGGGGCCAGCTCAGTGGAGAGGGAGCTGCTGCTTGGCTGGAATTACCCGGAGCAAAGCCACTGATAGACCAGTGTACCGGGGAGAAAATTAAAGAAAGCCGCTGACACCCGTGGAATTTTCTCCTTTGGTTAAGTCAGGTCCATCCATACCCTGAAGCTAAGTGGCCCCACGTGGTTCCCAAAAGATGGACTCAGAACTCAAATGACTCTGGGTTGCCTCCCAAATCAATCACTTGCTAGCCGTGTACACTTAGACCAGGTCTTAGCCTGTCTGAGCTGGGCCTGCCTTCCTCATTCGTGCATGGTGGTAAACATGAGCCGGCACCTTTAATGGGATCATGCACGCAGATATTATTAACACAGTGCCTGACATGTAGAAAACGTTTGTTCAAAAAGGGGGCAGGGCGATTTCAGTTGTCCTTTGTGGTTTTATCATCACACAGCCCAGTTGTTTCATGCTCCTGAACCCCATCCCCACCCCCGGCATGATGAGTGAGGGAGGAGGGGTCTTGGATCTGGAGCCCCAGCTTTCCCACCAATTTTGTGGGAGGTCTCAGGCAATCCCCCTTAAATGCATGGGCTTCGGGGTCCTCATTGCCAAGTGGGGTGGCCCAATCTATCATGCAGGCTTGTTGGGCATTAGCAGCTTCCCAGGCCCTCGGGTCAGAAGGGAGACCCCAGAGCAGCCATCTTTTCGGGGGAAAGACCAGGATGTTGATATTTCCACACCAAAGTCGGGTGAAATGATGATAAACATGCTATTTGCATATGAAGACCATTTCACGCTTAACCCTATAGCAGGTAGGCATTGTTACTCTATATTGCTATCATTATTTTATTGTTTGTTATTATTCCATTTTACAGACCAAATACTAAGGATCAAGAGAGTTAAAGGGGACTTGTCCAAAGTCACTGCAGGCCGGTGTGAGAACTGAGATTTAAAACCTGGTCTTCCAGACCTCTAAAGCTCTGTTCTTGTCCACTGAGCTATGTTTGTGGTGAAAGACGCAGAGGGGGCTGGAAGCTGGGTCTGGAAACACAGGAGAGCCAGGACAGGCATTTGAGAGGCCGGGAAGGGAAGGTGCGTGCTGCACATGCTCCTGGGGCCCGCCCCCGTGTCTACCAGCTGATGTCTTTGAGAGGTCCGCTATGAAAGGTGTCCCTCCTGCATTCTGAAAGTACAATGGGATAGATAAGAGAGCTGGGTCTGACAGAGCTGGTGACACATGGAGCTGGTCTGTGTCATTCTCAAAGAGCAGAATGGCAGAGTGGTAAGGAGATCTGTGACAGATCAAACTGGCCAGAAACCCACCTCAGGTGAAAGGGGAAGGCAGCCCAGGGAGGAGGGAAAGGGGTAAGGGGAGGGAGAACCAACACCACAAGTCTAGCAACCAAAGTCACCACTGCACGTGTCTGCCCATTGACTTTCTGCCTTTTGTCCGTCCATCAGCCCCTTCAGCTCAGACTCCCTCAGCACCATGGCTCCAGATAACCCACCTTGCCACTTACTCATATCCCCACAGCAGGAATATTAGCCTTGTGTGACTCCCAGAGTGGCCATCAGGACGCACAGAACATAAGTTCAGCACAATCCCTACAATATAGTCAGCATTCAAGAAATGGAGGGAGTGTGAAGAACAGCAAGCAGGTTTGATCATGAAAGACCCCAAAGGTCAGGTTGCCTTGTAATGGGATTCCTTGTCTCAGAAAGAGACACGCTGAGACCAACCGCCCACAGGACCAGCGAACCCCCATCAAAGAAAAATTCACTCGGGACCCTTGGTAAAGAACTACCTGCAGACTTCATTCAGGGGGACCATCGAGGGAGGTGTGGGGCAGACGCGACTGGCTTCGCAGTGGGACGGGAGATGGGCCCGACTCCCAGTACAACAAGGATACATGCGAACGTATGGGGTCGACAAATGGAAAATCACTAGAAGCATCAGGGGTCAGGGTGCATTCTGCTAACCCAGCCTAACAGGATTCTTGCTGAAGGCAGACCAGGGTGTCAGACACCAGCTGGGGGTGGCACAGGGTGAGGGCTTTGGTCAGAGGTCAAGAGTGATCAGATATCGACATGAGGATTCTGGTTAACCTGGACAATGCAGAGATGGACAGAAGCCCCAAAGCCAGGGCAATTGAGAAGCAAGCTCAGAGGAGCCCAAGCAGAGGTTGGTCAAGGACACAGTCTCTGTCACCCTGCCCCCACTCCACAGACCCCACGCCCTCTCCAAACCGCTTTTCCCAGAATCCCAAACTCAACTTCACTCAAGGCATTTGGGTACAAATGCATATTAGGTGCATGTGCCAAAAATCCCCGCAGGGTAGGGCGCCTGGGTGGCTCAGTCGTTAAGCGTCTGCCTTCAGCTCAGGTCGTGATCCCAGGGTCCTGGGATCGAGTCCCACATTGGGCTCCCTGCTCGGCGGGAAGCCTGCTTCTCCCTCTCCCACTCCCCCTGCTTGTGTTCCTGCTCTCGCTGTCTCTCTCTGTCAAATAAATAAAATCTTTAAAAAAAAAAACAAAAAACAAAAAAAACCCCGCAGGGCTAGCGTTCTTGTTCAAATGGTCTGGCACCAACTTTGGCCTTGTCTGACCCCATGCTCTAAGAATGGGAGTTCCACAAGTTCCTACAAGCCATGATTTGTTGTGGCAGAGATTCAGTTCGATCTACCCTCTGGGACACCTCTGGGTTCGGCTCCCAGGGACCCACTGCGCAGAGACTGCCCGAATGGAAAACACAGGGCCTTCCATTGGTTCCACAAACCCAGACTTGTTACAGAGCTTGGAGTTTTCACAGAAACCTGGTTTAGTGTTGGCATCACTTAATAATATCAGGGGCTACCTTTTCTTACACACTTAGAGCTTGACGTTATCCTACTCATTTGATCTTCAGTCCTCAGACGCAGACACTTTGGTCTCCCCATTTCACAGATTGGCAAACTGAATGCTGACGGGTTCTGCATCAAGGTGAGGCGGGCTTTGACAGGCCGTGATCACAGCCGGCTGAGCCTGGTGCTTTCACCGACATGCTCTACTGTACGGTCAAGATACCCCACAAAGCAGGTGCAGAAGCACCCAAAACGGTCATCAGAAATATCTCTGAGTTACAAAGAGTGTCCAGGAGAGAAGAAAAGAATTTAGGGGAGCCAGGGGGGCAATTTTTTTCACTGTGAACTTCTTATTGAGGTTAAGATTCCATGCACCGTTCCTTCTGGGACTGTGTGTGTTGGAGGTGGGGAGAGGGCGGGGACGGTGTGGGAGCCGTTTGCAGGTACGTGAGAGACAGGGAGTGGGAGGGTGGAGGGGAGGGAGAGACAGTGAAGGAGAAACAAAAGGCAGGGGGAGACATCTCAGAGAAGAAAGTGGACAAGGTCAGGGTTTGCAGTGTGTGCTGAGCAGATGGTGAATACGTGCCTGTGGAGGGCTCAGGGCACAAGGAGGTGTGGGTGAGTCTGCAGACACAGTCATGTTAAGTGTGTGATGAGTGTGTCGGGGTGAAGGTGTGTGAGGAGGCCTGGCTAGCCTGTGAATGATGTAGGTGTGTGGGGAGGGTATAATGTTCAGGACGGAGATAGGTGTGAGGCAGAGGACGAGTGTCTACAACTGTACAGGATGGGGGACCGGGGGGAGCTTCTGCAAAGCAGCCAGCATCCCAGCCTCCTTGGCCAATCTTGTGACACCACCGACCCGCAAAACAACCAGAGATGCACCACGCACCTGCCCCAAGGTCACAGTCATGTTCTTTGCCTCGACGGGATGCCACCGAAGCATTGGGCCTGCAGCTTGACATGGCTGTGGCAGAGAAGACCCCGACAAGGACAACCCGTTATCGGTCCCTGGGTGTGGAACACACATGTGGCTTAAAAGAAGGCTTTGTTCGACCACCAATTACTCCTGCTTTTGAAAATGCTTTTGCTTGCATTTGATTAGGACTTTAAAGTGCAGCTTAAGACCCTCCTGTCTTGCCTGGAGCTGTGGTTTCCCCCTCCCTTCCAAAGGCTTCTCTGTAAATTTAAGCATAATCCCTCCCCATCCCTCACCTGGGGTCCTCACCTTTTATGGGATTACGGTTGGAATCCCAGGTGAATAAGCCTGCCCTCTACAGGGTGGTTCTTGTAAACGAGGACCCTCTTCATTCAGTCCCCCAGAAAGCCGGGCTCCCTGAGCTTCAACCACATTTGCTAGAAGCAAAATGCGTATTTTCACCTACTGCAGAGGCTTCAAACCTTCTCTGGGTCATAAATTTCTTGGAAAATCTGATGAGAGCCATTGACCTTCTCCCAGACATATGCACACATGTGAGGAGGCATGCGAGATTCTTCCATGCAATTCCCAGGGTTTATGGCTGTGGCTAGGCTCCCTCAAGGCCGAGTCTGAGGTGGGGATCCTTGCGTAAGTGATTTATGGACGGAGAGCTCTTGGGACAAACTTGTAAGGAAGTGAAGGGAGGAGGTTGGGGCAGAGAAGGAACCTAAGCAAAGAAACAGGTTCATCTGAAGTATAGCTCAGCCTGATCCCGCTAAGAGGTCTGGAATGTGTTTATGACCAAAGAATGGTCCCACTATAAAGCAATCTGTAGCCCCCCTATATTCAGTCATTAGCTATGGGCTGCCCCAAGGGGGACGCCTCTTTGTCCTGGACATTTAAGGCGAGGCAGCCACGGCTGGCCAAGGGCAATTCTTCGCAGAAGGATGGATCCAGTGGTGTGCCAAAACCAGCTCTCCCAAGCTCACAGAAGCCAATATCCCAACCCTGCATTTGGTGGTATCACCTTAGTAGTTTGCAATCAGCCATGGTGGGAGTATTGATGGCAGAGAAATCTGCCAAAGCTACAAATGAGGGATTTTTTTTTTCTTCCCTAGGAGAAATGGGTGTTATCAGCGAGCAGCATAGCACTGGGTGCAGTTTTGAACCATTAGCTCAAAGGTCAGAGCACGAGAGGGTGGGTGGGTCCACTGTCCCAATAAAGCAGATCTGAACGAGTCGGCAACATGGTGGCAATGACATCATGGACCCCCTTGAAATCAGCCAGGTGGCCCCAGCTTGGAAGCCACGCCTACAAAGAAACAGAATCTGAGATTCCTGAGCTGCGTCCAAGGCCGGTTGGCAGTCGACACTCAGCGAGCTTCATTTCTGCCGTGACAGTCCCCTCCCAGACTCACCTCCACATGGGCATTGCCTTTCCAACCTGCCCTGAACAACAATGCCAGCACGATCTCTCTAACACACAGATCTAACCCTATCACTTCCCTGCATAAAAACTTTGCATCATTCCCTGCTGCCCAAAGGCTAAAGCCACGGGCACAGGACCGATGCCACCCACCATCCAACCTTCATAAGCTTTTTCGTATTGGTAACTGTACTCCACGCGTCCTTGCTCCAAACACACTTTTTGACCGGTTATGCCCTCGGATGGATTCCTGCCGTCTCTCTGCCCCAGCCCATGTCTACACTACCCCTTCTCCACCAGAATTCCTCCCCCGATGCTTAAGGCCATCTGAACAGTGTAACTTCCCTGACCCCCAGGGCAGATGCCACGGCTCCCTCGTCTGGGCTGCTGGAGCACTTCTGCATACCCCATTCTCAGCGTCCTCAACCACGTTCACCTGTAATGTACACAAGTCTATGTCATCTCACCAGCCCCCAATTTCAGTAAGTACATACACAGTTTTACTCATTTCTGCATCTGCAAAACCTAGCATGTGGCCCGGCACACGGGACATCCTCAAAGCGCTGATTTTAGGCACAGGACACTCTTCCTCTCCCTGGTGCTTTCATTTCTAGGTTCATCATTGTGCAACGAAGAGTCAGGCCGTTATCCTGGGGTGTGTGATATAACAGGGTGGTAGAAAATGAGGAGGCCATGGGGGAGGGAATGGCAGGGAAATTCGGGGTCGGGGGGTGTTCTTCCCAAATCCTCTGCACTCATGGTAAGGAGCTTCCTAAAGCCACCCGATCAGCAATACAACTGCCCCAAGACAGCCAGACAACTCTCCTTTGAAGAGGAAGAATCGCATTTGCTGTCTTCCTCTGAAGACTTACTTGTAACATAGACACAGTTTATAGAAAATCTCCCCCTGCCTGCCCCAGGGTATTGTGAAGATGCATTAAATAATGCAGGAGGTGAGTCTTAATGACCCACACAGCTGCGAACCTCTGCTGGGTGGATATCTTTATGAATATAACATGTTACTTGAGATGGGTCTTTACAGGTTCTAGGTCATGGCCAAAATCTAAGTAATGTGTTCTGAGATTATTTCAATTGCATGTGAGGAGAGAGGCTTTGATAGCTCTCAGCTTTCTTTAGAGGAGTGATTTTTTTTTACTGGTACAGCTTGATGGCTATTGCCTTCTGGAAAAATAAAAAGTATTTGGGGGGAGGGGGATCTGCCAGAACAAAAGAGCAAGGTAACTTGCCAGACCCTCGTCCACCCTGCCCTCTACACTGGGAGGCTGACCAGAATGGACCACACCCGTGGGATCCCTGGCTCCAGGTTGGGTCAGCCAACAGGGCTCCCTCCCTGACGTTCCCCATGCAGAATCACACTGGATTGGCTCTCTGTCCTTTGACCAAAAGTCACTGTTCCTTTAAAAGAGCCTCCTTCACATAATGCTTCCCAGGGTTCCTTTAACGGCTCCCTTCCCCTGCCCTCAGGGTTTTAGGGTGGTCACAGTTCTGCTGTTCCCAGCCCCTAAAACCTCACTCTCACTTAGGAACACGGCCCCTTCATGAAGTCTCCTGGGACACTCCTAATTTGAATGTGTCATCTGTTTTGTCCTAGGACCTGACTGATCCAGTGGGAGTGCAGATCATCTCGCAGAGCCCGATGAGCTTTGACTCCTGGCTCCACTGTTGCCACACGCTTTGAGGCAAGGCCCTTCACGCCTTTATAGCTCAGTGTCCTCAACTGTGAAATGGGAATAAAACAATGTCATCATGAAGGACTCTGAGCATCACACAAGTCAATGTAAAGAAGGTGCCCAGAGAAATCCTGGTCCTACCGCAGGAATTCATCCTCTCTTCCTCTCTTCCATCCTCTCTTCCATCCTCTCTTCATTTTCCCTGTGCCAACATTTCCTCCTGTCTCGTAACAGTGGGAGGCTTTGAATGATTTAAATGCTCTTGTCTGTTGCGTGAGTCAGAAACAAGTAACAAAACCAGACGATAAATTTACCTGGGCCACAGACAACAGCTTTTGGTGCTTATCAATAAAATGTTTTTGCTTTCGCTTTCAAGAAGGTTATTAACTTGCTGCGACCTGGCTGGGAAACAGAGGAGCGTGCGGTTCCCCACTGCTCACCAGGTTTTTAATCAGCACCCAGCGCACAGCGGGCCGTCGTGGTACGGACGGTAATGACTCGCGGAGCTGCCTGGGTGACGAGGGAAGACAAGGGCTCTTTGGTGAAGACGTTGATAGATGGGGGAATTCTGCTCTGGGCCTGGTGCTTGCTTTAATTGTCACTGGCCACTAATCCTCTTCGAATTCCAATATTCCAGGTCTCAGCCTGCACGGGGCGGGGGGTGGGGGGTGAAAGACCCCAGACAGTGGGCATTGCCAAGGCAGCAAGGGACACAAAGAGCTAACCTTGGCCACTGAAACCAGCAACAATGGTTTCTTATACCAAGCCTGAGGTTCTACCACTTAGGCATTCCTTTTCCTCCTTGTGTTTCCCAGAAAAAGTTTTGAAGGGAAAATGCCAGGATCTTCTTCCCCTAAAACCCAAACAAACAATAAAGAGAGGAAGAAAGAACCAGGGTCAGATCTCTTCAGAGCAAGAAGAGAGGCAATTTCGACGGAGCCAGGGATCCTTTTTGCAGAGGTTGGTCCAAAAGACCCTGGGTTGTGCTGGGTCCTGTCAAACACATCCCTCACCCCGCCCATCCTCTTTACCCCTGCAGCAGGGCTAACTCTGCTAGCCCTTCAGACATATTCCCATAGAGGTTTTCTTTGCCCTCAGGGAGCTCTGAGTTTAAGATATATTTTGAATAATGACACTTACATTCATTCATTCAATTCAGTGACACGCCCCCCCTCCCCCGCGCGATTCTGCAACGACCACACTTCTTTCGTGGAATTCACGGCGAGGAGGCTCACAGAGCGGTGACGTTTCTTTATGAATTGAGATGAATTCCCTCCAACCACATCACAAAGACAACTTTTCACCTAAGTTCACCCAGCCCTTCCCTCAGCCGCTCACTGCGCAGCATCTCTCCCAGTCCCTGTGCTGGACATGCCACGAGCAAGCACATTATTGAGAAAGAGACTGATCATTTCAGGAGCCTCGACGACGAACCTCGTGATATGGCTGAAACAATGAATCAAGCCTCTTGCCACATCAGCTTCCTCGTCTGTACTACAAAGACAGTACGACCTCCTTCACAGGCTTGCTGGGAGCAGTCCTGCCAGACGAGTGACACGTGGTGCAAGACCTCTAGATCACCACTGTCACCATCGTCATCACCATCCCTGCTGTTTCCGGGGCTTCTTCTCAACTTCTGATGCACAGATCCAACAGGTGCATAGGACAAACAGCACAGATGCTCCAGACACGTGGTCAATGTGCCATGGGCACCAAACCGCAAAAACCCTCAGAATGCTCTTTTCCTCCTTCCTGATCCCACCCGAGGAAAGGCCAAGGAGTGCTATCAGAGGAAATGAACTCAGAGTCTCCCTAGAAGGCAGCAAATCAAAAGCCACCATGACACCGGAGAGTAGGAAGCAGAAACCAAGGCAGGCGGGAGCATCCTCCGCCCAGGTCCTCAGCCCCTTTAGGGGATGGGAACGTCCATCCTTCTCCCCGCATCCCAGACCCTCTGCTCAGGCCCTGGGCTGTGCCCACCGTACCCCCAGATCTGCCCCAGAAAGGACTGTACCCAGCCCTCACCTCCATGGAGCCTGGTTCACTGCGGGATAGAGTTACTGTGCCTTCAGGGTCTGCATCCTTGAGCGGATCGCCTTCTGGCTTTCCGCCCCCATGTTGTCAGCACATCTCGACAGGATAAAGCAAGCAGGGGACCTCAGTGAACGCTTTTCCAGGCATAATCCACATCCCCCAGCTAGAGTTTTACTGCTGCGCACTGGGGAGTACTGGGTGCTTACCCAGCTATTAAAAAAGCAGTACTTTCTTTCCCATTTGGCCATTGCTTTCTGCACATACCGTACTTACTCAGGAACCCTTCGGAGAGAAAGACAGAGTGTCCGGGCTGAATTGGAGCGTGTCTTTGTTTGGGTTCCCCCAGAAGCAGACCCCTGAGACACTAATCTGAGTGCAAGTTGTGTTTTTCTGAAAGTTCATGGAACACAAGAAGAAATAAATGCTTCCCCAGCGCTTTGCAAGGGACGGTGGGTAGCGCAGCAGCCTGATGCATCGGTGTGCCTTCCAGGTGGCAAAGGGCATGAACTCAAGAGCCACATTCAAATCTCAGCTCCACTGCTTCCTAGCCATGCATCAGTTACTTAACGACTTTGCTCTTCACTGTCCTCGTTTGCAAAATGAAGACAGTTACTATACCTACTTCCAAGGGCTGCTATGAGTGTCACGTGCATGAATATCTATAATGCGTGCAACACCTAGTAAACATTATATATGTGTTAAATAAAACAAATGCATCGGGTGAGTTTGGAAACCATCATGAACCATGTATTGCCCTGTTACCTCATATAGTCCCCGCAGCAATCCTTGGAGCCAAGGATGACTGTGATGATTTTCCATACAGAGTCTGAGTCTCCAAAACCAGACTCTGCCTTATTCAAGCACATGGACCCTCGGTGTACCAAACATAGCAGTGACACAATCAGTTTTGTAAGAGACACATCTAATATTACTTCCCTGATCATTCCTGCCCCGTGTAACGTTAGCGACAATTACTCAGCCAACCAGAATAACTGCATAGAGATGTTTCCCTGGGTGGCAAACAGGTTTGACAATCACTTCTGAAAGAGTCATTCTGAAGCCCTTTGGGGAATTGGGTCCTTCTCCAGGAACTGGCCCACGGCAAATCCGCTCTTGTATCTCCGAGGATGGTACTGAGAAACGGGAAGAGCTCTGAGAACAGGAAAGTCGGGGAGCCATCACCTGGGAGATGCTTTCGGACACACAGGCTCTTGGTTTTCATTCTCATCCCGTCCACTAAAGTGCAACTTCCCCTGGAGTCTAGATGTTGAATATGAGCACAGTCTTCCCGGCCAGTCCCTGGCACTCCTTCTTACCCTTCTTCTGTCCGCTGACATACAACTGATGCTTCGCAGAACACTCTCTCTGTCCTCTGGGTATTTTGTCTTCACTGGAATCAAACTCACATTTTTAGACTTCCTACGGACAGCCAGGCCAGCCCTGGCATCCACCCTGTTTGTCCCGAGTCCTTAGGTATGCGTGGCTCTCCATTCCCAGAGCCAAAGCACCAAAGTGCCACTGATTAGAGCTCAGCTTAACTAGACCAGATGTCTATCAACATTTCCTCCCCTGTGTTTGGCGTTCGGCTACTTGGAGGCCCCTCAGTTCCTACAGCAACTCTCAGGGAAGATGAATTCCTTCCTCCCTCCCTTCCTCTCTTTCTTTCTTTCTTTTTTTCCCCCCTGCAAAAAATTCATTTTGGATCAGAGAGATTTGATGGACTAGTGAAAAGAGGCCAGGGTACACGCTCAGATAAACCTAGGTTTAAATCTCACAAGTACTAACTCTGATCTGGTCCAGGTGCTTAACTGTTCTGAACTTGCAAATCCTCATCAGTAAAGTGGGAAGAAAATACTAACCAGCACTCCTTTGATGAAGCTCTTTGATGAAGGTTACATTAAAACATGGCCGGCCGTAAAGCCTGAAATGTAGCAGAGCTCCACCAACATATTCCTATGCATCTAGCACACACACCTGCTCTACTCCAGACACGGGGGGGGATAGGGGGGCGGCGGGGGCTGGGTGGGGAGCAAACTGAGACCACGGTGGTGAACACTGTCCCTGCCATCAGCCACCAAAGACTTCACCTCCCGTGGATTCCGTAAGAGTAACTGTTGGAAACCGTGCACATCACCCCTGTATCGCTGGGGTGAGAAACTAACTTCAAAGGTGGCCCCCAAAACTCCCAGCTTCTTTGCTCAGGTGTGGTACTCTGGGCCCCCATGAGAGGCTCTGCTGCTTCTCATAATCACCTAGCCCCTCACCTTCTATTTTCTTGTTTCAGCTCCACTGGCATTTTCCCAGCACCTGACATGACTCCTCAAAAGCCCTGGACCCGACAAATCACTCATGTATTCACCTGGGAGTCACTGTGTTGGCCCTGTGTGGTCACCTATTCATTCAACAAACACTTATCCAATGCCTTCCCTGGTCCTGGCCCTGAACAAGGGTCGTGGAAGGCAGAGATCGAGAACACCCATTACCAGAGCGGAAGCTGCCTTCCTGGGGGACGTGAGGAGAGAGCAGGTTTAAGTGTCTGCATTCGAGGCAGCATGCAGAGTAGAAAGCAAATCTCACAGCTGTGTGACTTCACCCCACAACTTCCTAGCTTTGGCATGTAACCTCCCTCTCTGGACCTCAGCTTCCTTATCCTTAAAATGGGCATGGAAAAAAATGGATTCAACAGGGGAACCCACAGAACACACTTAGATCAGCATCTGACACACAGCAAGCATTTAGGAAATGTCAGCTTGAAAAAAAAAAAAAAACCTGTAAGCTGGCTGGTCCTATCTCTTGGAGGAAAGGTGCTTTGCTACCCTTGTAACAGATAAACAGGATGCCTGACTCTTTTCTGACCATTTATCACATCTCAGACGCTGTCACCACAGGAAGAAAATTGAGAACAGTAACCCCAAATTCTCCAAGCACAAGTGCATGGGAGAAAGTGCTGGATTAAAAGCTGCTGACAAGGTGGGGGGCGGTCCCCAGGGCTCAGCCCGAAGAATTTCATGCTGAGTCTTATCCAGTTTGGGAAAGATATACCAGGCCAGCCACAGTCTGGCAATAATCAAAGAATTACTGTCCGAAGACAAAGCAGGTCATGTAACTTCGTGACAGGCCGTGAGTTACAAGAATGACCAAAACCTCTACTATAAAGAGATGCCAAGAAACACAGCCTGATGCACACCTGGAAGCTTCTGGGCTGTATAATGAGGCCTCCCAGCACCTGCTGGACACCCCAACAGACAGCTAGCCTACATGGGCAGAAAACCCTGAACCGCACTGTTGAGGCTGAGAAGTGTCAGGAGAATCCATCAAGAGGCCAAGGAAGTCCGTGGAGGAAGGGAGAAGGAAGACGCGGGGGCATGAATCTCCCCACGTGAGGTTCCCATCGCTAGGAATAAACAGACCTGCGGGCTGGAGTTGGCAACTCCGAGACTAGAAACTCCCTCCCTCTATCCACGCTGGCTACCATGCAGGATTGCCTGGTTTGGAAATGAATCAGACTGCCTCCTAGGAAAATCTTTGGAGTGCTAGCAAATACTCTGGTTTTGCTGGCCTTGGGCATGTGTGGAGGCCACATGATGCCCCAGGATGGGGAGGGACCACTGTCCTTGCTTCTTTGCCCACTGGGTGCAGCCCGGTCTCAGCCCAGTGCCCCCCACCCTGGCGTCCTAACTCCCATCCTCAAAGGCCTGACAGTTGTGTCCCCACAGGACAGATGGTGGTGACGTTAGCATGGACGGTAACACGGCCATTACCATCTACCGAGCACTCACCATGCACCAGCTCTGACATCGGGCTCTTTCACTTCCGATTCTCAACCCAGCCTGTAAGAAAGGCAGTCCTATTATCTGTTATGCAGGTGAGGACACTGAGGCCTCGCCGGGGTTCGAGTTACTTTTTCTGCACGACAAACCATCCTTAAACTTAGGGTGTGATACAACCACCATTGTGGAATCCTCACAGATTCCAGAGCAGGGATGGTTTGTCTCCGCTCCCTCAGGATGGGGACTCAGCTGAGGAGACTTGATCAGCTTTGGGTGGAGGGTGACCCGCAAGGCTGGTATCTTCACTCACATCGGACACTTGGCCCGGGTGAGCTGGATGCTAGTTGCCGTCTACCGCAACGACACCTTGACCTCTCCATGTGGTCCGAGCACAATATGGCTCAGCACTGAGTCTGCTTGTCCCTCTCCCTCTGCTCCTCCTCCTGCTTGTGCACGCTCTCTCTCTCAGATAAATAAATAAATAAATAATTTTTGAAAAGTTGCCCACAAAGAATGGGCCAAATGGTCAACAACGCTCTGGAATGAGGCAGGTGAACACGACAGGTTGCTGGCTCTAAGGAGCTCACCTAAGGTATGCGTCATTATGAACTCCGCCTGACAGATGAAGAATTTAGGTTCGGAGAGTTTAAGTGACTACCTCGAGGTCACACTGCCTGTATCTCTATTTGGAAAATCCAGTTTCCTCACTTTAAAAACTCCCTTTCCAGGTTGGTATTGATTCGCTATTGAACAATTCTCTCACAAATTTCAGTAACATGCTCCCTCTTCCATCTTTGTTTGTTTGTTTCCATCTGGTTGAACAACCATATGACAAATTGCATATCTAATTAAGGCCGGTGAGATAGAAAGGTGGTGATCTTCACGGGGGGCGTTTGAGGTTAGGCCTTGAGAACACAATGAAACACCATCACGAATCAAGCTGACGAGGTCAGCGACACTCGTTCCCTTCATTCTTTTCATTCTTATTAGGATAATTTTACACTTCCTGCGCTCGGCAATTGAACAATGATTACTTTGCTAAATACTACATGAGTTTTGACAAAACAAACCCCTGAGGAATCAAAATAAGTAATTTCTATTCAGCAGAAATCATTCTCAGATTAGTCTGTGTGCCATATTATACAACCCAATTATCTCAATATGCAGACTGGTATAATAAATAAAGAGCATATGGTCTCACATGAGCTGGGGTTGGGGAAGGGGTGGGGGGTGGCAATGCTTCTAATGAGAAGCCATCCGTTTTTAGCCTGGGACCCCCAGGAAATGGGGTGTAAGGAGGATCAAGCCTCCATCTAGCAATGTTGAAATTCTTTTGCAGGTGACTCTCCAGCTCCATGTGTCATGGAGATGTGTTGGCTCATTTATTTAATGCTTGAACTCAGACAACATTCGTTGGGCCTCACGTTCGTGTTCAGCAGAGTTCTGGGGATCTGAGACGACCACAACACAGACCCTGCCTTGTGGGGTCATGTCGAATTTTAAATGGGTTGGCCAAGGAAAAGCTTGCGGCGCCATGCCTGGGTTGCCGCAGGGAGATGCCCAAATTAGCCCCCTCCTCCCTTCCCTGTGCGGACTCTGAGGGACACTATCAACCCACCATCTTCATTCACCCATTCACTGTTCATTCTTTTTTGAGCCCTTCTTATATGCCCATCCCAGAGGCAAGCACTGGGATGAAGTGGTAAACAGTAGCAACCTCAGTGTCTGTCCTGGTAGAGCTTGTAGTCTGATGGAAGAATCCTAGGAGCAAATGTAACAATACCACCATGACAGGTCGCCAGAGGAAAGATACTCAGTATGACGGAAACTTACAGTAAGGGGTATGCCCCCATCAGAAAGATCAGGGAAGCCTTCCCACAAGGTCACATCTCCTAAACCACAATCTCAAGAGAGAGCAGAGCAAGTCCAGCTAGGTAAAGGGGAACAGAAGGGGAACAGGCACAAGCTCAGTTAATTTCCCAACACAGTGAAGGAGGTACTTTAGAGAGGAAGAAATTGAAACTTGGAGAAAAGGTAATTCATCCAAACTCTCACCGTGGGTAGCAATGAAGCTAGGATTTGAACACAGGTCTGGAACTAGCCAGGGGCCAGTTTCAGATGGTGGCCTCTTTGTGGCGGATACTGCTCACTCTTCCAGAGGCCTTTGATGCTTATCATCTAGTGTTCAAAGTTCATCCCCCAGGAGGATGAAAGTAACCAAGACTTCACAAAAAGAAAACAAATGCACATGGATGCTGTATTCATTCAAGATGGTTTGAGCTGTAAGTGACACAAACTCAAACTGGCCAAAAGGAAATGCATAGATTTGCATCTCTCTGATCCTGGGACTTTAAAATGATTCCTTGGATGGAGCCCAGCCCTGCACATTGCTGGCATTAACTCTGGAGTCCACACCCAGGCGTAGAAATGAGTCGCTGGGCAATCCCTACACCAGGGGATGTATCCAGTGTCGTCCGTGCCAAGATAGGAACAAGCACTGAGAGCTCAATGGAAAAAAAAAAAAGTCCAATAAATGTGTCGGGGAGCAGAGCAGTATACAACCTTCCTGAAATGCCGGAGCGATGCCTGACCTTCCAATGGCCTTGGCTTTGAATATGTTTCGGAGCTTTGCTGGTTCCATTTTCTAAATAAAGGCTAAGACCAATTTGGAGCCCCTGGGTTAGTCATTAGGCAAAGCGAGGCATTCAAGGTTCCAGTCAGTGAACAAAGACACTGCAGTGAGGAGCTGTTTCTGATTAGATGTGCTCAAAGGAAGCCTTGTAAAACAGAAGCTTGGCGCTGTCATTGAACAAGTGGCTCCGAGCAGAGCCAAGACATTAGCGGTGAAGGAGAAACGGGTATTAGCACAGCCAACATTATCTTTGCAGAGAAAGGCCCCTGAGATCCCACCTGCATTATTTATTTATTTATTTTATTTTGCCCCATCTCAACCCCTCAAAGATCCGAATCCCTTATACAAATAAAACAAGAGAAATGTAAATATTTTTTTTTAATCAGGGTGACTGCAACATAAGGAGTAGGAAAAGGAAGGTAGAGTCAGGGATAGAGTCACACTCAAAATGCAGGACTAAAGTTCTGTGCGTGGGCTGGAAAGGGGGCTTACATTTGACTCTGAGCTTCCTGGCAGCCAAGGCAACAAGGAAACGGTCTCCAGAAAATCAAAAATGATATGCTTGGGTGAGCTTCCCAACGCTGAAGGCTGAGAGCAGTTTGTCCAGACGGGAACACTGTTTTAGGACCTCAACCACATCTCACAATAATGCAGTAACTGGCCTTAATTCTGGTTTTCATGTGATCTCGCAGAGAAATTTGTCAAAGGGAAATTCAGTACAAATGGTTAGGAGGGGCCAAAACAAGACAACCCAGGTACAAATGCTCCCTGGTCTGCCTTTAGTTAGAATTTAGACTTTAGAATATAGAAAGCATCGTCCAAAACTGGGTCATGTGAGACATTATTATCCTAAAAGGGTCTATGACCAGAAAGCATTCAGATTAAAAGTGGTTTGATAATTGGTTTGGGATATTCAAGCCAAAGACACTGAGTAGCCCTCTAGTAAGGAAACCTGCTTATGTGGCACATGTATATGAGCAATGGGCCTTTTATCCACATCCCAAGCCATAGGCTCTGGGGATAACTAACTCGATAAGAAAGTGCCTATTAAGTATCCAGTATCTACTACTAGTGGCTCCCTAATAACTGGTTATTATATGTATTATAATTTCATTCCATCCTTAATTGTCCCCGTGAGATGAATGATATGCCACTCCTTCCATGGCTGGAGAAACTAAAAAGCAGGGAGGTTAAGGACATTGCCCAGTCACACCACCAGGAAGCAACAGAGCGCGATTTCTCCACTTCATGTGGTCCTAGCAGGGCTGTCAATCACGCTCCCTGGGTGTGTGACACCGACTGCCAATCCCTAATCCCTCCCACAGCCATTGTGATTGGCTCAGGAACAGGCACGTGACCTACGCTGTCAATCACAGTGCAGGACTGTGTGACACAGGCCAGCCAGTTCCCCAATCCCTCCCACAGCCATTGTGATTGGCTCAGGGCTGGGCACGTGATCCCGGGCAGGACCAATCATTCTCCCCTGACATTAATGTAGACCGAAAGGCACTTTCTACGGCATGGTTCCTGGCAGCCATCTTGCCTACCATGGGGAGGTTCCCCCTCTGAAGAATAATGTCTGGCTGAGACAACGCGGTGTGAGAAATGCAGGGTCAGACAAAGTCCTAAGAACAGGACTTGGATTTTTAAAGTCCCAGGACCAGAGAGATGCAAATCTATGCATTTCCTTTTGGCCAGTTTGAGTTTGTGTCACTTACAGCTCAAACCATCTTGAATGAATACAGCATCCATGTGCATTTGTTTTCTTTTTGTGTGCGTGCAAAACACATTTGAACCTGAGCCACCCATAAGAGCGGGGATAAAGTCCATTTGTCTAAATATCAGAACCTGTAATGGAACTAGATTGGGAACCAGGGTGAACAGTAGTGAAAAAAGACATTTAAAGCAGATTTTGAAATCCCCAAAGAAGGCAGTTTAACCTGGAAACGCTGACATAAGCTAAACCACAGAAGCACAAATGGCCCCACTAAAATTAGTTTACCTTTCAATTTTATCCGGATTCAACTCCTGGGGACCCTGGCGGAACATTCCAAGAGGCACAAAGCCTCAGCCACGGGTGTAACCGCCCGAAGTCCCTGCAGAGGTCCTGTTGACTTGGCTCAGTTCACTCTGCGCAAACTCCCAGCGGCCTAGAGGCTTACTAACAGCCCGTGCAATTCCCTCATGGGCCCCAGACCCTAGATCCCAGTCTTGGAGAGACCAGTCAGCAGACTCTGAAACACCCAGGCGCAGGGATGCTTAATGAATGCAGAGCACAGAGCTAGTGGGGCATCTGCAAATGGAGCAAGGGAGAAGATCTTGTACAAAGCAAGCCTCATACAGTATATTGCTGCCGTTTAATTACATCCAGCTCATAAGTCCTGTGCTGGTGGAAAGGCACCAAAGTGGTGTGCACGTGCATGCACACACACACACACACATAACCCGCACAGAGGATGAAAAGAAAAAAGAAAATCCATGCCAAGCATTCACAGTGCAGCTCCTGATTGATTAGCCAGCAACCTCCAAAGTCAGTGATGCCAGCAACCCAAGTCCCTGCAAGCTCCCAGCTTCTCTTTTAGGAAAAAGAAAAAAGGAAAAGAAAGAGGAATGCAAGCTCTCCTCTGTCTTAGAAATGGCTGTGAAATAAAATCATAGGAAGATAAGAAAATGTCCTAGTCATATATGACAGCGGAGGGGAATTGAAAAAGAGAGGGACAGCGTATCACAGCACAGTCCATGCAAATGGCACCCAACAGAGTTGTACAGTGCACAACATTCTTAACTGGGTGTGGAGGATCTGGATAAAAGGAGAAAAGTCAAGATTTCCTGCCTGCCCATTGCCTTGTTGCTTCCAATGCCATTCCCAATGTCCTTATCCTGTTATATGTTTGTAAAAAATTCCTGTCTAATTGCCCCCACCTCCTTACCTGTAACATAGGGTGTTGGGCCAGAAACTCTGAAAAGAATTGTCAATTCTAGGAATTTATTAGTTACATCTTTGAGATGGAAAAGATCTATGAAGTACATCTGATCTAGTCCCATAAATTTTAAACTCATAAGATTAGTATAGTTTATTGGTTAAGGATGTAGACTTTGAAGGGAGACAGAACTGGGATAAAGTCCCAACTTTTCCATATCCCAGCTGTATGAGATTAAATAAATCATCCCCTTCCCCAACCAAATCTCCACTTTCTTATCTGTAAGAGGGGGTGAAAATACAATTCCAGATCATAGAGCTATCATGAGCATTCAGTAAAATAAAGTGCACAGAGCAATGAGCTCATGCTGGCCTGGGGTTAGCATCTAATAGAGGTAGCTCTTGTTACCATGAATATGATTATGCTCATTCTTCATGAACCCAGCCTCTGAGCTGGGAAGGAAAGGGGGGAAATGTCTCCCCCTTCATGACTACTTACGCTCCTCATTGATGCTGTGAAATGGCCACAAGGAGGGCAGATAAAATCTCCTCCAGGGAAGAGGTGAAGTGGTAGGGCCTCCAACCCCACCCCGACCCCCTCCCCTACAGCTCCAACTTGCCAGCCATGGGATCTAAAGGAATAAACTACACATACATAGCTGCATTTTCCGTGTCCTGAGAAGTCCCTGAGTCCTCAAAAGCTCTTCCCATCTAATGAAGAGATCTGAAACATCACCATTAAGGGTTTTGTCACTTAGATGAAGACTAATCTCCATAAAAGCCAAAGATCTGGGAGAAAAGAGTTGAGTTACTACAAATGAAAAATAACCTAAGAGCAGCTTCGACTGAAAGAGGAAAACTGAAATATTAAAGAGGGGACATAACTAATGCATCTACAATAGGGCGGAATAAGGAATAGGAACTCCACTTTTGTCCAGTTGCCCCCTGGCCAAGGAAGGGTGTGGGTCTGCAGAGAATATGCACTCGTATTCACATCTTCTGGCCCCGAGCTTAAGTTCAGCAAACTTCCAGAAAATCCAAAGAAACCGAATCCTAGCCCCCTGAGTAAATCAAGTCCCAGAAAGAGTAAAAGAACCGTCCAAGGTCACACAGCAAGTTGGATAGAGGAGCTCACCCTTCCCAATGCCTGACCCTGCGTTCTTTGCTTGAAATCATGCCACCCCCTCATGCCATCCTTCTCAGACAGGAGAAGTCAAGGCACGGGCGAGATTAATTCAAGCCTTGCAGTGCTGGCGGAGAGTTAGGACTCCAGAGCTATTCCCAAGGACCCCCAACCACCACCAACCCCATGCAAAAAAAAAAAAAAAAAAAAAAAGCAGCTCCCAAAACAAAAGCAATGCTTCCATTTATGAATCTAAGATGTGGGCATGGAGTTTTAAGATCCAACTCCTGATGGCTGTGTGACCTCGGCCAAGTTACAAAACTTCAGCTCCCTCAACTGACAAATGGTAGTAATGGTCCTCCCTATTTCACAGCATCGCTGGAAGATTAATGAGTTGAAACATGAGGAATATTCTGTCAGCTTTTAATGTGCTGGGTCAATGTTTTTGCTTTTTTGATTTTTCCAAAATCCCCTTCTCTCTCTTGGATTCTTGACCTTGTATTTAATTTTTTTTATTTATTCATTTATTTGAGAGAGGAAAAAGCAGGAGTGGGCCACCCAGGCGCCCCTCTTGACCTTGTATTTAGAGGACGCCCACTTTCAAGCAACACCCTCCAGCTTCCTACCCCTTTTCAATTTCCCAGATATCCAGTCCTCCAGAGTTCTGATTAAATAAGGAGACCCACACCTAAGTGTATTTGACAAATGAATCTACTTATTTTCATTTCTATTCCACACGATGCGTGCCAGTCTGCAACTATCTTCACAATCATATCTTGTGAAGAATACCTGAACGTAACTTTCTGATTGACTTCCTCCATCTAAATGCAGATTTGTGCTAAGCCAGTAAATAATTTGTAACAATTTGCATGGAGTTTATGGTTTCTCTAATCCAACCCTGATCATTTGTAAATTGTTTCCATTCATGTGCAGATCAACTGTAATAAGACTGCTAATGAAAGAGTGGTTAACAAAATTTATAACGGGAAGACAAAGCATAATTTAGAGGCGGGGATTTTTGACATAAGGGCTTTTCCAGGCTATAGGCGAAAAGAGATTAATAAAATTCTATTTGTTTTTATTTTACATTTTAAGGAAGACTTCGTGGTGAAATGCGTTCTTGAATCCTATTTCTGCCTCCTATCCTTGACTGCTGGCCTTGAACGATAGGGTTTTCCCATATCTTGAGAAACTTTTCCAGGAATGGGTCCGCCTCTCAGCAACTCAAGGTTAGTGGTTAGGAAGGGTATGAGTGGTTTGTATGCATCCATCTCTTCATTTCTTCAGGACACATTATCTGAGGACCCACTGTGTTCCAGATACCATGGCAGGTCAAGGAAATACCAACATGAGTGAAACAGGAACCAACAAAACTGCTGACAAGTGAGACTCCATATGTGTGCTATTGACCATAGGCCCTCAATGCCTAGAGAAGCACCCAATCCATAGTATGTGATTAATAAATGTGGAATAAATGAGACTACTATCAAACCTCATCCCACTCACCCACTACTCTAGGACTCCAGGACTGAAGGCAAAGTCCATTTGGCTGAAAGAATCATAAACTATTTCACCAGCCCCATGCCATGCGTCAGATCATGAGACTCAGGTAAAGCCCCAAGCCAAAATCTGATGGCACAAGAGAGGTTTTCGTAACGATTCATGAATTTTCCTAGCTAGCAAATACCTAGGATGGTAAAAGGCTCTGGACCATACCAGAAACATCCCTGCAAGGTTGGTGCTCTTTTTATTTTGCAGTGGAGGAAAGCATGCTTCATAAGGGTTGAGCAGCTAATCCAAGGCCACAATTAAAAAGTGGCATGTCTGGCATGTCTGTGTCCATTTGGAGCCTGTGTCCATGAGTGGCCATTCCGCTTTAGGTCTGTTTAGGGAGATGGAGCAAGAGTCAGTGGAGAGGCCGGGAGTATTATCCTCACAGAGATTCTTCCAAAGGAATGGAGACTTTGTGAGGAAGGAAGATGTTCCCTGTTCCCCCAAAAGTTCCCTCTGCCATACTTTGAACCTGTGTCCTCTTATGTGGTCCCTTGTTACCCGGCCCAAAACTTCATTACCCCCCACCCACAGGTGTGCCCACACCTGTCACCCTTGTGTTCTTTTCCTCTTACAAAACCAGCTCGTTCTTCCATTTAAATGACCCTCCATCGCATCCGCAAAAGGAAGGGTGGGATCCCCCATGGAGGAGAAGTCAGAGGGTTTATTCTTGGAATAGAAGGCCTATTGCCATCGTGGGCCTGACACGTCAACTTCACGGGACCACAGCATGACCAAAAGCTGCGGTGCAGTCCCAAGTGGCGGCTGCCACAGGTCCGTTGTCAGAAAATGACCTCAATTTCCCCTTCTGTCAGCCAGGCCATCTTCCCAGGCCCCATGTCTCATTCAGAAGCCTTCTGTACACTTCACATTCACCCCGTTTCGCCCGTGGGGCTCGGGAACTTGAGCCAGTGGCTTGCACAGCTGCCTCTCCCCTTCTGTGCTTTTTATAGAATAGGGAGTGATTGAGAGCGGGAATAGCAGATCAGAAGGAGACAGTGAAATGTCATCAGCATTACATAATTTGTACTGTCACTTGTCAATACTGATCCCCTTTGACAGATGGACAAGGCAGGATTGTAGAATGCTAAGAAATAAAAGCGGGGATAAAAAGACAACCATGTTTGATTACCCTCTGCAGTCGGAAGGATTTGAAAGTCATGACACTAGTTATTACTACGGTCTTTGGAGAGATGAACAGAAACTTAATCTATCTAATAAAATTGCCTCGAGAGATAAACTTAATCTAAACTTTCTTTCAGCTATCTCTCAGTATAATCTAATGGATTTTTCTTGCTCTCCATTGCAACACAAGACAGCTGGGTGGAAGATAGACCTACCACGTTAATTAATCCACTTCACTCTTATCAAATGGACATGGCGTGCAGAACAGAAGCTGGTGCTCCTGAATGTATTGGGGTCCCATATTTAATGGAACCCGTCTGATGGCGACAATCACAGCCTTTCAGGCTGAGGAGGCTAGCAGAATGCAGAACTTTGAGAAGAGTGTGATGGGGCAGTAGGGGTTAACAGGGGGAGCCAGGGACAGCCAAATGCATCCTTGGAAGACTTTGAGCTGTCACTACAAGAGAAGGCATGGGAGTAGGGAGAACGCACTCGTCACTGTATGCCAGGAGGTGCCAGACCCTGAAACAACAGTGTAGGTGACAGAGAGCCTGCCTTCACACAGATTACAGTCTAGTACAGAGACGGTCCATGTAAGAAGTAGTATATGCTGGCTGGCTTCTGGTGGGAAGAAGAACAGTTTGGGGAAGAATGTTGGGCTGGGTCAGGCTCCTGTGTCCAGACCTTTTCCAGGAAGAGCTTGGTCATCCTCAGCTCTCCGAGCTGTGTCAGATGCTGTCTTCCCTTTCTTGGGTACCGGGCCAGAGATCAAACCAAACAGTGTGGACATGGACCAAGGGTGTGCAGTTCGAGGACTAACCAGTCTCAGAAGTTATGTGGCAAGGTCTCTGCCCCCAGGGTGGGCGATGTCCATCAGCCTTTCTTCCCCAGATCCTTCACCCCCTCACACCCCTGAGGGCTGGAGAGAGGCGCCAGAAATGAAACTGAATATTGTCAAGCCCGTAGCCCCCACCAAGCGAAAGCACTCAGGGTGAGTGACAATCATGCGTGTCAACAGCAGGCAATTTTCTTCTCCATCACAGAAGGAGGGGGTCCTCACTGCTTTCTGACCCCTTCTCTAATAACTATTTATCATTTTTTTCTTTCTAGTGTATGCCTTAGTATGAGGGAATAGGGAACTGATATCTATGCATACTTAATATAAGCCAGACCCTTGCTCGGTGATTGGGATAATTATGAAGACATTGTCTTTTTAGCAGAAGGAATGGAGAGTCATCTTGGGAAGAGAGTTACCTTCGTTGGCATTATTTGGGAAGCCTGCTACAGGTGAGAAAGTGCCTACATCCTGGCACCAAGTCTAATAAGGAGGCGAGAAGATACTGTGTCTGATAGTAGGGGAAAGATTTAATGTTCCCGGAGCAGGTGGAAAGCTGAGCACAGAACTGATCAGTCCACAGGGAAAGGCTGAAGAAGAAAGAAGTCTCCTGATGACCTCGCCGACGAGAGGTCTTGGAATAAAGAGAAAATATCAGATGTTGTGTGCTCTGATGTGCGCAATGTCAGCACCCCCTCTGGCTCCCATAGATAGATAATATTCAGAAAAGGCAGCATTACTTTCTAACACATCATCAAATAGATTCATCATGGGGAGTGCAATGAGAAGCCGGGGAGTCCATTCTGTTGGCAAGCCACCGAAGACAGAACCCAAGGGCTTCGTCGACATCCCCACTAAATTAGTGAACATTTATTCACTAGCTCCTCCCACAAATCCTGTAAAATAGATATTTTCCTTTCATCTCACAGCGAAGGAAACCATTAATTTATGTATTCATTTGATCGTTTATTCCGGAAATCTTTACTTAGTGACTGTCACATACTAGGGAATGTTCTAGGGTGCTGGGGTTGCATCCGTGAGCAAACCAAGTTTTTTTTAATTTTTTTTTTTTTTTTGCCCTCATTTAACTTACTGTCTAGTGAAGGAGATAAAATGAATCAAATAGCACGGAGGACCATGGGGGTGGGAGGGAAATCCAAAAGGGGACAAATCAGAGAGGGAGATGAACCATGAGAGACTATGGACCCCAAGAAACAATCTGACGGTTTCAGAGGGGAGGGGGATGGGGCAAGGGGGTAACAGGGTGATGAGTATTGAGGAGGGCATGTGTTGTGATGAGCACTGGGTGTTATTAACTGATGAATCGCTGAACACTACATCAAAAACTAATTATGTACTATACAGTGGCTAACGGAACTAACTAAATAAGTAAGTAAATAAAGTCACCTTTTCACAAGAAAAAAAATGAATCAAATAATCACACCAGTTAATCATGAACTAATTCACTTCAATTCATTCACTACTGTTGTGATAAGCACTAAGAAGGAAAAGCACGGCGCATTTTGGAGACGCAGACCAGCCTAGGGGAGTCCTGAAAGGTTTTCATGAATAAGCAACATTTAGTCTGAGACCTCAGTACCGAGTGGGAGTTAGCCAGGTAAAGAGGATGTTGAAGGTGTACCTAGCAGAGGAAACAGCATATGCAAAGTCCCTGAGGCAGGACAGGAGGAAGCTGGACAAGCTCAAGGCATCAAATAGCCAGTTTTACCAATGCTGCGTATGACAGAGGAAATGATCCAAGAGGAGACTGGAGTCGTCGGAGCATGGCAAGTCTCACAAGTCACAGGAGAGACTGAGTTTACACAAGCATCACAGGAAGTCACAAGAAGGTTTTGAAAGGGATCCTAACATGACCGCATTTGCCAGACTTTGAGAAGCTAAACGTCTCTGCAGAGATCACCTAGTGAGTGGGGTTCGGAGCTGACATTGCATCCTGACCCACCTGAATTTGAAGTACACACTCAGCATGGTTTGTAATATTGAACAACTATTTTTGGAAGCAGCCCCATTCTGCAAGTTGGGATAGTGTTAGCAGCACATCCTCGTTCCCTCCACACACGCATGCATGCGTGCACACAGCCTTGCTTTGCAGGAAACAAGGACCAAGAATTGGTCCCAATAGTGGAAGCTGACAGAGGAAAGAAAGCTCACAAAGTATGGTGGCCATAGGAGAGAAGTTCCTGAGAGAGGTGGAGGTGGAGTGTCAACCAAGCCTTGAAGGATGGGTGGATTTCTGAGAGGTGGAGAAGAAATTCCAGACAGAAGAAAGGCATGGCAGAAAAGTATCTGGGAGCACGAGCAATTAGCAGACAAGCTTGACTGTGATGAAGGACTAGGGAACAAGACTTTAATTAATGGTCACAAGTCATATATGAAATCATAACAATAACTTACCCCTTATTAGAGGCCACACTGAATGAGCCAGGCATTCCTGGGAAGACAGAGGTGGACAGAATAATTCCATTCTTACTCAACCCTGCAAGGTAGAGTTCACCATCCCCGCAGTCTGGTCAAAATGTAGGTAGGGGTTGGATTTTCATCCAGGTCTGTCCAATTCCTTTTTTTTTTTAAAGATTTTATTTATTTATTTGACAGAGAAAGACACAGCGAGAGAGGGAACACAAATGGGGAGTGGGAGAGGGAGAAGCAGACTCCCTGCCGAGCAGGGAGCCCGATGCGGGACTCGATCCCGGGACTCCAGGATCATGACCTGAGCCGAAGGCAGTCGCTTAACCAACTGAGCCACCCAGGCGCCCTGTCCAATTCCTTATATTGTGCTATGCTGTCTCCTTGAAAATGCACTGTTTTAGTCGTCCATGGCTGACTAATAAATGACCCCCAAATTTAGTGGCCTTCAACAACAACATGTATTATCTGGAAGTTTCTGTGGGTCAGGGACCTAGGTATGGCTTCCCACTCAGCCCCTGACTGGCATTGGCTGGAGGCCGCCCTCGGTTCTCTGCCAGGTGGGTATCTCCACCATGGCAGCTTACTTCCACAACACATGCAAAGAAAGAAGGCAAGAAGAGAAATCATCAGTAAGAAGGAAGTTACGATTTTTTGTGACCTAATCACAGGACAGCCCATCACTTTTTCTGTAATGTACCCACTAGAAGCAAGTCACCAGGTACAGCCCACAATCAAGGGTGAATACCAGGTGAGGGGGATCACTGAGGCCATCGTTGAAAGCTACCTGTGATAGATACATAGGACTCATCCTGCCCCGTACTTTGCCTAAAGTTGTGTATACTCTTGAATCTGATTCTTCATCTGTACAATGGAGAAGAACTGGAATTATATCCATCCAGCACAGGATATGTTATTATGCTCCATAACAAGCATAGTATCTCCATAATAAGAATTTAAGGAGTTGCTACTTACGATGGGGGCTGGACTAAGCCCCCTTCAGATTCATTAATCTGTGACTTTCTCGGTCTTTCCTGACAGATGTTTATCTTATGAACTCCTGTCTTGGGCCACGGGCAAATAATTCCTGATCCCTTGGGTAGCATGTCCTCAGCCCCTCTCCAAAAGCTACGCCTTTCCTATTGAGATAAACTCATGAGGTGACAAGAGAATGTTCATCTTTAAAAAAAAAAAAAAATCCCTAAGCAGATGAAGGCAAATCCATTAGACAAATGTTTCTGCTCATGCTAATAGAGCTCTTGAATCATCTTGGCATCCTGAGTCAACATAAAACACGACCACCCTTTCCCAGTTTTGCCAAGGAAAAAAGCGAGTTGCTTTTTATCTACCCTTTCCAAATCTCTAGCTTCACCCACCACCTAATTGGTTAGCTCCCTTTTGAATGCCCATGTCCTCATGTTTTTCTACCTCAACATCCATAAGTGAGCACACTCTGGGTCTCTCGAACATTAAAAAAACTCATTAAAAGGTAAAAATCAACGCTCACTTTTTCCTTGGGAAGCAGGTATCCACCTGGGCCGCTGAATTCACTGGGCCCTCAAGAACTTGGCGGAGAAGCCAATTTGGCAACGGGGAAGAAGTGGTTTCCAGGCATGGAACTCGGGGTCAAGGTGCACAGGACCTTGACTCATGAAGGAGACAATGCCAATGGCAAATGACCACTCAGGATAGCAATCCTGGACACACAGACCCATGGGTGCAGGGCTCCCTGATCCATTTATTTATTGAATTGTGCATTTTCCCCTTAAAAAAAAATATTTCTCATCAGTGTTATCAGCATGGCCTCAAAATGACTTTCCCATTATTGCTTATAAACAAACCTTTATCACATATAGCTTGCCTGCTGAATTAAGACACTGTGTTAAGCAGTATATTGCTTCTGTCTGGCAGATCAGCTGTTTGTAGGAAGATAATAATACCAAAACCAACCACAACAATCAGCTACTGTAAATTAACTTAACTGTGTGAAATAATGCCTCCCCTATCAGATTAGCTTCCTGAATGACTTTATCCTTAAATTAAAGCTTGCTGGGGCTGAAGAGTAAATCATTTAAATGGTGCTGGGTTTTTCAGGTAATGTCTTCATATATTACTGTAATTTCAATCCGCCAAGGCATGCAGATGGCTTTGGTCTCTAGCTACTTGTCTCCAAAAAACCTCTCCTGCTCTGCCATTTTGTAATTACACTGAGGCTGAGTGCCTGCCACTGCTAGATTTCCCAGGGTGCACCAGCAGCCAAGGCAATGTATCTTAAAATTATTATTCTTGTGTGGCCCTCGTAACATAAATGTAAATCTTTTATGCTAACGCTGTCAGAGGGTTAGCTCTGGGGCTCCAAGGTGTGCTGATGGAGAAATCACCCGCCATCCATCAACTGCGGACCACTTGGGATCTGGCAAATAACTCGCTTTGGGGGGAGGGGAAAGGATTCTAAGCTGCATATTACTTTGTTGTCTGAGTGGTATCAAACAAGTCACTGAGATGTTTTTTTTTCTTTTTGTGGAAGGGGAGGGCGTCCTACACAGCCATCTGTAGGGGGAATCTTACAGCTCAGCAGCTTTTTCCTGGGAGGGTAGGCAAGTCTGCCACAAATATAGGTCACTGTATTACTACAGTGATGTCTTCTCTGCAGATCACTTTCTAGAGAGAAGATGGTGAAGTAGTGTCTTCGGGCAGCTTCCTGGAAATTAACTTTTCCCTTTGTACCCCTGCCTTGGGGAAAGATGGTGTTGAGACAGTGTCTTCTCCAATGGGACAGAGCTTTATGGGCTTCTGGTCTTCTCATCTGAGTGTGTCCTCATCCCTAACTCCTTCCCCTCCAGAGCTCCGTTTAAGAGACTGAGGGGAGAGATGATCCATCCAGGCTGGGCATGGGGATAGCGAGAAATTGGGCGACGAGGAGACCAGGGACACACCCTAGAGAAGGAGCTCAAATGCAAGTGAGAGAGAGAACTCACCCAGAGGGTCTGCGGAAGGAACCAGGGACACGTGTGTGAGAGGTGAAATGTCTTAAAAGGCAGAAAGAAAGGGGGGAAGAAAGGCAGACCCTAAGACCTCAATGGAAGAGAATATTAGTAATAATGTAGTAGTTGTTCAAAGTAATAGTAACAATCAAATAAGAATAACAACAATAGTAAGGGTAACACTAGCAACTGTAGTAACAATAACCATATTTACATAACAATCACACTATGTGCCAGGCACTGTTCCAAGAGATTGATACTCTGTATATTCTACCTTTACCGATCAGTCTCTGTGGCTTTTCTTTACCAACTGATGGGACTGATAGGTAACTCCGTCTGGCGTGTAGACAGGACCTGTTTCTTGAGAAGCATGTACATCGGACACTGGGGGCCGAGCCACCCCACTATCTAGCACATGGAAGACAGTAATTAAAATGAGAGGACTGTGTCAGAAGGCTCGTAGCTTGCCCAAGGCATTTCCAGTAAACGTGTCCCTGGCTGGCCTGGAGAACCATGGCTGCAGGGGCCAGATTTAATGGACCTGTGAGTTCTTTACCTAAGAATGTTTTCCCCCATTGCCAAGTTTACTGATAAGAGTAAACATCACGGATTGGGCAGTAGGTGCTTTATTTGTGCCAGGCACCCCAAAGCACCTGATATAAAGCATCTCATTCACCCCTCCCAACAACCCTGTTGGAGAGAGACCATTATTATCTTTGTTTTACAAATGAGAAACCTGTAAGCAAAAAGGGGTTAAGTGACTTGACCAGAGAAGCCCAGAAGAAGCCAGGATTTGAGTCCTAGAAGTTTGACTCTTAACCCTTTTTAACGTCTATATTATCTTGACTGTAATGTATACTGATATGCCATTTACACAGTGAGGAGGGGTACTCAAATTTGTAGAATGCCTCTTAATGCCAAGTCTTATTTTAAACTATATTCATTATTTTAATTCAATTACATAGACTCTATAAGGAAATGGTCAACCTCTATACTGAAATATGTTTGTCTGGGGGTACCTGTCCACCCTTGCTCTCCTGCCTAAGGATATATCCCCCAATCACAGCCTCTGATATTCATGTGATGCCTTTGTATTAGTCAGCTTTGGCTAGGTTATGCTGCAGTAACAAAACAGCCCTGAATCTCAATGACTTTTGACAACAAAGGTTTACTCCTTGACCATGTTACAAGTTGATGGAGGGCCAGCTATGGCTCTGCTTGCTGAAGGAGCAGCCCGGTCCCAGGCACTGCTATGCTCATGTGACTTCACTCACAGATTATTAGCCAAAGCAAGTCACGTGGTCAAGCTGATATCGATGGGAGTGAAAAGAACCCCCACAGACACCAGTATGCAGAGCTGCTAGGGGATGGACAGGGAGCCTACCTACCCCTGACCCCACCACCCCATGAGAGCTGCCCCCGGACTATGGGTAAGTGTGCAGTACAAAGAGAGTGCATCCTCAGCTGAGGCCGAGCAGACTCATCTCCTGGGAATATGGAATCAGGAACCGCCCCCAAAGATGGAACTTGAAGTAGAAAGGTGGGGAGAGTATGAGCAATCAAATACACTAGCTAATGAGGAAACAGAGGACACATCCTCAGGACAAGAAGAGCAAGACTGACACATGGAAAGGAACAGAAATAGGAGAGATCCTGAAGCCCTGGGAGAGAGAGCTGCTTTTCCATTCGTCTTTAAATGTGATCTTCAAATTCTTACAGGGTCATTAAAGCTGATTTAAGTGGGCTTCCGTTCTTTACAAACAGAGCTAAAGTCTCAGACAGGTTAAGTCACTTGCCTATAGCCACACAGCTCCTAAGTGGGAGAGTCAGATTTCAGATGTGCACCTCTGGAAATGCCTCATTTTTTACATTTATTATGAAATCTTTTCACTGCCAAAAAAACATAATGAATAATAAAATAAATATCCATGCGCCTACCACCCAGACTGCAGAATAAAATTTTACCAACAGAGCTGAATACTCTGTGGATCCTTTGTGGACCCCATTTCTCTTCCTCTCAACTATGTCTTCCACTAAAAAGTAAATATTCTTCTGAATTTGGTAGTTACATTTCCTGTGCATCTATTTGAATATTTTCAAAAAGTGTGTGTGTGCTTGCTTGCATTTTTAAGTATTTTAGAAATGGTATCATTCTGTATGTCTTCTTCTAAAGTTCCCTCCAACCTTCTAAATGCTTCTAAAGCATCCTTCTCCAAGATATTGGCACCTGAAGGTCTGTCTTAGGATGGGTTCCCCAGGAAACACTCTGAGATGCGCATGCAGGAGAATAATTTACTGGTAACTGCTGGCAGAATCAGCAGCTGGGGGCAGTGGGAGGCAGAACGGAGGGCGGGGGGGCGGGGCGGGGGGATGCAAAGCATCTGCAGCAAAGGCATCAGCAGATCTCTGGGGAGTTCTGGAGCTGGCCCAGCGCTCCGAGTTGCCCTACATTGAGGCAAGAAGGCCAGACCCTTCTTCCCTACATTGTCCAGTTATTGCCTTTGGGTGACCTTGGGTGATGCTACTTTCCCAGGCCAAAGGCATTTCTAGGAGAGCAACTTAGCTGAGCAGGTCCAGCCACCAACACTCTCAGCAGCAGGGAGGACAGCCTCGGTCCTGAAGGGTAGCTGGGCTGTGCCATCTGCTGGCTATCACAGGTCCTGCCTTCTTCCAGAGCCCAGGGCTGACCACCTCGCCTTCCAAGAGAAGCGACGCGTGCTCGTGTGAGATGCATCCGGAGACCTGCAGCTGTTAATCCCCCTGTCTCAATTATAACGTGCAAGCCAGAGAGGGAATGCCTTGTTTAAGATTTTTAGAGTAATAGGCTATTATTTCTAAGAAGAAATCATCCCTGTGGGCCACTGACCTGGAGAGCCTTTCCATTTTTCTCCTTCTTTTTAAAGCTTTTGTGACTGCAGGTACTGGAGCTACAGTGTTATGTGAGCAACTCCAAGCAAAGAGATTTGAACCTGACTTGAAGTCTTTCTCTAATATTCAATAAAAAGTTGGAGATTTATTGGCCTATGGCAGAGACCAATTTCCTGTTACATGGACCAGAGAGGAGATTAAAAAAAGATTTTTAGAGCAGCGCCCATATTTCTTAAGAGGGGCAAAGAATGGAGCTCACCTAATTTCGCGGCTCATGCTGCTAGCACCACTCGTTTCTCTGGGCCGATCTGAAATTAGAGGGCTGGGACCAAAATCCTGCAGTCTCCCCACAGGGACCATTCCAACTGTCCTCTGAGTAACAGCCCCAGAAGGATCGTCTTCACAGCTCTAAGGTCAAGGTTGGAAGTGGCTGAGCGTGGAAAAGATTGAAAACCGTGCCACAGGCTTTCAGCAACGTACCTTGGTGTGCTCTCTGCAGCCGGACGGAGGAGGAGTCATTCCAGCAGGCTTCGGAATTTAAAAGCTCTGCTACCAAGATACAGGACAGGGCCGCAGGAAATATGGCAGAAAAGTGCCGACAACAGGTTGGCACGAGCCAAGAACTGCCAAAGCGTAACCGGCTCAGGGTCCCAGAATGTCTCACTTTGAATACTGGCTTTGTGACCTTGGGCAAGTTACTTAACCTTTCTGTGCCTCTGATTTCTTACCTGTAAAATACAGATATCTATAGTATCTACCCTACAGGGTAGCCACATAGATAAAATGAGATCAAACATGCCAGGCTTTGAAACAATGCTGGCACATAGTAAGCCCTCAAAATGCTAATTATTGCTATTATTATATCAACTCACTGGAAAGCCAACTAAATCTGGATGGAGCCTGGCAGGCTCTGAACTGATACATCAGAAGCAGCCTTTGTGGAATTAAGAAGCAAGGGATTCCGTTTAACCAGGCTAATAGTTATGGAGCCTGTAATGTGCTGGGCTCTGAGGGAGGCACCAGGGATACACATATGAAGAAAACATGGCTCCCGCATGGAAGAATCTACACTCCTAAAGAGGAGACAGACATAGTTGGAATAGCACACAGACCCAAAGGCCATGCTTGCGATTATGATCCAAGTACAGAGGTTGCCCAGGATGAGAAGTAATCAAGACATCCTAGAAGAGGATATTGGACCAGGGTTTTGAAGGATGAATAGGAGTTTGACAAAGTGAATGCGATGGAGAGAAATTCCAGGCAAGGTGATAGGAAGGGAAGAGGCCCAGCTGTCCCAAAGAACACAGCCTCTGTGTATCTACACAACGTCAGGCTTCTGGCATGAGTGTGGGCTTGTGGCAAGAAATTGTGGGCAGAGAGATCATCAGACAAGAGCATGAAGGGTCCTGAATGTCATGATAAGGAGTTCGGACATTGGGCAAACAACAAGAAAGTGAGGCCACGTGTCACCTCCCGATGCCCCCAGATGGTGCTGCTTCTTCACTCATCATGTTCACCAGTGTTTTGTTGCTGGGACACTTTACTCATCAGCCTTTCACTGGATATTTTCTGTACGTCAAGGAAAGTACCAGTCACTGATGCAGCTCCGGAAATAAGATTCCCTATCCTGGAAAAGCTCAGAGTTGAGTAGGAAAAGACATGTAATCACAAGGCAACCTGAGAGGTAAGTGTGGGATAGGGCAAGCACAGAGAGGCATGTGGGGGAGGGAAAACAAAAGGAACTACAGAAAAGAAGTGTCATCTGTGCAAGATCTTGAAGCAGGAGTCAAAGCTCTATCAGCTGGAGAACATGGAGGCCAGCATTCAAGGCACTGGAGGAACAGATTAAACTGTCCAGAGACATGAAAGGGTTCAGGAGAGCTGAAATTATCCAGTGTGAGCATGGGGAACTCTCCCTGCTTATTAGAATGGACCAGCCCACCCAGAATCCCCGCCTCCTTCAAGATCCCATTGGCCAGGACTGGGTTACATGTTCATCCCTAAGCCCATCAGGTCACTACTGGTGACTGGCTTAGATCCCAATGTGGATCATCCACTAGAGATGGAAGATTTACCCACTTTCCCTGAGCACATGCTTCCCAGACTTGAACCAAGTTTTGTCAACAGGGAAGGGAGGATGACTAGCAGTAGGTAAGCTGGTGGTCTCTACCAAAGGGAATGGCCGACATCTCCTACAGTTGAGAGAAGACCCAAGACTGATGCCTGAAGATCGTCAAAATTTTTAGGTTGGGGAGGGAAAATATCAGCCAGGAAACCTGAAAACTGAACACCAATGAGGTAGGAAAGAGATGAGCAGGTCGTCGTGTCATGGAGACCCAAAAAGGGGGAAGTGTGAAGAAGGGATGTGAGCATGTCAATCACAGGAAGACGTAAATAACTGTAAACAGCATGGAGTTTAGGACATGTGTGTGTTCCAAGAGGATCAGACAGAGGGAACCACAACCATTGAAGACCCAAGGAATGACTTTGAACTGGTAGAATTCCAAGTACCGACACACTTGGCTGAGAATCCTTCCAGTCACAGCCAGGTTGTGCCTTCCCTGTAAGCCTGCGTCCAGCTGGAGCTGAGTCCGAGGAATTTGTCTCCCAGAAGGTCTGGCAGTGACCAGTTTCAAGGAAAATGCCTCTCTGGAAGGCAGAGTTCTTTATCTTTCCCCAGCAGGAAGAAGGCAATCTCTTCTGGCAGTGAGGTGACAGGATTTCGATGGATTCCCCCTCTCCCAGATCAGAATGAAACTAAAGGCTGTCAGCCAAGCAGCTGAACACTCAATCTTCCATCTTTATGGGTCTAGTGGTGACATTATTGCAGGAGTCTTTCAGCAAGGGAAAGGGAGGTCATCCTGAAAGAATAGATGCACAGAGTCTTCTGAGTTCTCTCTGTAGGGGCTCAGAGCGTGCATCTGAGCTGGAGAGGTAACATCTTGGACAGACAGGAGCAGACAGAGCGACGGACAGACCTCACCATCCATCCAAGCCAAAACTAAAGCAACCTACACCCTGGGATGCATCATGTGCAGAAGCCAGGACATTTTCTTTTGCGCTTGTTAGTTGGAGTTGTTTTGTCTCCTGTTTCAAAATAGTCCTGTCTATTACACTGCCCTGGCTTACTCCTTGTGAGCCTTGGTTATTTTCATTCGCAAAATGGAAATAAATAGCATCAGTCTTGCCTAGCTCATAAGGCTGACATGAAATTGTTTTTGCAAAATGTCAAGCACTATAAGGGTATAAGCCATTCCTGGATGCATGGCCCTAGTTATGGAGAGGGCTATGGAACTCTTGACCCAGCAAAGCCTGCTCCTCCCTCAACGTTCCTCACTTGGGTAGGTGACAACACCCAGTGGCTAAAAATCATGGAGTCATTTCTGATGCCTCTTTTTTTCCCACACTCCACTTGCAATCCATCCCTCAGCAAATACTATTAACTCTCACTTCAAAATATGTCCCCAAATAGTATACTTCTTACCTCCCCCCACAATGACCTTCATCATTGGACAACCACAATAACCACATCACTGGCCTCCCTGTGTCCACCTTTGCCACCCTACAGTCTCCTCCCCAGAGAACAGCCAAAGCAAGTGCTCCTTCTGAAATGAAAATCCAATCATGCCACTCCCCTGTTCTTAATGCTCCAATCACTTCCCCTCAGCTTACATCAAAGAAGGCTCCTTGCCTTGACTGGCTCCCCAGCATCCTTCGTGAACTGACCTCCTAGCTCTCCTTCAGCTCAGTCTGTCCCAGTTACCTGGGTCTCTCTGAACATGCGAAGTAACTTCCTACCCGAGGACTTTTGCATGTTTTCTTCCCTCTGATGGGAGCAATTCTTCCCCAAATAGCAACATGGTTCAATCCTTCTCTATCCCTACTTCTGCTTATATGGCACCTCCTCAGCAAGAGCCTTCCTGACCATCCTGTCCAAAGTAAAACAGAGATATGTGGACACCATACGCAAACACACAGCTCCCCATATCACACGGCCCTTTGCCCTCCTTGACTTTTATTCCTCATTTAAGTTATCATAACCTAACATTATATTACATATTTATTTGCTTATGTGTTGATGTCTACCTCCTCCTCCAGAAAGTAAGGACAGTGAATTTGTCTTATCAGCTACTCTTTCTCCAAATCCTAGAACCATGGCCTGGGATATAGAGTATTTGTTGGATGAAGGAATGAATGAAGGAACGGTGTAGTCCCCACAGTTGACCAGCATTAAAAACCCAAAACCAATATTGATGTGAGAGTGAATATGTAGCTACATCTCCAATTTTAACTTTGCTCAGTTTAACTTAAATTCTATTAAGCCCGCTAAATCCATCAGAAGTGAAACCCTTCCCTTCCCAGGATAACCAAACAGTGTTCAAATTTGGGCTGCTGTGTATTTCTCTCCCTACCTTGTTGGGGAATACAAAGTAGAGACCATCTTTGCAGTCTGGTTCCTGAACACTGACAGATTCACCGAGCTTTGGTGTTCTCAGGCAACGTGCTGGTAACATTGACCCTTTGTTTAGTTTGCTGGACTGATACAAATCCTAACAGAATTCAAATTATTCTGAAATCTGCTCTAGGTTAATAGCATTGTGGCCGCACCCAAACACAGGAGTGACTGTGGGTTGAGCATGAATATGCAGGTTAGCAAAGTGTGTACGTTCAGAAGGAAACAAACAAAATGTGTGTACTGTTGAATGGTTTTACTGGAATGACCACGAGCCAAAGTTAGGCAAGGTGAAGAGTTAATGGGCATTCCCATTATTTCCATGGTTACAATGATTTGTAAGAAAAAGGCTAATTGCTACAGTGTGTAATGATAATAAGTCTTTACTTTATTCCGTGCCAGGCACCATGCCAAACACTTAATGTTGTCATCAAATTTAGGAAGAGAATCATTCTCTACAACCCCCTGGGGTGGGGGCGGGGGATTGAGGGCACTCTTCAGTTTCTTACACCTGTCCTGAGATTCAGACCTCCTTCCCTAGCAGCTTAACAGAGATCCCAAATTCACCTTGCCCGAAAGCATTCACCATCTTATTTCCCAGCCTCTCCTCTTGGGCTGCCCACTTCAGTGGAATGCTATCACCATGCCCCCAAAATATCAAAGGTAGAAAACAGGATGTCCCCGACTGCCTTCTCCTTCCTCTTTCCAGTACATTCTTTCTCTGAGATGGCAAGTGGATCAGCCTCCTCCTCTCCATGAATTCTGCTGCTGCCTTTGGGTCCCATCCCTGTGGGAGGATTATCCATCCCTGCCGTGTCCAGCCCGGGAGTAACAAGACCTGCTCTGGCTAATGGATTACGAATAGGAGCATTGTGTGTCTCTCGCGGGAAGAACCTTTACGAACCACTATGTAACTGGCTATGTCTATTTTTCCCTCTGCTACGACAGCTGAAATGTTCCAGGTAAAGGCTCCTCTCTCAGCCTGGATCCTGGAGTGAAAACGGATGAGAACCCCAGAGAGCCCATGACAGATGTGTATTTTGAATGAAAAACTAGGGAGCGCCTGGGTGGCTCAGTCGGTTAAGCGTCTGCCTTCGGCTCAGGTCACAATCTCAGGGTCCTGGGATGGAGCCCCGCATCAGACTCCCTGCTCAGTGGGGAGCTTGCTTCTCCCTCTCTCTCTGCCCCCCTCCCTCTTGCTTGTGATCTCTCTCTCTCTGTCAAATAAATAAAAAATCCTAAAAACAAATAAACGAATGAAAAACTAGCTTGAAAGCTACTGCGGCTTGAGGGCTCGCTTGTTACTGTAGCACAGCCTAGCGCACGCTGACTGATGTGTTACCTTCATAAATACCTTGCTTGGATTAATGATAGTTTAAACCTAGATGTCTAAACTTGCAGCTCATCTCCCAGACCTGGAAGATGGGAGAGAGATTTCTGTAGTGTGGTCATACCTTGCTCTCTCCTCTAACTTAAGCATCAGCAGACTTTTTTTTTTTTATAAAGGGCCAGATAGTAAATATTTTAGGCTTTGCCAGCCATACGGTTTCTGCCACAGCTCTTCAACTGCACTACTGTAGTGTGAAAGCTACCACAGACAATAAGTAAGCAAATGAGTCTGGCCGTGTGCCAGCAAACTTTATTCATGGACACGGAAATTCGAATTGCCTATCATTTTCATGTGTCACGAAATCTTCCTCTTCAGATTTTCTTCAACACTTAAATATGGGAAAACCATTCACAGCTAATGAATGACTCATTCATAAACACCCAGTGGGTCGGACTGGGTCTTCTGACTGTAATGTGCCAACCCCTGATTTAACTGAAGGCTCCCAAGCCCTGAGCCGGGCGTCGAAAGCCCTTCACAATTTCGTGCTGATGACTTTGTCTGGTCCCCTGCAACCCCCTACCTTGGACACACACACACACACACACACACAGAGGAGGCTTCAATCTTCTTAGAGCTGCCATCATTCTCTGAATCCCCCTTGTTCTTATGTGCCTCCAAGGCCTTTGCAAATGCTGGTCCTTCAGCCATGAATGCCCTTCCTCTTCTTCCCTACCAAATAAGCTCTTAAGAATCTACTGAGGCTGAATTCAAATGCCACATTCTTCATAAAACTTTCCCAATGCCAGAGGCTGACTTAGTTGCTCTCTTTGTGTTCCTATAGAACTTGAATGTGCCCTTACTACAAAACTCATGAATATTCCGAAGCAGGGTTTCTCAGCCTTGGCTCCTACTGGATTTGGGGGCCAAACAATTCTTTGTTGTGGGGGGTTGTTGTGTGCACTGTACCATGTCTAGCTGCACCCTGGTCCTCTCCCTACCAGATGCCAACAGGACACTTTCCCTTATGACAGTCGGAAATGTCTCCAGATATTGCCAACTTCCCTAGTGCCCTCCCCCTGACCATTGAGAACCACCGCCCTAACTATTCACGTGTGCATTTAAACTTATAGCCCTTTAAGGACAAAGTCAAGACATCCCTCCTTTATTATTCTAAGCACTGAGCACACAGGCTAGCCTGGAATAGCAGGCCCTCAGCAAATATTTGTTGACTGGAAAAAAAATGGAACTCAGTAACTCATTAGCATCAATCCCGCTAATTTTTTTAAAAGATGCAATCCTAGTAATTCCACTGTTAATTTTTTTTCTTTACCTTCGCAGAGAAGCAACTTTTATAAAACCTGAGCATCATAAGAGGATTTCCTAGTACGTGTATGGTTTTATTTATGCTGCTCTCATCAGCGCAATTAACACTGCATCTGTTTTACTAACAATTCCCTTTGTTTTATGTAGTGCTTTATATTTTTCTGAACATGCACAGGCATGGGCTTTCCACAACCTGTAAGTGGATAAATCGCTACATATGAATGGAGAGAAAAGAAAACCAAAAATCGTACAGAGTCATTTCCCTGTTCTCTGGCATATCCCAGGCTAAACATGCTAATTAGTGTACACATCCCATTCTCCTTCCAGGAGACCAGCTAAGAGATGAAAGGAGGTAATGCTGTCCAGGGAGAGCACTGTATCTGGAGGCCTGTTGAATCATTCCTTTAGCTGGTGTCTGGATGGGTCTTCCTGGAGAATCTCTCCTTTTCACAGTTAAACATGCTTACAGAACATCCGCACTAACACCCGGTCCTAAGGATGCATCAGGCTCATGGATTCTGAGGTCCATGAGCCAATGTCCTAGGTTGGCCAAATGGATACCAGAACATACTCCATTTCTGGTCCGGATATGACAAGTGCTTCAGCAAAGGAAACAATCAACAAAACTAAAAGGCAACCTACGGAATGGGAGATTTTCGCAAATGATATATCAGATAAAGGGCTAGTATCCAAAATCTATAAAGAGCTTATCAAACTCAATACCAAAAAAAACCCAAAAAAATCCTGTCAAGAAATGGGCAGAAGACATGAACAGATATTTCTCCACAGAAGACATACACATGGCCAACAGACACATGAAAAAATGCTCCACATCACTCGGCATCAGGGAAATACAAATCAAAACCACAATGAGATACCATCTCACACCAGTCAGAATGGCTAAAATTAACAAGTCAGGAAAAAACAGATGTTGGCGAGGATGCTGAGAAAGGGGAACCCTCTCATACTGTTGTTGGTGGGAATGCAAGCTGGTGCAACACTCTGGAAAACAGTATGGAGGTTCCTCAAGAAGTTAAAAATAGAGCTACCCTTTGACCCAGCTATTGCACTACTAGGTATTTATCCAAAGGATACAAACATAGTGATTCAAAAGGGCACATGCACCCCAATGTTTATAGCAGCAATGTCCACAATAGACAAACTATGGAAAGAGCCCAGATGTGCATCAACAGATGAATGGATAAAGAAGATGTGGTATATATCTACAATGGAATATTACTCAGCTATCAAAAAGAATGAAATCTTGCCTTTTGCAATGACATGGATGGAACTAGAGGGTGTTGTGTTAAGTGAAATAAGTTGGTCAGAGAAAGACAAATACCATATGATCTCACTCATATGTGGGATTTAAGAAACAAAACAAATGGACATAGGGGAAAGGAAGGAAAAATAAAATAAAATAAAAACAGAGAGGGAGGCAAATCATAAGAGACTCGTATCTCTAGGAAACAAACAGGATTGCTGGAGGGGAGGTGGGGGGGGATGGGGTAACTGGGTGATGGGCATGAAGGAGGGCACTTGATGTAATGAGCACTGGGTGTTATATGTAACTGATGAATCACTAACTTCTACCCCTGAAACTAATAATACCCTATAGATTAAACTGAATTTACATTAAAATTTTTTAATAAAAAATTTAAAAAATGAGTGCTTGAACAAATACTAATGGGATTTTTTCCTTTAGGACAATTGGGATAATAAAATTCTAGAGGGTTGGAGAAAAGTGAAATGGTGAGGAGCTTACACTGTTGAGTCAGGCTGCCTCATGTGACTGCCATTTCCAGTGGGGGGCCCTTGGATGTGCTTCTTAATGTCTGTGCACATGATTTTATCTTCGGTAAAGCAGGAATAACAGTACCTACATCCTGGGATGGTAATAAAGATTAAGAGAGGGCACCTGGGTGGCTCAGTCGGTTAAGCATCTGCCTTCGGCTCAGGTCATTATCTCAGGGTCCTGGGATTGAGCCCCGCACCAGGCTCCCTGCTCGGAGGGGAGTCTGCTTCTCCCTCTCCCTCTGCCCCTCTCACTTGCTCATGCTCTCTCTCTCTCAAATAAATAAATACAATCTTTTAAAAAAAAAAAGATTAAAAGATAAATGCATGAGAAGTACCATGTACTTGCACTTGGCACACAGTAAATGTCATCTGTTACTAATAAGACCCCATGGTGCTTGACACGGTGAAAGCACAAAATTAATGTCAGCCAGGATTATACCAAAAGCTAAAATTATTCTTTAGAGATCTTTTGGTTCATGCCTTTCCTTTAAGAGATACAAACCCTTAATCCCTACACTAAAAAAAAATTTTGTGTGTGCCCAGACAAGTTGTGGCAACCATCAACCAGATGAAGGAAACAGACAAACTTGAATTCTGTGTTTCGAGCACCTGCCACGGATCAAGCTTTGGACTTCGGTTGTGTGTCCTTTCATGGAGAATGTAAGCTCCATGAAGCCAGGGACCTTGCCTGATTTATACAGTAAAGATAAAGAAAATCACAGGTTGTCTGGTGAGGATAAGAATCAAGATCCTAGCAACGAAGCTGTGATAGAGACGACAACGGAGTTGAGTCTTACAGAGAAAGCAGGCAAGTGAGAAAAGTATTATGTGTATGCCCCGCTCTCCTTTGCTCCTTCTTTTTAAAGCCTGAATCACCAAATCCTGCCTTTACCCACACCCTGGAGAGATATGAGCAAGCCACAAATATTAACACTGAAGACCATTTTTTATTAGGATGTCTTTACCTCAGCACCGAGGGGGAAATATATTTATTCCATGCCTTAAAAAAAAAAAAAAAAAAAAAAAAAGCTTGATTCCAAGCCTTGATGAAATGTTACTCATTCCTCCCTGAGTAACCTGTTTTGATAATCCTCCCCAAGAGATCAAGCCATGTCTGAGTACAGTGATTGCCATATTCTAGATTTAACTGACTGCATAGATGCATTGCTTGCAAGCAAGAAAGAGCCTTCCCATCCTGACTTGGAGAAGTGGGATGTTTATGAGCTGTTTATAAAAGTCTGCATAAAATATAGCTTCAGAGTCTTGTCTGTGAGTAGGCTACCTGGAGTCAAGTGTGTCTTTTAAAATATGATGCATCACTTGCAAGAATGGTTTCTTCGTCTCTTGCCCCCCCACCAAACTCACTGCTCTCCCATAAATAACGATGCGAGGTGATGGCCTGACCCCCGCTTCATTGTGCCCCCACCTGTGCAGGATGTCTTCCCTGGTGGATTTTTGTTAAGAAACAAAATACAACTTTTATTGAGATCAATAAAAGATTAAGGTGACAAAGTGATTTATTGACTATAGAGAAGGCTCATTTTTTCCCTCACAACTGCAATAGCTACCAAAAAGGATGTTTTTTTACCCTGGGTCTTCAGGAAAATTGTGAGAAGCTTAGACTCATTTATCAAATCAAAAGAGAATGATTAAAAACCATAAGGAAACAGACGAAGAACACACATGAGCAAAAGTTGGCCGATCATGGGTTATTTTGCTGAAATACCAAGTCACAGAGTATGGAAGGATGGAGGAAATAAGGGGGTGTTGCATAGAATGAAGCTCCATAGGATGTGGGGAGCCAAGGGTCAGAATTGCTCGGGCTGAGGTCAGAGCAAGAAAGAACTTCACGTTGAGAAAGAAGAAATCAGACAGCCATGGAATCAGTCCTTAACTACAGTGAGGGACAACCTAGATGCCACCAGGGCGGGAGGCTCACCCCCATGCTTCATTTGGGCCAGATGCCTCAGTTTTGCAAACACCCTGGTGTTGCCCCTCTGCACCTTTCCCCACGCTGTCCCCTCTGCCAGGGAAGTCTCAGCACCCGACCCCCTTTCCTTCCTGAAAACCCATGCCCACGTCCCGCAAGGCGATCTCAAATACCTTCCCTCTGCTACAGTTCTCCCAAGTAGAAAAGGTCCCCCTCCGATGAGGATGAGTAGCAGAAGCACCCACAGATGGAGGCCCTACTGTGCGCCAGGCACAGTGCAGAGCGCTCCACATGTTAATAATACCCATGCAGTGGAGGAATTTTTATGAACTCTGTTTAGGTCTGCATCCCCAGAGCATCACACCCGGTTGGCATTTAGTAAATATTTCTTAACAAAAGAATGCATGAGCTAATGAAATCCTCAGGACAGTCCTGACAGGGGTCGATCATATCAGCCTCCTTTTACAGCAAGGGAAACTAGAATGCCCAGAACTTCACACAGTACTACGGCACGACTGACGTTCTGAGTCTCCTCTTTCTCTCCCCTGTCTCTTGTTGCAGACAGCAGCCCTACTAACCATTAACTTCTCCATTAACTCTCAGTCTGTATGCGGTGTTGCTGCAGATATAGACACATATCTAGAGAGAGAGAGGGTCAGTGACAGGGACAGACATAGGGACAGAGAAGAGCCAGAGACGGAGACACACATAGACACAGATGTCTGTTTACATAAAACATCTCTGGAAGGATGCGGGATAATCAGCCACAGTCCTTGCTTCCTGGGAGTGAAAATGCAAAAGGACGGTGGTGGGAAAGAAAATGTTCTCTCCCGTACCTTTTACCTTTCGGATTACATGCGTGTGTCGCCATATATATGTCACTCAGCCAATATGAACTAAGTGTCTACTATGTGCCGAGTACACAGTGTCAATCAACAGACAGCAATCCCTATGCCCTTGCCAGCAGGGAGGTGGAAAATGAACAAGATAAATAAATAAAATCTATAGTCATTGATGCCAGTCATAAGTGCTAAGGGGAGAAAGATAAAGTTGAGGGCTAGGAACTGGGGGAGAGCCGTTGAAATTGCAGGGCAGGGGAGGGTGGAGGAAAGGAAGTGAGGAGAGAGCTGCCCAGGCGGGTCCAGGGGAGACAGCCCAGCGGAAGGTGAGCACAGCCAGAGCGAGCAGGGGGGAAGCAAGGGCTAATGAGGCTGGAGGAGTGACAGCAGGTCAGAACAGGTGGGTCTTGCAGGATGGAGTTTGGCTTTTGCTCTGGGTGAGGCGGGAGCCAAGGAGGGCTTGGAGGAGAAAAGCGATGTGACCAGACTTAATGCCTCCGCGTTCACAGTCTCTCTGGCTCCTGTATGGAGGAGGGATGCTGGGGGACTGCAGAGCCAAGGCCACCATTTCAGGAGGCTGTTGCAATATCTGGGAGAGGTAACCCTGGTGGGCGGCCCGGCGGTGGTGGCGGGCAGAGACGGGTGATGGGAATCTGGGCATATTCTCTAGAGCTGGCAGGCTTCGGTAACATGTTAGAACAACCCAGGAGCTTGGCCAATCACAATCTCTCCCCTCCGTGGTGGCTTAGGACGGACACGTCTGTGTTGTCTCCCCAGCCCTACCAGTTACAAGCTGTGTGATCACAGACAGATTACTTAACCTCTCTTGGTATTGATTTTCCTGTCTGCTAAATGGAGGAAATAATCATATCTGCTTCCTAGGGTTGTGGTCCACGTTACACAGTTCAGCTCGTGGAAAGGGCTGAGCATCATGTCTGACTCAGAGCGATCGCTCAGCCAAAATCAACCCCTTCTGAGAAAACCGAAGTGATCTTCCCTGTGCCGAGGGTGTGATGTTGTGGGGGAAGGAGGCAGTGCATGCAAAGACCCAGGCCCTCTGCTCCATCGAGTGCCACACCACCCCGAGTGCCAACTGATGAGTGTGGGGACAGTGACAGGGAACAGTGCCACCATCCTCTCAGCCTGAGCAGCACAATATGAAGGGACAATTGAGCCCTCTCCAGGAGCTCACAGGGGAACACCAGGGTAGCACAGAGAGACGAATAATGCCGTGGACCCTGGAAACAGGGAAATTTCAGCGCAGGGAGCCACCTGGAGCTGGCCAGAGAATGGATTGTTCGTGTTACCTCAAAGTACCTTCCTTGGTGGGGCCCCGTGGATGTAGCTGTGAAGGCCACCCGTGTGCAGGGCTCGTTAGCAGCAGAAAGGTTTCGACACAGGTAACTGCCCTGTTACAGGGCTTCGGCACACAGGGCCGAGGATGGGAGCGACCCTGAGAGGCCCCTCCAACCAAGCCTTGTGCACATCACCAGGACGGCTGCCTGTGGCCATCACAGTCCAAGCCAATCACTGTCCTCAAGCTCGAAAACAGATGGTGTGCCTCTGTCCACAGAAGAAGAGGGGTAATGTGGAAAAAGAAAGGGTTCACATGACAGGAACACCCACACCAAACCCACACACCAACAGAGACCCCCAGATACAGCCCGTCACAGGTCACAGGCATACACAGATAAACAGACCTGTGCCGGCACAGAGCCCCCAAGACCAGCAGAACAACGTCACCCATGAGCACAGACAGACATACAGACACCAAGAAACCATGCAAAAGCACATGCAGAACATGATGCAGGACACATATACATAAATACAGAGAGACACCATGAGAAATAGAAGATGCAGACATGCACAGAGACCCAGAGATACACACATGTACACATATGCATGAATGCATGCACACGCACGCATGCACACATGAGCACGAGCATGCGCACACACATGCATCAGTACAATGACTAAAAGCTCAACTTCAACCAGGAATCAGGACGAAGAAAGAAACAAAGGATGATGGTGAGAAATCTACCAGCTCCCAGTGGTCCCCAGCAATGATCCTGTGTGGATCTCTAGCTGATGTAATTCGCCCTGCACGTAAGCAGTTCTGATTTAGGTGATAGATAGAAACCATTTATACAGTTAAGCACGGTAGGGGTCTAAACGCTGTTCCCCGCAGAACACCAGATGTGAATAGATGAACATTCGATTGTCCTCACGCCTGTTTCTGACAAGCTAACAGATAAGAAACCATCCCACTGAATTCCCAGAAAACTGGAGACCACGAATATAGATAGCAACATGCAGGAAGAGCTAGGATTTATTTAGGCAGATTTCTAAATATTAAAGAGACGGCAGCTGGCTGCGCTTTCCTCAGCAGACTTTGTAGGCGGGATATCACTTGATAACCAAGATGAATGAGCGCAGCTGTACGAGGGAGTTTTCAAGGCCTGGAGCATTGGGAATGACCTCAGGCCGGCAGGAAACAGGCACCCTGTGCACCTCTGGGCACTGGGGTTTGGAAGCGGGAGATCCCACTGTCTAAAAGACATTTAACAGGGACAGGGTTTCAGCTGGGGACAATGAAAAGAGTTCTGGAGACAGATGGTGCTGATGGTTATGTGACAACGTGAATGTCCTTAGTGCCACAGAACTCTACAATTTAAAATGGTGGAAATAGAAAATTTTGCAGGGTGTCTATTTACTGTGCTTGTCCCTAGAGACTGCATTATGAGTTAATGCATGCCAATCCTTCCTATCAGTGGAATCATAAGGATTAGTCTGCAGCCTGCAGAAAGCAAGATCCCCCAGGAGGGAAGGAGGGACATCTCAGAAACATCATCACAGAGAAATACTTGCAGTGATATAGGACATCTCATTTCACTGTGACTGCCCCTCAGACTTGCCTCCTCTCCTCCTCAGAGCTGGTCTGTCCTATGCTCCAACACCTCCCAATCATCTGCACCCGAGCAAGGGAGCAGCAGTAAGACTCCTCTGTTCCTGCTGTTCCATCCCAACAAGATCCTGGGTCCCAAAAAGGCAAAGGAAGAAGAAAGCCAACCTGAGATAGCAGATAGCCCAGACATCTGCATCTTCTAAAGAATACCCAACACGCTGTGCATCTTTCTTGCACTAAGCATTTTATATATAATCTCTGTACTTGCAGCAGCTAGATGGGCCACCATCCTCATTTTGCAGATAAGGAGAGCAGAATCGAAGCAATTGTAAAAATTTCCCCCCAGTGACACAGCAGGCAAGTGGCAGAAGCAGGATCCAAACCCTAGAACGTCTGCCGCCAGAACTCCAGAGCCATGTCATTAGCCAGCCACCCTGATTCCCCAAAGAGGGGGCATTTGGTGAGATAGATCTAGCATTTGTAAACAAACATATATAATTATATATTGGTCCAGGTAAAACAAGTCATACCACCTAAAAAGTCAAGGTCACTTACTTGGTGCTAGAATTATGTCATCACTTCTCCAATGAGGGAGATTTTCTTCTCCTCCCCAGGGAGACAGTGTCTGGAGAGGGTAGAGGCCAGAGAGGCTGCTAAACCTTCTAACCCCTCCCCTCAACAAAGAATGCTCTGGTCCAGAGCATCAATAGTGCTGAGGTCGGGAAACCCTGAAGCCCATCACAACAACGGTGAGGGAGAAAGTTGGCGTGCATCTCCCTCCATCCCCGCCTTTGCCTCCCTCCTTGTCTGCTCCCGAGTGCATCTGCTCACTTATCCAAAAAGAAAAACATCCACGCATGCTAATTCCCTGAACATACTTAGGACCTACAATGTTCTAAGTGCTCATCAGAGCTTCCGATCAAGCTTGTGCAGAGAGGGCATGCGGGAAGTGATGGCCGGTAAGAAAGTCTACGTGTAAGGGGAAGACCAATTATTCAAAAAACGCGGATTGGTGGACACCATTTTCCAAACCATGGAAACGATGCAGACATCATAACAATTATCAGTGTGTTCTGCAGGTGTATGTTAGCACCCCGAAACTCAGTGACTCTTCTCAGATTGGCTTGGAGACCTAACTAGAGCTTAGGGAACATCTAAGGTGACCCCCACGATGCCCCCCGTCTGGCATTCACACCCTCACAGAACCCTTTGCCTTCAGTATGGGCAAGACCGCAGCTTGCTTCTAAACAAAGGAATGTGGCAAAGGTGATGGGCTACCCCATCCGTAACTACAGGACCCTGTGTCAGATTCCATCTCGCTCACCGACCCACTGGAGACTCTTCTTTCTGGCTTCCTAACCTTGGGTTAGGAGCTGAGGGTAGCCACCGGACAGCAAGAAACCAACAGACACAAACGACCTGAAGCCACAGTACCAAGGAACTGAACACTACCCACAAGCACACACGTGGGGAAACGACCCCTCTCCCAGCTGAGCCTCCAGCCCGACTGACATCCCCACTGCAGCCCCATGCGATCCATAGCCAAGGACCGCCAACATTGTTCCTGCACCCCTGATCTCCAGAAACCACGAGGAACCCAGGGAGGGCTCTAAGCCTCTATACTTCCGGGGTCATTTGCTCGGCAGCGACAGAAAGCTGATGCAGGAAGACTGGATTCCTAAAGCGCCTCTCTGTGCCCTATCATCCCTGCCATTGATACAGCCTTCCAGCAACAGGAACATCTTCCTATGAGAAGCCATGGAACCACGCTCCCGGCCCAGCTGCCCTGAGATTTACGAACAGCTCTAACTTCCATTAAGCGGCAGGAAGGGGCTGGGCATCTCTGCTCGTGTTTAGAAGTCCATTTATTTCCATTTCTTGTCAGCAGTTTGCATAAGTGAGTGGTTTTATTTCTTGTGAGCGAGGAGGAAAAAACGCATGAGTTACCCCAGCAGTGGGAGATTTGTCAAATAAAGCTTTTAATAATGGGGCTGTTTGACAGTTTTATAGTTCTTCAACTTCCCGGCCATTTGAAGGTGGTAGGTTTTCAATAAAAATTAAGTCCTTTTCCAAGAGAAATTCGGTCCCCTGTTATTTTAAAACAACTAGTCCAGGGTGCACTGAAGCACCTTAATTCCACTACCGAAAGTAAATCTCCCTCCTTTTCCGTATTAATAACTCGGGCAATCCATCAGCCGGAGACGGACTGTGAGCTTTTTGCACCAGTATATCCAGGTGGCCTGATGAACCACATCCATAACTAGACTTGCCGGGTGATCATTAGGCTGTTCCTGAAAATAAATGGCCTGGCCTTCTCTGCGGCTTACTTAAGTACACCAGGAGGGGCCAGCAGCCTGGACTTCATTCTTTCATCTCCTTGGATCCTTCTAAAGTTCTCCTGGGTCAAAGGAAGTGTTTCAGAGGCTAGCCTATGAGGAGGGAAGTAGCGCATGGGAAAGACCCAGGATATGAAGACCTCAGTTCTAGAACCAGCTCCCTTCACCCCATACTTGTGGGACCCTGGGTTCATCCCCCGACTTCTCAGACTCTTAGTTTCTCCATTTGTCAGAGGAGGAGAGGTGGGACATGGAGGAGAGCCTGGCCTCGGAAGTCAGAATTCTGGGGCTCAGATCCTGCCTCGGTGAACCACGGGAGTGCTCAGGGGCACGTATCGAATCCCTCTGAACGCGCTCATACAAAAAAAAAAAAATGTGATGACAGTTTCCAGCAGTTCTTAGAGGCCCAGAAAGGTTCATCTCTGGAAACTACTGAGCCTGGTTCTCCTGGATCTCCCTAAGTGCTCATGCAATGTTCACTGTCCTTTTACTATTATGACTCTTATTATTACTGAGCATGTCATTACCGTCCAGTCAAGAAAAAATTCGTGAAGTTCTTGCTTTTGCCAAGACCCATACTTTCTGCCCCTATCAGGGAGAGCCTCCAGGGTCTGATGGATCCTGTGCTGGGGCCCGTGTTTCCATACAATAAACGGCATCTCTGAACACAGTGATGCTCCAGACCCAGGACAAACGGCCACCAGAACAGTTGGCTCTGAAGACAAAGACCCAGCAAGTGGGAAGGCTTAGCAGAAGGACGACTGCTTTTCATTACAAGCCCGGTGGCTAATCTGGAGGGTTTTGCAATGTGTATCTACTACTTTGATTAGAACTTCGCTTTGGACTATAAATGCCAAACACATGAGTGAGAGCCCGTGTGTGCCTTCAGGACTGGGGAGATGCTGGCTATGACTCAGGCTGACCCCAGGCCTGGACCTTCACGTGCATCTCTCACCAAGCCTGAGCTTCTCCTCATCTTCGAGGGCTGCATCAGAACCATCAGCGACCACACAGCACTTCCCCAGGCCCAGTTTCTAGGAAGCGAGCATGTGCAAGTTCTCTCTTCTCCAAGGCCCCAAAGGCACCTCCCACTGCAGGATCTGGAGCCTCTGACCCCTACTCCCCACCAGAAGCTCCAAGACCCCAGGTCCCGCCCAGACTCCACCGGTGCTGACATTCCAGCCCCTGTGAATGCCAGGTGCTCCCCACGAATGCCTGTCTACTACAGTCTACAGTCCCCAGGGCCTCTTCCTTCTCATGCCCTGAGCCTCGATCCCTTGTGTCCTACAGCACCCAGAGCCCTCAAATGAATCCCCATCCACTGCCAAGTGCGCCTACCACAGGTGTCAACTGTCATCATCACCGTCTTCCTCTTTCACGTCATCTCCACCATCATCCTCATTATCAATCACGCTCCTTAATAAGTCAGAAATCCTGCCCCCACCACACATCCCTCTGTCGGCACTCAGCGACCACACAGGGTCTTGCTTCAATGGATTCAGACAGTTCAGTGTGCGCCATTCTTAGCCCCTGCCTTTCCAGCCTGAAAATGCAGAATCTCTACAGTCTGTCTTCTATTAAAATAACTCTCTGCATTTAAGCTACTCAATGTCATGCATGTTTTGAAACACGGTGACCCTTTGCCACCCTCCTCTGAGTGGCCAGGATCCCTGCTTGCTGGTCTCCTAACCGCTTTCCCTCCATTCCTCCAAAATCTGCCCATGGGTTCGCTCTGCCCACCGTCTCCGCTCTGGCAGCTCTGGCCGGGGCACCTGCTTGGAACAATATGGTTCCATCATGATCACTCTCTGTCATTCCTTCCTGGAATTTAATTGGATTTTCTCTTCCCTTTGTTAGTCAAAATCACATAATAAAAATCTCCCCGAGTGCAATCACTTTTCACTGGCACCATTCCAACCCGTGTCACGATGAGGCTTGGATAGAAAAGGGGCTCGCTCCTATTCCACATAGGAAATAAATATTTGACTTGCAACGGAGATTTTATTTATGGACTGGATTAACTCCTACAACTCCCTGGAGGGGAAGCAAAAAGGAGGCTTCCGACTCCCCACTTAACAGTGGAGGTCAATTCATCAGCCGCTTTCGCAAAGGAATCCTGCACCTGAAATTGTTTGGGGATTCCAGCAGAGCAGACTTTCCTAAAGCGTAGTCCACAAAGTACCTTAATCAGATTTTCCCAGAGGGCCTGATGAAAATTCAGATTCCTACACCCAAACCTCAGGCCTGGCGGGTCCGATCGCAAGGGGCTCCAACCTGAGCACCCATCATTTTGAACATTTGGGAGCGAGGAAGGGGGAGGCCCCAAGCTAGGTCTTTGCTGGGTGGAATAAAGAAGAGGGAACACTCGTATCCCATCAGACACTTGGGTTACAGCACCATAAGCAGGCAGGAAGACATTCCTCTGCTCCCACGCGGATAACCCCCATGTAATCTACCCGTATTTCTCCTCTGCCTTCATTATACTCCAGACCCTATGTCTTGAGGGTGAATTTTGAAAGAACTTTTACACTATGTGGAAGGCTTCTCAAAAGATGGACACCTTTGGGTTTGTTTTAAATACATATTTATGTTCTACATACATGTACACACACACACACACACACCCCTATATATAAATACAAACATTGGTTCTGAAATATTTAAGCAATCAATATTGTAGCTTGAGATTGATGTGCAAAGTCGTCCATTATGCATCACTTCAGCTGTGATCCATGTTGGTCTAAGGCCAAGAGGTATCCTGTATTTTCAACTAGAAGAACTTACTCCAGGTCTAGCGAGGGAAACCACAAGATAGAAAGTTGAAGGAAACTCCTCAGAATGAGCCAGCATGGTTACAGTCCTGAGAGGAAAAAGAAAAACTGTCCTTGTCAAACAACTTGATGTTCTCCAGGACCATCTTTAGGGCCGTGTAGGTGTGTTCATGGTATAATCTGAGAAATCCCAAGAGTGCTCCCTGCCCTGATTGGCTCTGGAATGTTTGACGGGGTCAGATTCAACTGGGCTTTCTTGACTGATAAAATTCAGCAGTAGAATGGTCTATCCAGAGGCAACATCAAAATAGTGCTTTAATTAACATCAAATAGATGGCTTTTTCCTCAGTAATTTCCTTTTTTTCCCATTTTAATTCCTATTAGTTAACATATAGTGTAATATTAGTTTCAGGTGTACAATATAGTGATTCAGCACTTCCATACATGACCCTGTGCTCATCACGACAGGTGCGTTCCTTCATCCCCATCACTTATGTCACCCGTCTTCCCCACCCGCTCCCCTTTAGTAATCATGTTTTTTCTTTGTAGTGAAGAGTCTGTTTCTTGTTTTCTCTCTCTCTCTCTCTTTTTTCCCCCTTTGCCCATTTGTTTTGTTTCTTAAATTCCACATATGAGTGAAATCATATGGTATTTTTCTTTCTGACTGACATTTCTCTTAGCATAGCTCTATCTATGTCATTGCAAATGGCAAGATTTCATTCTTTTTGATGGCTGAGTCATATTCCATTGCGTATCTATACCACATCTTCTTTATCCATTCATCAATCAGTGGACACTTGGGTTGCTTCCGTATCTTGGCTCTTGTAGATAATCCTGCAGTAAACATCAGGGTGCATGTCTCCCCCTGAATGAGTGTTCTTGTATTTGGGGGGTAAATATCCAGTAGTGTGATTACTGGATAGTAATGAACTTCAGTGATGGGACTTCCTTGAGGAGTAAAAACTTGGAAATATCCTATAGCTTTTGATGCACATGTCCTTAGCCTCCCAAAAGTGTCATACCACTTGTCATTTTCTATTGCTGTTGTAACAAAGCACCACAAATTTAGTGGCTTAAAGACACAAATTTAGTATCTCACATTTCTATAGACAGCCAGCATGGGTCTCACGGGACCTAAATCAAGGTGCTGGCAGGGCTGCATTCCTTCCAGAGGTTCTAAGGGAAAAATCTACTTTTGTGGGGGTTTTTTTCAGCTTGTAGAGGCCACCCACGTTCCGTGGCTAGTGGCCACCACCTCCTTCCATCTTCAGTGCCGGCTGGACCTGCATTCTCATCTTTCTCACACCCTTCTCTTCTGCTTCTCTCTTTCAATTTTAAGGACCCTTGTGATGACATTGGGCCCACCCAGGTAATCCAGGATGATTTCCCCCATTTTATGGTCATCTGATTCGAAACCTTAATTTCCTCTCCAACTTATTCACCTTTGCCATGTAAGGTGCCATATTCACAAGAACATTCTTAAGCCTACCACACCACTTACTATTTCCATCCATAAAAACATAAAGGGGATGCATTCGCAAAAAGCTCAGCCTCTCGGCTATCATCACTTGTTAACGAATTGACAGACTACGGACCAAACAGCACCTGTCACAGGTGGGGTCCCGAGTAGCAGAGTCTGAGACGGGGATTAACAGGCAGGATATTTATCAGCGGGTGCTCCCAGGAACAACCTGTGCTCAGGAGTGGGGAAGGAAGCAGACTTTGGACAGAGGGAAACTAGACGCTATGATGCCGGCCTGACCAAGGCCTCGGGCAATTCCACTCTGGAGCTGGGATGCCTGTCAGGTTTGTCCCAGGCTAGGGGAGGCCACCAGCCTTTATATCCTTGCATGGGTCAGGCGCTGGATGAGGATGCCCCGAGGGAGAGAGCGTCACCTAGAATGAGGCAGGTTTTTTCAACGGAGACTACCCTCAATGAGGGGCTGAGAGCTGAGGGTCACCTTGAGTAACACTCCCGGCCTCCAGAGGAGCAAGGCTTCCTCCCAGAGGGAGGCGTCTGAAAGGTGCATCACAGCATCCGCATAGACCTCTGAAAAGATAAATGCATCTTTATGAGCACTGCATACAAAATGCTGTACTGAATCACTTCCTGATGAGACCTCTCAGCCTCTCTCATTAACCTTGTCGCTGCTATTCCTGGCCCTCGATACCACTTGGGCTTGGCCTGGCTACTCTCAAGTTACCAAGAGCCACAAACATTTTTATTTACCCGATCGGTGTCTTGTGTATTTTTCAGGACTTCATCCACATCTCAGATTTGCCTTATGTCTTCTGGAGGCTTCTCCCATCTCTGTCTGGCCCTCTTCCACCTTTTACAATGGAGACCGATTTCACCACTCGGTTCCCCCCACTTTTTTTTTTTTTATTTTTTATTTTTTTGCAAACTGACAAGGAAAGCATGGCCTGCCTTTTCCAAAGCAAGACAGGCGGCTCTGAACCACAACCAACACAGGTTAAGCTCTGCTAAACTCCGTGACACGAGGATTATAAATTAAAGGTCAACCCGTTCCCTCACATGGCTGCTACTGAAAAAACCCTCGAAATGTACTAACTTCGGATGAACTGGAATCTTACGTCAAGGCTACAGGAGAAACGCCAGTGTGGAAATAAAGACCTGTTTCCCAGAGTGTATTCAGACAGAGCCTGACCCAGGTGATTCAGCCCCCTCAGGTCTCCTTCATCGTCGCAGTGTAGACCGCCATCGGGAGCCCTGCCCCACTCCTCACCCCCGGCCAGTGGCTCCATCCTGGGGCCAGGCGGGGTCTGTTCGACTCGGGGAATTCAGCCAAAGCTTCACCAAGAAGTCGGTTTCCATCTCCCCATGGCGGCAGTACTCACAGTGACAAAGGACTGACCCCCAGGTCAAGGGCAAGAACAAGGGCAGCCCTGTTAGCGCCATAGAACACTAACGAGGGACGTGGCTCGGCTGCGACCAGAGGCGCTCCGCCACGCCGGGTGAGGCTGCTTGACTGCAGGGCGCTGCCCAGACCCGGCCAGGAACAACACATCACCAACAGTTACTTCTGTGGGCATGCTACCAAATGCCGGCACGCACGTGATCTCATTTTGGTTCATCACCAGCCCTGCCAGGTAGGTAGAGCGGGGATCATTATTTGTATAACAGTTTTGTTCCTTTGTGCAAGACAATGCCGCCGTGCTGCGCCAGCCTGTCCGAGGACAGACCGAGAAACCCAGGTGTGAGCCTCGGGCCATCGCAAACACACCAAGGACCCAGAGGGTTCTCTTTAGTCCTAAGCATCCATCAATCGTGGAACAGAAGCCCCTTGCTCTCAATCTCCCTTCCTTCCTCTGATTCCACTCTGCCATTTCTCCTGCTGTGGGCTTTTATCCCTCCCGTGCTTTGACGTGGAACAGGAATCAGAGAAGAAGGGTATCTTGGTCAAAGCCACACTGTGGGGAGGTATTTGCACAAGACCTGTTAAAAGGAAAAACCCAAGTTCTGGAATGCCAGCCAGGTCATATCTGTAGAGACCTCTGGCTGATTTTGAACCTTATGTCTAGGAACTTGACTTCCCCACCTGAGTTCTGAAGGTGACTCCTCTGATTCATTCACTGCCCTGTTCTCAGAACTTGCCAGAAGCTCCTTCCAATGTATTAGTCTGAGGGCTTACAAGACACTGATACTCTCTATCCAATAGAACTGTAATGTGAGCCACATGCATCATTTTAAATTTCCTAGTAAGTACATTAAACAAGTAAAAAGAGGGAGGTGATACACATTTTTTTTTAATCTTTTTTTTTTTTTAATTTTTTAATTTGAGAGAGAGAGAGAGAGAAACAGCATGAGAGGGGATAGGGTCAGAGGGAGAAGCAAGCTCCCCGCTGAGCCAGGAGCCCGATGTGGGACTCGATCCCAGGACTCCGGGATCATGACCTGAGCCGAAGGCAGTCGCTTAACCAACTGAGCCACTCAGGCGCCCTGATACACATTTTTAAATCCTATTTTATTTAACCCAATAGATCCAGAATATTATCATCTCACCATGTGGCACTAACCATATTTCCAGCACCCAAAAGCCACATGGGGCTGGTGACTGTCACAGTGGATGGTGCAGCAGACCACACAACCAGAGGATCAAATTCAGTGTGCATTAAAGTGGAAACCTTATTTAAAATACAAACTTCTGGGACCCATTCTTGGAGACTCTGCTTGAGTAGATCAGTGACAGGGCCCAGGAATCTGCTTTTCTACCAAATGCCCCTAGGCCACTCCAAGGGGAGTGGTCTGCAGAACTCTGCTGTAGATTTTCAGGGCAAAGCAGAAGGTTCGCCTAACCCTTAGGACACAAGAATAACCTCTGAGTAACCATGAAGTCCTTGAAGTGAAACCTACATCCCCAAGAGGATATACCACTGCAATTTCTGCTGTTTTCTGACTTAAACTCAACAACTGGATTTAATATGCATGTGTGATGATACAGGTGCCCATATTGGAATGCACCCATTCACTGACCCACCACCACCCATTTCCTCAAATGATGTTTGAGGCAAAATATTAATGATCCAAATGAAATCGAGAAGAACTCAGATAGAACCCCATCCCTTTCAAAGCAAAACAACTCTGAATGGTGGTACGTATATCTACTTCATGGCTTTTCTTGGTTTTATTTTTGGCATAGGACTTGGGTAAAAATACTTTCAAGTTGGGGCACCTGGGTGGCTCAGATGGTTAAGCGTCTGCCTTCGGCTCGGGTCATGATCCCAGGGTCCTGGGATCGAGCCCCACGTCGGGATCCCTGCTCAGCGGGAAGCCTGCTTCTCCCTCTCCTTCTCCTGCTCCCCCTACTTGTGCTCTCTCGCTCTCTCTGTCAAATAAATAAATAAAATCTTTAAAAAAGAAAAGAATACTTTCAAGTCACAAGCAACCTCCAGGCTTGGACCCAGTTACAAACAAGGATAAAGAGAGGAAGAGTCAGACATTAAGATAGGGTTTTCCCCTATCTTAAGAGTTCCCCAAAACGTAATCTCAGGACTATAGAGGGCACTGATCCTAAAAAGTTAATAGACCTGCAAATTCCCAGGGTCCTACTCCAGAGTCTGATTTATATACGGTCAAGAATCTGCACATTTCCAGCAACCCCTTCAGTCACCACCCCCTGTAATTCTGTCACAGGTGGTTAGGATGAAACCAACGAACCCCATATACACCCCCACTAGTCTCAGCAACATGAAGTTACAAAAGACTACAAAATTCAGCAAAAAAACTACAAAACTACAAAAACCATCACCATGAAAATACAAAAAAAGACAAATAACAGCTGTCTTTTCTCCTTTTACTTTAATTATACATGTAATGTGTACAGATTTCTAATTATAAAATATTTGAACAAATACAAGTATATCGAATAAAATGTAAAAGTTCCCTCACGTTTTCTCTAAAAGGTGAATGGTTAGAGCCCACTGAGCTAGGGGAGAGTAAAATATGAATTTGGAAATGGGACACAAGATCTCCTCATCCATCAGGAGCTTTGTAGGTTGTGGTGTCGCATTTGGTTTCATCCCAAATGTGATGAAACCCTTGAGAGAATTTTAATGAGGGGGTATCATGATCTTCAGAACATTTTTTCAGGTTTTTTTTTAATTCCAGTGTAATTAACCTACAGTGACATATTAGTTTTGGGTGTACAATATAGTGAGTCAACAATTCTATGCATCACCCCGTGCTCATCATGACAAGTGAGCTCCTTAATCCCCATCACCCGTTTCACCCATGCCCCCATCATCTCCCTTCTGGTAACCATCAGGGTGTTCTCTATAGCTCAGAGTCTATATTTTTTGTTTTTGTTTGTCTCTCTGTTTTTCTTTGTTTCTTAAATTCCACATATGAGTGAAATCATACAGTATTTGTCTTTCTCTAATTGACTTATTTCACTCAGCATTATAGCCTCTAGATCCAGCCACGTTGTTGCAAATGGCAAGATTTCATTCTTGTTTATGGCTGAGTAATATTCCATCATATAGAGCCCAGAAATAAACCTACGATTATACAGTCAATAATTCTTCCACAAAGCAGGAAAGATTATCTAATGGAAAAAGGACAGGCTCTTCAACAAATGACACTGAGAAAACTGGACAGCTACATGCAAAAGAATGAAACTGGACCACTTTCTTACACCACACACAAAAATAAACTCAAAATGGAGTAAAGACCTAAATATGAGACCTGAAACCATAAAAATCCTAGAAGAGAGCATAGGCAGTAATTTCTCTGACATTGGCCATAGCAACATCTTTCTAGATATGTCTCCTGAGGCAAGAAAAACAAAAGCAAAAATAAATATTGGATCTTCAGAACATTTTTAAAGGTAGTTTTAGCTGCTAGGGAGAACAGACTTGGAGAGGGAGTGATAAGAATAGAGGCAAAGGACCAGTAAGAAGGCTATTGATCTACCTAACTGGTTAAATGTTAAAACGTGTATAAGCCAAATTCTACTTAGACAACGTTCATGGGTGTGTTGGGTCAAACTCCATCCATCCTCCCTCTAGAGTAATATGTCAGACTGGTCTTCACGGCCACAATCATTCTCTGCCCACCCTGGGCCATGAGCAGGGGCCCCAGCAAGATCACGCACATCCACACACTGCCCGAGACCCAGGGACAATTTCCAGACAGAAAGCAGTCTCTGTTCAGATTTAGAAAAAAAAAAATTTTTTTTAACTTGAAAATGGCCCTGCTCTGCCACCACAGGCATTTTATACTGCTGAAAGTAAACTCAACATCTCCGACTGAAGCATCTGTATTATGGTTACTTAGCTGTACCTAGAGATTCTCCAAGATTATGGGGGAGTATTTGCCCGGCATCCACACTGATAGTGGGGACCCTCCAAAATGGTCCTTCCGAAAGAAGTATAAAGATTATCCATAAAGCAAATTTTGAACTCCTCCTAAAAAAAATAAAAACTGATCACCACCCCCCCAAATTGGCACTTCCTTCAAGATTTCAAAGTTAAGCTCCAGTCTTCACCTGAAAATATGTTCATGAGAACATGAAGTGAGCTCAGTTGTTTTCTGGAGCATCTTTTGTACATGGATGGCTTCTACCACATCTGGAAAACATTGTCAGTGTGAGATGCTGCTTGCACAGTTCGTCTACACGCAGAGGGTGTGAGATTTCTAGTTCCTGGATGGGCAAATGCAGCTGGACGACGCTGACCCCTTCAGAGATCAAAAATCATTTGCTTCACTAAAGTTCACTTCCACTGGGCACTGAATGCCCGTTCATTCTGAAGCCCAGTGCAGTGCTGGACAATGTTTAAAGTCTTTCTTCTCTGAAGCGACTGCCTTCGGCTCAGGTCATGATCCTGGAGTCCCTGGATCGAGTCCCGCATCGGGCTCCCTGCTCAGCAGGGAGTCTGCTTCTCCCTCTGACCCTCCCCCCTCTCATGTACTCGCTCTCTCTCATTCTCTCTCTCTCAAATAAATAAATAAAATCTTTAAAAAAAATAAAAAATAAAAAAAATATAAATAAATAAATAAATAAAGTCTTTCTTCTCTGGACGAGACATCGGCAGCCACAGCTGGTTGGGGCCTATTTTGGATGTTCCCACTCAAAAGCAGCTCCTTTATGACATGTGAGCACTGCTTTACAGAACCCAACACTTACAGGAGAAGCAAAGAAAGACCAGACCTTTTATCTGGAGTCAGCGAAGTCCTCAGCTAGTGGGTTCAACTCAGATCTTTGGAATCATGTATGATTTGCAAATGATGTTGTCCTTCAGCAATGTGATTCTGGGATGGTTTCTGGATGAACCAGGTTAGCGGATGAGGAAGGGAAGGATGAGAAGAGAGGTTAAGGAGGCACAGGTCTCTGGGTTTGGAGCAGGAGAGGTCAGCTGTCTGATGGCAGTCTGATTCACGATGGCCATCCTGGGGTTCAGCCTGAGTGAGCCGTCCATCCATCCATCAGGGGCAAAGCCCATGAAATCCCTTCTCTTTGAGCACTTGCAACCCAGCTTCTGTTTCCAAATCCATAAATCTGGGAGGCAAACAGGAAGGGCATTTCTGGACCAGTTCACACGCTACTACCTTGCTCTTCGGTCCCCTGAAATCTTTCTCCATCATTCCACAGCCTTTCTGTCCATGTCAACAATTATCGTTTACTCTGTTGGAGGGATTTTACCATTATTATCTCATCTGACCCTTGTCATCATGGAGAAGTATGATCATCCCAATTTTATCGGAGTAACTGGAGACCCTAGAGGCAATTTGTGCCAATTTCTCTAACAACCTGCAGCACGAAACAGTGTCTGCTCATCACACCCCAGCGGCACATCTTATAATGTTTTAATTGAGCAGTCTGATAGGTAAAATGATGCCTTGTTGTCTCCCCAGTTTCCAGTTCCTGGATGCCTATAAAAGACGAACATTTTCTTTATATGGGTATAGACCATTTGTACGTCTCACTTTGGAAGTCAACTTTTCATGCCCCTTGCCAATCTTTCTTTTGGATTTTTAAAGATTTGGCATTGTAACATTATTTGACTTTACCATATTTCTTGCAAATCCCCACCCCACCAATTGCCACATGCCCTTTATTTTTGCTTTTTCATTTTATCACGCCATGAATTCGACCCCAGAACTTACTCAACATTCTCAATCTTCAAAATGGAATCTATTAGTATTTTTCTTTTGATTTCTTCCATGCATTCTATGCTTGCAAAAATCCTGTCTCAAGCTGAGATAACTATTTGCATTTTTTCTTTCTTCCTTTATTTTTTTTTAAGTTTTTTTCACATTTATCTCTTTAATTCATTTGGAATGTATTTGGGAGCATAATATAATTGTGAAGCTCTGACTTGTCTCTTTTCCCTTGAACAACCAATTTTTCTAACATGACTTCTTGAATTTACTTGTTGCCCATTGGCTTATGACCCTTTCTTTGTTGTAATCTTGTATGATATATATGCTCAGTAGTTCTTTTATTCCATTGTTTCTTGTACCCATACCCTATGGCTTCAGTTATCATAGCCATATAAAAAATTTTCTATGATTTGGTCAAATACTTTTGTTTGCAAAATGTCACTGGACCATTTTTTTTTTCTGTTTTCAAAATGTCCTTAAATAATCTCACCCATTAATTCTTTCAGGCGAAAGTTAGAATGATTTTGCAAGATCCCTAAAGTCCCAATAGGATTTTGATTGGCATATTGTGAACTTATATATATAATTTTTTGAATAACGAACACCTTGGTAATACTTAACTTTCTCATTTAAAAAAAATGATATATTCTTTCAAGTATGTCCCCCACTCAAGTTGGATCTATCATAGCATTTATTGGATTTAATGATGTGATGCATTACACTTAAGTTAGTTAAAAACATACTTTAACACATATTTCTTAAATAAGATGTTCCTTGTGAAACATTTAGCATAGTACCTAGAACACTATAAAGATTTAATAACTTGTAGTTGTAAATTACTATTATTATTTTACTTCATTTTATTTATTTACTTTCTTTTACTTTAAATGACTATTATTATGGGTGTTATTACTACTATTACTATTATTTGTAAATTACTATCACTAATATTATTTATCAGACCAGAATGAAACAGGACCTGTGGACACTCCTCTATTTAAGAGAAGAAATTAGCATGCTTTTCTTTCCCATCATGCTTCTTTTTGTTTTCACCAATACATTATGTTGTCTTTCAAAACATATGTCAAGATCCATGATCAATTTTATTACCAGTTCTTTCATGCCAAAATATTCTCATTCTTTTTTCTTTTTAGCTTGCGATTGCTTTTGTTTTGTTTTCGAGTATAGTCGACAATGTGACATTAGTCTCAGACTTAGCATAGTGATTGGACAAGTCTATAGGTTATGCTGCACTCCCCACATGTGTAGCTACCCTCTGTCACCATATAACACTGTTACAATATCACTAACTATATTCCTTATGCTGTGCTTTTTATTCCATAACCAGAAACCTGTATCTCCCACTTTCCTTCACCAATTTTCCCCATCCCCCCACCCCCTTCCCTCTGGCAACCATCAGTTTGTTCTTTGTATTTACAGGTCTGATCCTGCCTTTTTTTTTCTTATTCATTTGGGGTTTTGGTGGGGGAGGGGATGAGAGTTATTCCACTTATGAGTGAAATCATAGGGTATTTGTCCTTCTCATTCTGACTTATTTCACTTATGTTAATACCTTCTAGGTTCATCCATGTTGTCTCAAATGACACGATCTCATCCTTTTTTATGGCTGCATAATATTCCTGTGGGGGTGCACATCTTCCTTACCCATTCATCTATTGATAGACACTTCGGTTGCTTCTGTATCTTGGCTATGGTAAATAATGCTGCAATAAACATGGGTGTGCATACATCTTTCTGAATTAGTATTTGTATTTTCTTTGAGTAAATGTCCAGTAGTGGAATTCTGGATCATATGGTATTTCTACAAAACATTCTCATTCTTGAGTTTTCTGTTTCAATTACTCTACAGATTGGTTGGAATGTACCTAGAAGTATTGTTGTAAAAGGAATAGATTTTTTCTTCTAAGCCATTGCATGACCTAGAAAAAATTTATCTGAACATAAAATATAAAAAGATTTTTTTGGAGCACCTGGGTGGCTCAGTCAGTTAAGCATCCAACTCTGGATGTCTGCTCAGGTCATGATCTAGGGGTCCTGGGATCAAGCCCTGCATAGGGCTCCATGCTCAGTGGGGAGTCTGCTTCTCTCTGTCTCTCGCTCACTCACTTGCTCGCTCTGCCCCTCCCCACCACTCCCTCTTTCTCTCAAACAAATAAATCTTTTTTAAAAAAGATTTTTCGGGATGCCTGGGTGGCTCAGTCGGTTAAGCATCTGCCTTCGGCTCAGGTCATGATCCCAGAGTCCTGGGATCGAGTCCCGCATCGGGCTCCCTACTCCGCGGGGAGCCTGCTTCTCCCTCTGCCTCTGTCTCTCATGAATAAATAAATAAAATCTTTAAAAAAAAAAAAAAAAGATTTTTCAAGAAACTTTTTCAGCAATGCTCTTTAATGACAAACATCAGCATACACAAAGCAGAGACCAGACACTGGCATGTAGTCTTTAAACTGTGAAATGAGAAAAGAACATTCCTCCTTCGCTGTTTATAATCATCAGGCTTGCCCTGTTCTAGACATCAAGATATGTGTCAACCATCATTTTGCACTTCTCCAGCTCCAGCAGTCTTATGATAAGTAGAATGTTCTTGCAGAGTCTGACAACAGTTTCATTAACAGTTTGGGTTTTCAGGTTTGCATGAGTTTCCATTTTTCTATGTCATCTTGGGATTCTTTTTTTAATATGAAGCCGGGAAAGCTTGCATTCGATACAACTGCTAGTCAGAAGTCCATTGATCATGTTCAATACGGTATGATATAATTTTTGACAGTTTAGACAATTTAAAAGAGGATGAGCAATGGATTCAGACAGACCTGGTTTGTGTATCAGTTAACTACCTCTTTGGTTTTCAGAACATAAACCCAAATTAAAGTGGCTTGGGCAATAAGTAGAATGCATAGATTCACATGACTAATACAGCTACAGGAGGGCTTCAGGTAAGGCTTTTGCTAGTGAATTAACAATATCATCAAAGACCTGGAATCTGCCAGTGTCTCTGCTCTCCCAAACACAGTAGCACCCTATTCTGAACGCTGCCTCCTGGCAGCAATAAGGCTGTAGGAGCATCGACTCTCACACCTTAATATCACATCTTCCAGGAAAGGAAAGCAAGAATTTTCTGAAGTCTTCTCCAGAAGAGAGGGGAATTTTCTCTCAAAGGTTCACAAATTATCTCCTTGCATTCTCAGTAGCTCTTTTAGGATGAGGTCACCTTAGCCAAGAAAGGGAATGCAATGGCTCTAAACCAATCACAGCCAACCCCTAACACTGGAGTCAGTCCCACCTAACGTGTATAACTGAGACCAGACAGGACACTAGGTCACCCAAAGGAAGGTCATGGCTCTGTGGGCAGAATAAGGGGATGTGGGTATAGATCAGACAAACAATATGCATCCCCTTAATGTACCTCCACCTCTCAACGTGTCTGGATTCTGTCTGTTCTAAGTGACAAAAATCTACTATGCTAGTTATCTATTGCTGTGTAACAAATTACCCTAAAATTTAGCAGCTTAGAACAACAAGCATTTATTGTTTCACAGTCTCCATGGGTCAGGAATCAGGGTCTCTCATGAGGTTGCGGTGAGGGTTCGAACGGGGGGGGGCATTCCTCTCAAGGCTGGAGGATCCATTTCCAAGATGGCTCACTCCCATGGCCTTAGCAGGTAGCCCTCTCCACAGAGCTGTGTGAGTGTCCTTACAACACGGCCACTGGCTTCCCCCAAAGCGAGTGTTCCAAGTGAGAGAAAGAGCAAGGAGAAAGCAACAGGGCCTTTAGGACCCAGGCTCCAAAGATGTACACTGTCACTTCCACGATATTCCATTTGTTAGAAGTGATTCACTAAGTGCAATCCATATGCAAGGGGAAGAGAATGAGACCCTATATCTCCAAGGAAGGAGTATCCATTCGTGGATATTTTTCAACCACCAGACCCACCTCAAGCATGCTCAAACCACAAAGGGGATTTCTTGCCTTCAGAGTAGGGGCAAATAATGTGGTGACTCTGGGTGTGAAGGGAAGATCTGCATAGATCAAGTCCTTGGGAACTGGAACCAGGCACAGAACACTACCCTCCACAGATTCGCCTTCCTTCTGTTTCTCATCTTTGCTTACTCTGCTTCTCTTTGCCTGTTGGCCTCATTTTTTTCCCCTAAGACAAAAAGAAATCACTGACGCCCCAGCTTAGCAATATCCCATAGGGGAAAGATTTCTTCTTCCACTCAGCCCGAGATGGATTCTCCCAGGACATGCTGAGTCAGCATCCACTCCACCCAAGATCCATCATGACTGCCCAGAAGACGAGTACCATGATTAGCTTGGCCTCCATCACATCCCCAATCCCTAGGTCAGAAAGACAGGCTCATTCTCAAAAAAAGGGAGAAGGGAAGAAAGAACTTTCATTGTGCCCTATGGCCACTCACTACCTATGTGACCTTGAGCAACGTACTTGACCTCTCTATGCCCCCAGCTTCTTCATCTTCAAAATGTGAATAATAATGCCTCTGCATAGGACTGGTTTCGTATCATGAGACGATGCATGAGAAGTGCCTAATACAGAGAAAGACATACAGTAAATACTCAAGACATAGAGCTTTTATCACTCATTATCATTAGTTCTTGTTCTTGATGCCTTTTGTGAAAACAAGCTTATTAAGGGTAGAGATCAAGCCCCTGCCATATAACAGCCTTAGAGGTTTTGCCAGAATGGGGGAGAAAAATGCGCTGCCCCACGGGTTCAATATGGAATGCTAATGCGGCTCATTGCAAAAGGGAGCAGGCCTAGGGCAAATCTCTGCATTCTTGGAGGCCAGTGGAAATCCACGGCCATCCTCCCTATAATATATTCTGCTGGTGCTGTTAGTAATAAAGTAGCAGATGTTGAACAAGAAGCCTGCCCCTGGCGATATCTGTTAATTGATGTGATGTGTGTTTTTATGGAAGCTTGATCAAGGTGTTTTATCTCTGGCTATAAGGAAACCCTAGAATGGGCTAATTCGAAGTATTCTTCTAAGAGAACTTTAGGGAAAGTAATTATCAAAAATCACCATCAAAATCTCTACACCAGCAAAGAAGTAACTACTTTATTTAGTTCAATTGAAAAAGAAGAAGAAGAGGAGGAGGAGGATTTCAAAATAAATGAGCTACTTCAAAAGGGAGCAGGAAGGGTACTATTTTTCCATTTTGGATGAGGGTTTTATTTTCACAAGTTTGATGTGATCACCACAAGCAGACAAAGAAATCCCACACATAGACATGATAGAGGCACAAGGACACACACTCAGACAATAATCATGAGCCCTCCAAGTGGAAACAAGAGAAGAGAAAGAAGAAAACAGACACCCAGACAGACAAGAGGATAGACACAGAGATAAACAAATCAAGGGAGACAGACACAGATACAAGCATCCCTTCCTTACAAACCCATCAGCCTGGCCAGTCTGCACTTGGTGGGAAGGAATCGCTGGGTCAGCAGAACAGGAAGCAGCTGCATAATTGGCCTTGAAAGTTGCTTGGCCAGAAGGCTTAAATATATGATCAGCACCCCAGGCAAGGAGACATAAAGCCTCAAGAGAAGTTGCAACTTGTGGGTCCCATGAACCCTCAGCTTTGAAAAAGGGACAGACAAAATCTACCAACCCTGGTCCACCCATCAGTCCTCCGTGCTCTATCCCGGTGGTGGCTGACCCAGCGCATCTTCTTTGTGGCCTTATCTATGTTAACAGGATGACAGGAACAGCTCATAACATATATTGAGCTCTTTCCCTTTGTGGAGCACCATGCTACATTCTGTATGTACATAATCTCATTCCATTCCCACATCAGAGCCTCATTTTAGGGATTAGAAAACAGAACCAGAGTCAACCCATTTTAATCTTTGCAAATCATGCATAAATCAGCCACCTGATTTCTTTAAGAAAGGTGTTTCTTTAAGGAAATTGCTAATGGGCCACCGGGATACATTAAAGTTTAGGAGCATCCAGCTGTAGGGTCAGGCTGGGAATTAAATTTAACAGATTGGAATAAATGACAAATCAAGCCTAATTCGCCTCTTGGGCCAAATCAGGTGGCTTCTAGTTTAAATCTGGATTGGAAACTGAGTCCATGACTTTAAGGGCACTTGGAATGCCGGTTTTAAAACGGGACCCCCAGAGGCACCTGGTGGCTCAGACACTTAAGCGTCCAACTCTTGATTTCGGCTCAGGTCATGATCTCAGGGTCATGAGGTGGAGCCCCTTGATGGGCTCCGTGCTGAGCATGGAGTCTGCTTTGGATTCTCTCCCTCTGCCTCTCCCCCCACCCAACTCCAGCGTGCTCTCTAAATAAATAAATAAATAAATAAACAAATAAACAAATACCCAGTTTCCTCAGTTTCTTCACTAAGGATCCACAAGACTATTTAGCTACTCTGCAAAGCTGTGGTCAATCTTCAGAGTGAGGAATGAGCGGAGGTCCTCTCAGCCTGGGGGGTCGGGAGGGTACAGAGGAGCTTTAAGTCAGTAACCTCCCGCTGCAAGTGACAGTAACCCAGACTATACCATTGGTGTACCTGGAAAGATAAATAAGTGATAGCCCTCAGTCATCACAGCAAATTTCACCCAAGTTCAGGAAATAGTCATGATGGAAAAGTTGTCGTAAGGCTCGGGGATCTGATAGGATTCAAGGGCAGGAATGTAGTGGGGCCAAAGGAAGAAGCTGAAAAATGAAAATCTACCCGTGACTAACTCCTCTCCACTTCTCGCCTGTATTTCTAATATTCAGAGTGATTCTCAAACCTGCAGCACCTGTGCAAAAGTAATCATTACAGTTATGGGTATGCCTCATCTCCTGAGTTTCTATATACCATCTTGAGAGAGGCCGGAGTCTTTTAGGATCAACTCCAAATTCCATGGGAAGAGACCGTGATTGGCCCAGCTTGGGTCACGTGAGCACCCCTGGTCCAATAAAGCTGGGGCAGAGGGTTCAAATCACATCGTCCACAACCCTTATGATTCTTTGGATGGAGATGGGAAGTTTCCAGAAGAAGAGCAATTTTGGTCAACCTGTAAGACCCACCAAGAGGTGTATGCTACAAAGATAGAGGAGGAGCAGAGAATAGTAGACATGCTGGTACCTAACATTTTTGAGTGTCTCTGTGTATCAGGCATTCTGCCAAGGAAGTACTTAAAATAGGTTACATCAACTCTTTGTTATTTTTCCAACTTATGCATCTAAACTCTTCTTTCCATAGGGGTTCAAAACAAGCCCAAAGGACTCCGTGAAGATCAAAATCATTCCCGCCTCTTGGGTCTCTCTTTCCACTGCAGAAAGTATTTCCTCTCCCAATTACAAAGCAGAACTCCCATACTCATAAATGGAGGCAGATAATATGTAAGGGGGTTGTTACTTATTTTAGCAACAGCCAGAGAATGTTCAATTATATTTATCTCGAGCCCAATCCATCTACCCTAATATCCACTCATTTGGTTCAGTCCTACTGAAAATAAGTTGAATCCCTCTTCCAAAATCATCCATTCAAATTACTATTAGTTTCCTAGGGCTGCCATAGTGAAGTACCACAGCCTGGGTGGCTTACACGACAGAAATGTATTATTTCACACTTCTAGAGAATAGGAGTCTGAGATCAAGGTCAATTTCTTCTGAGGCATCTCCCCTTGGCTTATAGACAGCCATCTTCTCCCTTTGACTCCACACGGTCCTCCCTCTGTCCATGTCTGTGTCCAAATTTTCCCTTCTTTTGAGGATACCAGTCATATTAGATCAGGGCCCATCCATGTTCTCATTTTACCTTAATTACCTCTTTAAAGACCCCATTTCCAAACACAGTCATATCCTGAGATACCCAAAGGGTTAGGAACTTCAACACACATGAATTTTGGGAGACATGACTCAGCCCCTAATGGTCTTTGAAGACAGTTTCCTTTCTGCTCCCCAAGCCTGTAATCTCACCATTCGGGAGCCATTCCTCACACTAACAAAGGCTCCTTGATTTCCAAGGTGCACTTTATGAAGGGGTAAGATATAAGGGTGTAAGACTTTTCCCATGGGAGGAGGTAGGCTTTAAGCAAATACCTCATTGGAAAAGAGCTGGCTGCCATTTTGGATTTAAAAAAAAAAAGCACTCTACAGAATGGGACTTGGTGGATGCCTGGGTTGGAAGAATGAAAGTCTCGTGGAAAGAGGAGAGACAGAAAGCAGACAAGACCTGGGGCGAATTCTACTGCCTTCAATCTGTAGCTAGAGAAGCATCCTGTATGACATAGCTTTAATCCTTCCACAGCAACTTCAAAGATGTAAGGAGATGACCCAGAACCCTTCTGATGGCAAAATGCTTTTGCCTGCTAAGCACACGCCACACCATGTCGTGTTAAGACCTCAGCATCATTCGCAGTCTCACTCTTCAACAAAAGCAGCCCGCGTCTGACCATGACCTTTGTCCCACACTAATGAAGACGGTTTACAGGTTAAGTTTCTACTCATGCTCTCCTCAACCCCACGGCAAGAGCTCTGCCCAATTTCCTTGGGATCCAAGAACATGGTCGAGTTCCAAGTTTTAAGCTCCACTCTTCCAGGAGATTTCCACAGGCACCATTTCAACTCCCAGCACACAGAGAAAGGGGTGGTGGCTGGTGATGAGTTAATTTAGTACCTGCTGCCAATGTACTCAGTAGTTAAACAGATTAAATTAATTCTCCTTACAACAGCAGCTTTCAAACTTGGCTGCACATTGTCTTCACCTTGGGAGTTCTAAAAAAAAAAAATACTGATGACTGAGTCCCACCCCTAGATTCTGGTTTAATTGGTCTGGGGTGCAGCCTAGGCACTGGGATATTTAAAAGCTCTCCAGGCGGTGCAAATTGCAAGGTGAGAACTGTTGCCATAGTGAGGTGGTTCTCAGAGTGTGGTCCCCAGAACAGCTGCATCAGCATTACCTGGGCGCTTATTTGGAATACACATTCCCAGGTCCCATCTCAGACCTAGTAAATCAGAATCTCTGGAGAGGGGGCCTGGCCATCTGTATTCTCACAGGCTCTCCAGGTGATTCTGATGCACTATACAGTTCAAAAGCCACTGTTCTGGGGTTCCTCAGGTGTTGGACCGCACTCTGCATGTTAGCAAATACAGTTCAGGTCCTGCTTAGCTTCCTTTTACCGACTCTGCTCACAACTGAAGTCCCTTTGCTCCACCTCTAAGTTCAGCCTCACCGCCATCTGACAAATTCTCACTGGAGGTAAGAAGGATGGCAGGCATCCAGGCTCAGGACTCTGAGGCTGAGCACACAGTTCATCTTCCTGGCGCCCTTGGTGCCTATCTTTAATGAGTGGACCTGGTTTCACCAATCCAGTTCCAATGTGGCCCACCCATCCTGAGAGACATGCTGCTGTCTCATTCCCCAGGATCAGAATGTCTTATCTTTTTTTAAAAAAGACTTATTTAGGGCGCCTGGGTGGCTCAGTTGGTTAAGCGACTGCCTTCGGCTCAGGTCATGATCCTGGAGTCCCAGGATCAAGTCCTGCATCAGGCTCCCTGCTCAGCAGGGAGTCTGCCTCTCTCTCTGACCCTCCCCCCTCTCATGCTCTCTATCTCATTCTCTCTCTCAAATAAATAAATAAAATCTTTAAAAAAAAAAAAAAGATTCCTCTAAAAAAATAAATAAATAAAATAAAAAAGACTTATTTATTTATTTGACAGAGAGAAAGAGGGCACATGCAAGCAAGGGCCCATGAGATCATGACCCATGAGATCATGATTTTGAGCCAAAACCAAGAGTCGGACACTCTACCAGCTGAGCCACCGAGGCGCCCCTGAATGTCTTATCTGAATCATCTGCTTCAAACCCTTATTCTAACACTGGGGAACAAGCATGATTGTGTATCCTGATGCCACCCTCCCCAATAGCCAATCCATTTCTCTGAATTTTCCTCTGAAATGGCTGCTTATTTGTCTCCCTAACTAGTTTCCTATGCCAACTTCTTACAGGAAATCATGAATTATGTAGGTAGTAGGTTTATTGTCTGACTTTTTCTTCTTAAGATTATTATTTATTTATTTGACTGAGAGAGAACAAGAGAACACAAGCAGGGGGAAGGGGCAGAGGGAGAGGGAGAAGCAGGCTCCCATTGAGCTGGGAGCTGGATGCAAGGCTTGATCCCATGACCCCAAGATCATGACCTGAGCCAAAGGCAGACACTTAACCAACTGAGCCACCCAGGCACCCCTTATTGTCTGACTTTTAAAAGTAAAACCTACTCATCATAGAAAACTTAAGAGAAATCAAAGGGACAAAAAAGAAAATAAAAACTGTCTTTCATCCCATCTCTGAAAAAAACATTGTTAACATTTCGGTGTTTTTACTTTGGTCTTTTTTTTTCCCCCTGGCACTTAATGTATATCATGATCTACTTTGTTCCAAAAAGTATGAACTAGGCTACAAAAAGGCATAAAGTACAAAATACAATGATTTTGAAATAACCTATTGATTGAATTATTGGTCTCAAGGCTTCACTCCCAGTAGTGTATTCTATATACACATCTTTGACATGATGGGTGGAATATATATCCCCACACACACATCCTGACCTTGAAATTGGCCATGTCACTTGCTTTGGCTAAAGGGATGTTCGCAATACATAATACCATCAGAGGCGCAAAATCTGCATGCTTCGTCAGCTTGTCCTCTTATAGTCCAGTGATCCACCGAGGGAATGACATACCGTGGAGGCCACTGCCCCTTCAGCCTGGGCCCCAAAATAGCACATATGGCGCAGACTCCGCCCACCCCACCCCCAAGCAAAACTGCATATGTATGCACAATAGACAATTCTTATCGCATGCTACTGAGTTGAGTTGGGGGTAATTTTTATGTACTTTTATTGTGGCAATGGCTGATCAAGACAAACCCTGTCTCACTCATTCTAAAATACATATGCTTTCACATGGTGCCATCACTGAAGTCAGGATACAGCTTATAATCAAAGGCACATCATCAATTTTTTGGCAAAGGTGTTCTTTTTGTTCCTTAGTGGTATATGAAAGAACAGTGTTTATTGTATCTGATGGCATCCTAGATTCTATGAAATATTGTAGGTGGAAAATCAGTTATAAAATAATATATGCAGTACTTTCCCATTAAAATGTATAGATGTGCACACACACTATATATACTCTTTATATGTGTATCACATATATGTGCATGTGCTTTATAGCTATTCTGTGTGTGCACATCCACGTGTGTGCATGTGTGTTTGTACATGTATATACGCACACACGTAATTTCAAAAAGTAAAATTTGGTTGCTGTGGAGGACAGAAGAATATATATTAGGGGAATAATGTCTCTTCAGGTTGGATTTGAAATTCAAGGCTCTTTACATACATCCAGATGGAGTGAAACAGAGAGGATTAACTCCCTTCATCCAACATTATTTCACTGAATGTGAGGTGATCAAGGATCAAGAGAGCAGTTGGGTTGGGGCAAGGCTAGAATTTACCAGTGAGCATGACAGTGAGGAATTCTCCGCCGTGGGGAAGAGCCAATGAACTCCCAGGAGGATGGGCCGTTTACCACTTCTTGTCATTTACCCCAGTTTATCCCAGACCTTTTTCACACTACAGCCTTGGTGAGAAAATACACAGAAAGGGGTGGGTGGCCTTGTTTGGGGTGATAGATCTCAGGAGACGGAATGAGGAAAAATACAGTGAATTCACTCAATCCACTGGGCCACCCACGGATTAAGAAATAGAGGCTCAAGCTATGGTAATTGCAAAGGCCAGAGTGTTTCCAGAAATTCAGAAGACCTGAGAAGTCCAGGGTAACACATACAGTGAGAAAAAACAACCCAAAAAAATGGGAAGGAAATGCTCCAAAACATTGGCAGTAGTTATCACTAGGTAAAGGAATATTTTTTACACTTGTCCATGCTTTCCAAAGTTCCCGCCGTGTAGAGGTACTGACTTCATAGGGCATAAAAACAAAATATGCTTGTATTAAATGCTTGAGAAAGAAGAAAACAGTGGGACCAAAGTAAATGGAACCAAGAGTGTGTGAGTGAGATGATGTTGTATTGTGTACCCTGCTCATGTTTCACGGATCGAGAGTATTTCCCCCATTTTATTGCAAATTCGCCACAGTACCATTAGTGATGGCTCCATAACAGCATATAAATGAATGAATCATAATTGATCTAATCCTCTATTGTTTCATAATTGAGAAATAATTGAGTTGCTTCCATGTCTCATACCATTAGTGGTGTGAGTGTGGGGTGTCGAGTATTTTTGTACATAAATCTCATCCACCCCATCAGCATTTTCATACGCCTGGTCTTCTGATTATCGGAATGTCTTGCACTTTACTCGTCTCCCTTTCTGGAACACTGCATAACCAATAGCTCGATATCTTCGATGCCTTTTGCTCCCCCACCTGCTTCCCACCACTGTGGCCTGATTCGGGAGCTGGAGCACCTTCCGTCTCTAGCTCGCAGCTACAAGGCTCAGCCTCCCGATGCTTCTACTCAACCGTCACCACACTGCTCATTTCTCTCAAAACACTGCCTCATAAAAACATTTCCAGCAGCTGCGCATGTTCATTGCCAGAGCAGTAAATGATGACGTTGCTGTTATTCATCAAATGTTCAGAGTAACTGTGTCATTGGGTGCACCCAAGCTCCTACTGATTCCTCAGAAGTGCGCCCCAATACCTGTGTGTGTGTGTCTGTCTCTCTTTGTCTGTCTCTCTCTCGCCCAAATACACTTTTTTTTTAAGATCCATATGAATTAGCCACATACCCAATAGATCCTGTGGGAGATGTACAAGACTCACTGATTTACACTGAATTCATGGGGCCTTAAGCAATTCTGGTTTTATGGGGATGTGGGGACCTACACAAACACACACACACACACACACAATAAGTAAACCTTATTCTTGGAATGATTGAAACCCCATCAGAAAATGGTTTCCCTGTGGGTCCTTATCTCTATCTTGGCGCAGAAAGGAGGGGATGAGTGGCTTCTGAATTCATGCAGAGGGCATTCTAGGCCTGAGTAAGTTCTTCTGTGGGCCCCTGGGAAGGTGGATCTCCAAAGCCTTGGGCAGGTACCTGGGGAGAAGAGGAGAGCTTACAATTCTCTGGGCTCTTGAGGACATCCAGCTGTCCCAAGAGCTAGTTTTCACAGTTTAATCAGACCCCTCCGAGACCAATGTCACAGGCACCTATGGTTTTGCCTCTCTGGAATCCATCTGCTTCTGTTGATAGCATTTCCACCCCTACTTCCTGGAAAAAGAGCCTCTCCTCCCAGTCTTGGACAGGAGGTTACCTAGACCTGACACCACCACATCTTTGGCACCGAGGCAGCCAGGTGATCCAAAGTCAGCCAACAAGACCATGACAGTCCTTTCCACACAGAGCCCACGACCATCTGTCAGGAGGCCATAGTGGACACCCAGGAAAACCAGAACAAGACCTGGGGTTCAATGAGACTCCTTCCCATTGGAATGGAGCACCTAGGCTCAGGATCCTTAGACTTAGAAATGATGTAAGCCACTATCCTCCTCTTTCAGGTAAGCAATTGGATCTAGGATCTCTTTTATTTAAAGCCGACAATCCTGATGAACGTCCCCTGCACTTACTGCGTAGTGAACAAACATAGTGAGCTCCTGCTGGAAAGAGGCACTCTGAGAGACTCCGGCCATCACTGCGTGACTGGCTAGCCCCTCGGCAGGAAGTCCTGAGACGCCTCTCTGTGAACAGGGTAGCAAAGACATGCCAGTGACGATATACACAGGTTTAAAGAGGAATAAATGCGTTTACACTATGGATCAGGAAACCAAAGTGCATCTGAGTTTCTGACAATATCACCTCGGTTCAGTTACTCAGCATTTATGAACCTTGGTTCCCTTCCTGTAATATGGGGTTTAAGAAAAATCATCAGGGGGGCGCGTGACTGGCTCAGTCAGTGGAGCGGGCAACTCTTGATCTCGGGGTCTTGAGTTCGAGCCCCACGTTGGGTGGAGAGATGACTTAAAAATAAAATCTTTTTTAAAAAAATCATTAGGTCATTAGAAGGGCTGAATAAGAAAATGTCTTTGAAGCTCTCCAAGAGCACCCTGCATGTGGGGCACTGGGGGTGTACTTGCTGTACCCCGTGTCCCTTTCTCAGAATAACATCAGGCAATCAGCTAACCCGGCTGAGCTTCCATTTCCTCATCTATAAAATGAGGGCTTTCTCACTACATCAGTGGTTTTCAATCCCGGCTGCAAACTAAAAGCACCACGGGAGTTTTAAAATATACAGATGCCTAGGCTCTATGCCCAGAGATCCTGATCTAATTGGCCTGAGTGGGGGCTCTTGGCACCAGCATCTTTTAAATGCTCCCAGGCAGCTCTAACAGGAAGACAGAGCTGAGGACCACTGCAAGAGATGAGGACCACTTTACAAGTTAGCAGTCTAAGGCTCTTGTTAAGAAAAAAAATTTTTTTTGACTAATCATTAAAGCTAGAAATTTTCCTGCAGAAATATCCCGAGATGATGCATTTGAAAGCGAGCAATTAACCCTTCAGCCGAAAATGTTTAAAAAAGAGTCGTAATTTAAACTCTGCAAAGTCAGTCTCTGCTTAAGGAGAAAATTAATTAAGAGGGGGAAATTGATATCACTCTGAGATTGTTCGGCAAACTCTTTCATTGCCTCTGCCACGCTTTTGGTAGGACTCTGGTCCCTCAGTTAAAAAAAAAAAAATCTCAGGGAGGAGAGATATCAATTTTATTTTGTGAAAATACTCGTGGAGCTAATGAGTGTGTGTTTTTAATAGATCCCCTGGGAAAGGCTATACAGTAAATATAATTGAAAGTAGGAGATGGGGCTGATTATTCATCAAGCACATATTTTAAGAATGCAATTAGGAAAAGAACAGCATAGCCTAGCACATGAGGCGGCTGCTAACAACGCAGCAGATTTTCTCAAGTGTTTTAGAGAGCTCTCAGATCCCTGGGATTGGGAAAATTACCACACTGGTACCGTACAAAGCCCTTGCTACTTACATCACCTCATATTTACAAAACAGCCTGGAAGACACCCTCATCTCAAAATGGTGAAGGAGCTGATGCTCCTCGTGGTCATCTCCACAGCCCTCTGCTTCTAAACACCCCATCTGGCCCAGGGCAGGGCTACCAAACGTGCCAAAGCGAAGGGTCCCTGAAGACATCTCCTCTCATCTTGCTGCAGGGACCCATGTGCAGAACAGAAACCAAAGGGAGAAGCTCCAAGCCACCGGTGGGTTAAAAAGGGAATGAGGAAAATAACGATGAGAGTAGCCACAGTGTCTGTACCCACACATGTAGATGTTTATGACGGTAAAAGAAAGCATTGTCTACAAGGACACATCAAATTCCAAACACTGGTGATCAGCGCAAATAGAAATGTGATGGCAAGCCTGTAGTCCCTCTCTGGCAATTATCAGAATTCCCGTGTATCCACCGTTTCCTAGCTGCCAGGCAGCATGCTCCACACTTGACTTACATCACCTCCTATCATCTTCACGAACCAGCCACACCGTGGGTAGGTAGGATTATCGGTCCATTGTATCAATGAAGAGAGTAAGGCTTGCAGTAATGTCTCACCTGAAGTTCTTTATGGCCTAAAGCTGCACAAAACTTGGGACTGCATGATTCTGAAGGCCCGTGCTTTTAACCAACACACGGACCCCTTCAATACAAAAAGAATGATGGAAGCTCAAATGCACGAAGTGCTAGAAGCCAGGAACTGAATCCTCACAAACACCAGGGGGGGTGGTACTCTCTCCATCGCCCTTTATCAGATGAGGAAACTGAAGGACAGAGACCTGCATGAACCTGCCAGAAGTGATCCATCAGGATGCGGACCCAGGCTGTCTGGATCCACGATCGATGCTCTTGCTACTAATTGATACTAAAGCTAGTTTGGGGGCCAGTCACTGAACTGGGGACACAAAAATGAATGAGAGGATCTCTTCCTTCAAGGCGATCAATGTTTAGGAGGAAATGTTTATGCTAAGAAGAGAAGTTAAAATAAGGACACAGCATGATCCCCAGGGTCCTGGGATCAAGAGCCCTGCATTGGGCTCCCTGCACCTCGAAGTCTGCTTTTCCCTCTGCCTCTGCCCTTCCCCCATTGTGCTCGCTCGTGCGTGCTCTCTCTGTGTCTCTCTCTCCCTCAAATAAATAAATAAAATCTTTTTAAAAATAAAACAAAATAAGATCAGGACACAGTATGGTGTGCCCTACATGCTAGCTTTGTACACTGAATCGAAACATGTCCATAAAGAAGCCTTTAGGATGTTCATGTACTTCCAGCCCACAACCAGTAATTCTACTTCCAACAATCTGGCAGCAAAACATGATAGCTAACGCTGTCCCCCAATGGGGATGTTGAATTAATCATGACACATCTATTTGAGGGATACCGTGCAATCAGGAAAATACTAGGTTGTAATCGTTAGTGCTTTAAAAAAAAAAAAAAAAGTCTTCTAAAATTACCTTGTAAAGCTTCTCATCCCAAGGAGAAAGGCTCCGATACAGTATTAAGCAAAAACAAGAATCAAAGAATTGCAGGTTTAGCGTGATCTCAGTCATGTAAAATAATAAGAAATAATTAGTAACAATAAGAAGAAGAAGAAGGGAAAATAGGCCAAAAGGTTAATAGTGATTGCTTCCAGATGGTGGAATCATGGATGATTCCTGCTTTTCTGGTGCTGTCATCGTGTTTTATTTTTATAGTCAGGAAAAGGTGAGCATACAATTAAGTGTGAAAAAAAAGACTAGGAGAAAAGGTAGAATAGTTACAAGGGTTTTGATAGTGTTGACGGGATGGTATTTTTCGTTCCTTTTTCAAAATTTTATGCACAGCCACTTGTCACTTTCATAATGAAAAGAGTTATGAAATTACAAATTAGGAATCACAGCATTATTTATAATAGGGAAAAGTTGAAAACAATATAAATATTCATTGACAATTGGGCAAATGAATTACACTGTGACCCACACAGAAGGATATTCTGCAGCCACTGGAAATATTATTTTCAGTGGGCTTGGAATGGTGGAGAGCTATGTTTAGGGCATATGTTCAAGCTAAAATTCCGTATCAGAAACACCTTCCAATTTTGTGGGGCGCCTGGGTGGCTCAGTTATTAAGCGTCTGCCTTTGTTTTGTGTACGTTTCCATATGCATGCTATATTTAATAAGAAAAAGGTTTCCAGGGGCACCTGGGTGGCTCAGTCGTTAAGCATCTGCCTTCGGCTCAGGTCATGATCCCAGGGTCCTGGGATCGAGCCCCACATCGGGCTCCCTGCTCAGCGGGAAGCCTGCTTCTCCCTTTCCCACTCCCCCTGCTTGTATTCCCTCTCTCGCTGTCTCTCTCGCTGTCAAATAAATAAATAAAATCTTTAAAAAAAAATACCTTCCAATTTTGTAAATAATAATAATGAAAATAGGTACAGGGAAATACACCTAAGTATTGCCAGTTGCTATCTGTAGGTTATACATTATCTTCATCTGACTTGCTCTGCATTTCTCTCTTGCCATCTTACAGATAATGAACACATGTAGCTTCTGTCTTTCAAAATTTGTCTTAATGTGAGAAGAAAAAGCTGGCCTCCTTTGAGGCTTTGAAACCAGTTGCTGGTCCCTTAGTAGGCATTGCTATATCTTCTCTCCCAGGGATGGAGGCTTTGATCGTCTGGTTTGAGTTTAGGATCAACGGCTCTGGTCCCTGGATATAGAAGCTCCAGGCCTCAACTAACACCAGGGGAAAGGCTACAGAGGATAGGGAGACTCAGACCTCTAGCGGCCTCCAAAACCACCCATCAGGGTCACTCATCCTGCCTGGGTTTAGAACACAGCTCTATGGAGGACTAACTGTGTAATCCCGGCTCTTCTATAACTTCTCAGAGCCTTGAGGGTTCATCGCTCATTTATACAACACACATTTATTGGGTACTGTGGTCAAAGCAGTGATGGCCCCAACTTTTCACCCCTTCCTATAGGCACACCCTTTGTTACATAATTTTGCAATGTCCTCCCCCACCCTGCCCCTTCACCCTGGGCTCAGCTGAGCCATGCAATTTGCTTTGGTCAATAGGATGTGAGCAAACATGAGACAATGCAGTCTTGAAATGGACGTGGGCCTCAGTCATGACCCTAGGAACACACCCAGGCTAGCCTGTTGACAGATGAGAGGCATGTGGACCACAGTCACGTTGCCAAAGCCAGCCTAGATCAGCCTATGGCTGGCTGATTCCCAGCAAAGATCAGCAGACCCACCTAGGCAACTCTTAACTGACCCCTAGATGCCTGAGCACCTAACTCCTTTTTCGCTTGTATGCTGAGGTTTTGCAAATTGTGTTGTGTAACATTATTGTTATCAGTACAGGCACCCCTGACCTGCTAGCCCCTCCTCCAAGCACTGACCATAGAGGAATGAAAGGATGAAAGTTTTTGATGATGAAGTAATAATGCCTGTAAAGTGCTTCTCCATTAATAAATGCTAGCTCCCACTTGTTTAGTCACATGGCTATGGATCCAATGTATCATGTCCAAGATGGCTGATGTGTGAAGAGGATGTGTCACTTGGCTGGAACCTGACCTCTCTAGGGGAACCTGAGCCTGAATGTCCATCACAGTCATAGTTACTTTCAGAAGCCAGCCATGCCATATCTTAATGCCCACTATTCCTGTTGAATCTGAAGATTCCAGAGTGGTTGAGCTCACAGTGGTCAAGGAAGACCATGCATGTTTTCTAATCTTTCTGTCTACCACTGTGTATTCCTTTTTTCCATCAGAGATGTTTAGAACTTCTGTTCAACCCTGGATAAAGAGGGTGACTATGTACTAGGTGAACTGAGGCTGAGTTAAGGAAATCGAGGCTGTGAGAGCTTGTTCAGAAATCAAGGAGTTCATGAGGAAGCAAGAGAGATGGTAGCCAGCACCACCTCGTGCCCTACCACGCTCCCCCAGTCATTCACCTGTGTTAGCATTCTTATAGACAGTTGTCCACAGCGGTTGAGAATGAGAGCCTTGGAGTCATACACCCCAGGTTCAAACTCCGACTGTTTAAGTGATTCCCAGCGAGTTCCATAACCTCTCTGTGCCCCAGTCTCATCGTGTAAGAAATGGGAATGAAAGTAGCATGTGGCCACTGTGAAGACACATAAACATTGGAAACTCTGTGCTTGGCACATAGCAAGCACTCAACAAATCCTCATTATTACAGTTATTATTTCTCTGTATGGTCCTTGTGTCTGTGACTGTCTCTCTATCAGACCACAAGTTCCTATCCTATTCATCTCTGTTTCCTGGTGCCTAGCAACTCATCTGGCCCATGAAAGACAGCCTGTTTCTACTGATGGCATTGAAGAGAACTGAATTAGATTAATATTTAAGATGAAGACAAGTCCAACAGATGGAGTAGAGGGGGGAAAGATTCCAAGCAAAGTAAACACAAGTGCAAAACAGAGTATAAGGAGATGTTCTACTGTGAAAACAGAGTGTCTCGTGACTCTAAGTAGTGTATGCTGGGAAGACGTTGATCAATATTCTTGCAGCTACTACTGGTAGAAACCAAAATAAAAACCATCTTAAGTAAGAAAGAAGGAATATATTCCGTTCCATTGATATGAGATTTCTGTTTTGCTGAATAGAAATGGTTCGTGATCAAAGAAGAATTGGTGTCCAGTCAGCATAGTGGCCCACATGGGCCAAGGAATTTATGAATATCTATTGATATTTTTTTCTGGAAAAGTCCAGAGATAACTGGCTTCGGGCACAACTGGATCCAAGGACTCAGCCAGTGTTCTCAAGGACCCATCTCCCTTTCCAGGAAGCATAGAAGATATTATGGGACATGGTCTCTCTATGACTTAGGTGTGTGTTATTCAAATTGCAGGTATGATGTACGAGACAGCCTAAGACTCATGTCCTACCAGCTTAGTAACACCAGTGGAAAGAGATGGCCTTTTTTATTGATAGATCCAACAGAAATATCCCAAGAGGGATTATGATGGTCATGGCAACATCTTTGGGCCAGGGCATGTGGACTACCCCATCAATGGAATGAGTTCCCTAAAGGAAAGAGAAACTCTAGCACCAAAAGAAAGGGAAGGCATGATGGGCAGGTATAATTACAGGTATCCATAAGGGGAGGTAACGCTAAGGAGGCAGACACTGCTAGCTGATCCCCAAAATCTATTCTCCCCACTTTTATTTCCTGGGCATCCTAATAGACCATACCTCCCAACCTTTCTTTCAGCTAGCATGGTGATTAATGTCCAGGCCATGTAATGGAAGCAGGAATACTGAAGGTTCTTCTGTTGCTCAGGCTCTTAAGAAGCAAAGTGCTTCCTTGGGCTATGTTGCCCCTTCCATTAGCTGGATGAAGATGATACTCAGGTCCTAAAGGATGGAGGAGCTACAGGGTAGAAGCAGCCTCGGCCTCCACTTACAGAAGAGCTGTCCCTGCAACCTGAATACCCACCAAGGACTGTCAAAGAGCAGACAGATCCTGCTGTGTGGCTCTGTCATACATCTGGAGCTATTTATTACTTCCATCCTAGCATATCCTAACTACTCCAAGTAATAGCACTAGAACCATAGATGGGTTCGACTCATGAAAGGTCTACAAGTCAAGCTTAGATCAGAGTCAGTGCTCACTGAATGTTAGGTGAATGATTAAATGTTCATGATGCAGGGCAGATGGAACAAACCGAAGATGCAGGAAAACTTCGCTCACTCTACTCCCCCCACAGATGTCGGAGAGGGTTCTGGATTGTCTGCTTTTGCGGCATCATTCTTAATGAAAGAAGAGGCTCACTCAGATCAGCTCAGATGCTCATGGTAGTCCCGGGGCCCAGGGATTTATTTCAGAGAAGACTCAGGGAGGATGTACCTGCTTCATTAGGCATGCATCCATGTGGAAGATGGGGCAAAGAAAGATGCACTCTTGATCTCTCCGGGAGAAAGAGCCCAACAGGTTTTGACGGATATCCCCACAGTCTGTGCCTGCAGCTTTTAAACACTTGACTTAACAACTGCCTTTAATTTCACTGAACATAAGTTATTGATCTTGATCTCTGTTGCCTGGAAGCCCCAATCCTGATTGTTAATTGAGCTATTGATTTTTGGCTCACATGAACCATTCCTGAAGGGGTGAATCCTGGGTAAAGTGGGCAGGCGGGCTAGTGCGGTGGCGGAGGTGAAGTTCTGCGGAGAAGTGATTTTAATTAGTAATATAGCTTCATACTTAGCCGACTGGTGTGTAATATGCATGGTGGCATACCTGTAGATCAAGCAGACAAACCAGCGGTCGTCCTTCTATAGGAAAATTAAATTGGGTCAATTACCTAACTGTTGGGTGATTTCAGAGAGTTACTTAACTCAAAATGAACCTCTTGCCATATGCATTGAATCTGTAGCTCAGCTCCCAAAGCTTACTCAAGTTGGGAAGTAGAATTGATCAGGTTGGCCTCCTCCCTGCCTTTCCAGTGGAACATTTTAATGCTCAGAAATTTCCAGCAGACAGACAAACAAAATGGCCATTAATAGGGCAATGGTCATATAAGAATTTATAATTCTACCACAGAATTATTATGAAGTCATTTGTGGACAACAATTAACTTGGCAGAGAAAGATTCCACAATCCAGGTATCGTAAGTAAAAAAAAAAAAAAAAAAAAGTCGTGTTCTGGTATATATAATATGATCACATTTTGATAAAACGAGCGATTACCGACAACCATACATGATTATATGGACCAGGACAGAAGTATGGAAGGAACCACAATGGATCCTAATATTGGCTAACTTTGGGATGGGGATGGGCAGGAAGAGCACAAATATATTTTTTCTAAGATTTAATACATACTTACATAATGCTTATTATGTGCCAGGCATTATTTTAGGTGCTTTATACATCTTTTTTTAAGATTTATCTATTTTAGAGGTGGGGTAGCAGAGAGAGGGAGAGGGAAACTCCAGGCAACCTCTGTGTATGAGGCAGATGATTCAGATAAGACATTCTGGGGCGCCTGGGTGGCTCAGTCAGTTGAGCATCCCACTCTTGGTTTCGGCTCAGGTCATGATCTCATGGGCGGTGGGATCAAGCCCTGCATTGGACCCCACGCTCAGCGGGGAGTCTGCTTGAGATTCTCGTTCTCTGTCCCTCCCTGCGCCCTGCTCATGCTCGCTCCCTTCTCTTAAATAAATAAATCCTTAAAAAATAAATAAAATAAAAAGTTGAGAAAAAATAGGTGGAATTCACATCAATGCATTTTAACCCAACATATCTGAAATCTAATATTTCAACACGTAACCAGTATTTTCAAAATGACCAATGAAAGAAGTTATGTTCTTTTTCGTACTAAGCCTTTGAAATGTGGGGTGTGTTTTCTACTTATAGAACATCTCAATTCAGATGCTACATTTTCCCTGGAAATAGTTGATCTGTAATTAGCTTTGATAAAATTTATAGTTGATAGACTGACAAGGTGTGGTAAGCATTCGTACCAGTTTTTTCAATAACTGAATCAAGTCACAGTTTTTAAAGTTAAGTAAAACTACAGATTCCATTCCTCAAGCTCATGGGCCACAGTTGACGTGGTGAAGAGGTTGGTGGCTGCTGTTTGGACAGAGCGGAACCAGACTCCAAGCCTCACACAGGCAGGGACCCATTTGTCTTTTTCACGCAGCAGAAAGCATGTGATACAGAAGGTGTTTAATAAAAATTTGAGGAAGAGATGGGGGAGAAGTAGACAGATTCAAACTGACCTATCATAACTTCGCTTGTTATTCTTCTTTTCATTATAGCCAACTCCATTTGGTATACTAAAAAAGAGAAACCCCAAGGAGACTAATGCACTAGTATTCATGGATCTTCTGCTCTGACCTCTGCCAGACTTCTCACTTGGATAGTTGTTCTCAACTCCAAACCGAATTCTGTCCTCCACCACTTGCTGGATACAAAGTGCTCTCAGCCTTGCATAGGCTGGGGATGGTGATACTCCATCCTCAGAGAGTTAATATGGGGATGGACATAAATCCCCCACACAAAGCCTGGCACATGGCAGATACTCAATACCTCATGGCTCCCTCCCTCTCCTCCCAAGGCGATGCCAGGGATCGACAAGCTCAACCTAAAAGGAGATGAAATCTGACAACGAAGGGCCTCATGAAATCAGAAGACTCTGCCATGGTCACTAATATCCCTGTGGCTTCTGACAATGACATTTGGGGCAAAAATCCACATAACTTCCATCAGCTCAAAACTGAACAGGGTAAATTCCCATACTTAAAGTAGCTCCAGGGGATCCTGGGTGGCTCAGTCAGTTAGGCATCTGATCCCAGGATCCTGGGATCAAGCCCTGTGTCATCGGGCTCCCCACTCAGTGGAGAGTCTGCTTCTCCCTCTGCCCCTCCCCTAGCTCATGTTCTCGCTCTCTCTCTCTCAAATAAATAAAATCTAAAAAAAAGAAGAAAGTAGCTCCTAGACAGATAGAAAAACAAGCCTACACTTGCTTCAGTTTTTATCTCTTTAGACCCTCCATCTTTCTCTTCCATTAGCTCTCCCCTGAAGAGCCTTTCTTAAACTTTTTTTTTCCCTAATCACAAGCCCCCATGAAATTTTAATACCACATATACACTGCATATCTGTGTATCTACCATACGCCTGTGTGTGCTTTATGCATTGAAAGAATGATTTTTTTTTTTACACCCAAGGTCCAATTTTTGCCCCATTGGATGCTGAATCACCCCCCATCAAGAATGAATGACTTAAATTCGTGGTTCTCAACAGGGAAGGTTGATCCTCCCCCTCTTGGGGGACATTTGGCAACGTCTGGAGACATTTTTGGCTGTTACAACTGGAAGGGTGGGGTAGGGGCCCATCGAATGGATAAAGGCCAGGGATGCTGTTAAACATCCTATCATGTGCAGGACAGCCCTGTGATCACAGTGATCTGGACTCAAACGCTCATAGCATGGCAGTTGCAAAACCCAGCTTAAGGCCAATTCCTTCTTCATCTTTTTGATGTTGAATGGTACACCAAACACCTGAGTCCTCCAGCCACAGACACACAGCATAAACAGGGAGACTGCGGGGAGGACGGGCCCAGCCCGTGGCTAGCTGTGCACGATGGAGGCATACAGCTCAGGGACTGGACACACACAACAGCCATCCTTCCCATGATCCTGCCCTGAAATAAAATGGAGGTGGGGGTACCAACGTCCCAGACACCTCTCTCACATCCAAGCCCCCTGTCGCAGCTCAGCCCCGAACAGGTCCGTTTGACAAGGATCAGCTTGTTGTCACACCCTGAAAAGTTTCCAAGCCTCCCCAAGATGGAGGTGTCCTCTGAAGGAGAAACAGCCCAGCCCCGGCCAGCGAAATACAAACACTGGGCTCCTTCCTACAGTGAAGCCTGACCTTGCATGGGCGGGCAGCTTGGTAGAAGGGGGAACGGTGTTGATTTCTGAAGACTGTCAAGTGAGAGCTACTTTGGGCTGAGTTGTGGGGAACTGGAGATCTATAAACCTTTTTATGTGCAGGGAGAAAGGAGCCAGCATTCCCGGTGAGTTTCCCAGACGAGAGGAGACGAGTAGAGGCTGAGTGACAGTTGGGCAAGGAGCAAGTTTTCCTTTTATTAACAGGTTTATAAATTAAAAAATAAATTAAAGCTAGAAAAATATCCTTGGATGGACTGCCGGGAGGGAAGGGGGTTGGGCCAGGCCGGTCAGCCTGGCTGTGACATTGCAGGGACAGCCTGTGCAGAGATCAGCCGGATGTCCAGAGGCGACGAAGCACCCCCCAGGGCAAGCTGCTCTTGCATTTGGTCCCCGTAACTGACAGGGCAGCCCGAAGCCTCGGGAGCGCCCTGAGGAGCCCGTCCATAGGCCCTGAGTCTTTGGTCTGGGGGAGGGTGCCTCTGAGTTCATGCTTCCCTCTTCAACCAGGCTCCAGAGAGGGAGCCCTGTAAATCACTGTGACAACCCCCTCCCTCCTCCTGAGCCCTGACACCCACCCTGGGACTCCTCACTAAACCAGAGCAAGAGGCTGGCACCAGCCAGATGCTCCGGCCATTTTTCTGGCCTTTTCTCTGCTCTCTCTCTTCCCCAGCCACTCTCTGTTCTTTAGGATTCTTTTCCTCCTTCCCTCTCTTCTTTTTTTTTTTTTTTTTTTTTTAAAGATTTTATTTGAGAGAGAGAATGAGAGAGAGAGAGAGCACATGAGAGGGGGGAGGGTCAGAGGGAGAAGCAGATTCCCTGCTGAGCAAGAAGCCAGATGCGGGACTCGATCCCAGGACCCCGGGATCATGACCTGAGTTGAAGGCAGACACTCAGCCAATTGAGCCACCCACATGCCCCTACATATCTTTTTATGATAAAAACACTCAACATGGGACACTTGGCTGACTCAGAAGAGCTTGTGACTTGATCTTGGGGCCATGAGTTTGAACCCCACATTGGGTGTAGAGATTATTTAAATAAATCAATTAAAAAAAACACACACACACTCTGGGGCACCTGGTGGCTCAGCTGGTTAAGTGTCTGGCTCTTGATTGATTGATTGATTGATTGATTATTATTATTTTTTAAGATTTTATTTATTTATTTGAGACAGAGAGGATGAGAGACAGAGAGCATGAGAGGGAGGAGGGTCAGAGGGAGAAGCAGACTCCCTGCCGAGCAGGGAGCCCGATGCGGGACTCGATCCCGGGACTCCAAGATCATGACCTGAGCCGAAGGCAGCCGCTTAACCAACTGAGCCACCCAGGCGCCCCTCCTCTCTTCTTTCTTTCCTTTGTCTCAAAGGATTCCTACTGCTACCGTGTAGGGTAAGGTGCTCCTCCTCTCTTATGTGGACAGACAGGACCAGGCCACTGCCCCTGTGTAATCCTTAGTGGCTCCCAACTGAGGCCAGCCACGCCCCCAGCATGGAGAAGAGTACAGCCTGACCCCTGCCCACTGTCCAGCCTCCCCCCGCAACACCCCGTGCATACACGCACACATCTACACAACACACATGCATACACCACACACACACACATCACATACATGCACACGCATGCACATATGACACACACCACATACACCACACATACCACACACAGGTATGCATACAACACACACAACACATGCACACCACACACCACACATGTGCACACAACACACCACACACACCACACAGATGTGCATACAACACACACAACACACACATGCACACACATACACACATGCATAGGCACACCACACACGTGCAGATGCACACATCACACCACACAACACATGCACATACATGTAAATACACCATACATGCACTAAACACAGATCTGCACACACCACACGTGCACACGCACCACACGTGTACGTGTGCACACACGTGGCCCCACACACGCATGTGCACACACATACACACGTGCGTGCACACCACCTTCGGCCATTCCCAGGCCCGACATATCATTTTAAGCCTCTACTCATCCTTACAATAAGCTCAAATCTAATAATGGCTCCCTCTATGCTGGAAGCTTGGGGCTGACTGGTTCGCTGAATTCTCACACACACGAAGAGCTTGGCTCTTCATCATCCCCATTTTCCAGATGCAGAAAAGGATGTGTAAAGAGGTCACAGTGACTGTCAGAGATGCCGTCATGCTATAAATGAACGCGGAGCCCAGGCACATCCCATGGCATCACCACAGTGACCCCGCTGTCTTCACAGCTGCATCTCTGGCCCGACTCCGTCTCTCCCTTGAAAGCCCTCTTCCTCTAGGTGAAATAAGACCATTTGCTCTTTCCCCACATAAAGCCCATCCTGATGTGTGTGTGCCCTGAAATCATTTGCTTGTCTACTTTATTTAGCGAATGCCAACAACCATGACAAACACTGGCAATAGAGTAGCGAAGAGAAACCAACTCCTAGAAGAAGTCCCATGAAGCCAGGCACCACATCTGTCTCGCTTGCTGTGTCCCTATGGCCCAAAGTCTCCCTGGCTACAGAGCAGGTGCTCAAAATCCACTTGATGACGGAAACGGAGGAATGACTGAGCAGGGACAGAGTCAGAGGGAGACGGCATCACCGTGCCGAGTTTCCATCTGGAAAACAACACGAGGATGTGTTCCCAGAGGAACCGCTCCGGAGCCCCATCCACTACTCATGCTGATGACGTCATGCATTCAGTCAACATGCAATCATTGACTGGGCTCCTGCTCAGTGCAGTGCCCGGCGCCAGGTGCTGGAGTACGAGAAAGAACAAAATCCAGGCCCTGCCTGTAAGGGGCTTGGCTGGCAGGAGAGCAAAAGACGATCACAGAAGAGTGTCCTAAATCTGCTACAAGGAAGTAAACTACAGGGTGAGGGTTTGGAGAGCCAAGGGGTGGGATTCCTACTCCTACAACAGGGGGCAGCGTCTAGGGAAAGTGACATCAGAGCAGAGACGTGAAGTATGAGATGGAACTACCCAGATGTGCATTCACCTGGAAGGTTCTGGGACATGTGTTCCGGGTGGAGGTGTCAACATACACAGGGTGCAGAGGGGAGAGAGAGCAGAAAATGTTCGTTATGGCTCACGTGTGCACTGAGCCTACGAGACCAACGGGTGCTGAGGCCACAGAAAGAGTTCCTCTTGTGTCGTGTTAAGGAGCTTGGATTCTATCCAGAAGGTTTATTGATTCCATTCATATAATGTAAGAAAAAAAAAAGTAAATAAATAAAATGCTTCATGGACCTCGATTTGATCCTCTGGAAGGAGAATAGGACTCCCAGTCGGCCACGTACAGAAAGGTTACTCCACGTGGTAGGAGACAAAAACGCAAGACAGAAAGCATGGTGGCACCAGGGTGGCCCCTTCCCCATGTATCGGCTGCCAGAATGGTCCCTGGAATCCTCATGTCCAGCCTGGAGGCAGGGGGCATGCCTGATCAGAGATGGAGCTCACCTGCCTTAGAAGCCCCAATCCATCCACCTTCCCTTTCTGATATTTTATCACTTGTCACCTTTTCTTTTTTAATAAATTCCTATTTTTTAAATTCCTTTACTGGATTTTGTAATATTGATCACATTAAAGCCAATATTGTAAAACCAGCAAGTAGGGCAGGGAAGGGTGAGTAAGAGAAGGGGCAGTCAAGTGGCAGCCATGTCTCCTTTTTGCCACTGGTAGGAGCAATCAACACCAGAAATGCTTGGCCAAGGCAAGAGCAGAGTTGGAAAACATGAGGTTAAGTGTGGCCAAGTTATTGCTAGAGGCTCTGACACTCTTAGAAGCCCTTCGAGGCTGGGCCTTCACTCTCCGAGGGATATTCTTCCCTCTCTCTCCTCCCCTGCACCTTTCAGAATTCAACACAGTTACATTCAGGTCAGATCACATTAATTGAGCACCCACTGCATGCCAAGTACTAGGACATCAGAGAAACGCATAACTAAACATCAAGTTCCACAACTATCTGGAAATTCGGTAGAGGGCCAGTATGTGGTTTGAACTCAGATGCCGCTTTCACTCCACCCAACATAAAGACGTGCTCAGCGTTCTATGAGAATACCAAAGGAGGTTTCAGTCATTCCATCCAGAAAGGACTGGAGAAGCTTTCAAGAAGAAAACACTGGAGGCGCCTGGGTGGCTCAGTCGTTAAGCGTCTGCCTTTGGCTCAGGTCATGATCCCAGGGTCCTGGGATTGAGCCCCGCATCGGGCTCCCTGCTCCGCGGGAAGCCTGCTTCTCCCTCTCCCACTCCCCTGCTTGTGTTCCCTCTCTCGCTGTCTCTCTCTCTGTCAAATAAATAAATAAAATCTTTTAAAAAATAAAAAAATTAAATTAAATTTTAAAAAAAGAAGAAAACACTGAAGGTTCCCCATAATAATGATCCCTACCATTTAACGAGCACCTATTATGAGTCTAATGTTGTACTAGGCTTTAACACATCATCTCATTTGTCCTCACGGCAATCCTCCAGGACGATTTGTATGTCAGACACTTGGTCACCTACCCAATAGCCATCCTCCTTCCGAAGAGAACTGCCACCTTGTTCACCATCCTCCATGCAGTCCTGTATGATTTGTGTTCTTCCCCAGCCCGAGTGGTGAGTCTTGACTTCTCTAACCCAATGGCAGCAGGTTCAAGCATATGACTTAGCTCTGGCCATTAAACTACGGTGGAAAATCTGCCGCTGCAAAGCTTCTGAGAAAGGTATGTATACTCATTCACCAAGACTCAAAGCATCGATGTTTTCTTTGCTGCCTCTGGGTGTTGTCCTCAGCACCTAACACTTAGATAAGCAGCATTTATCTGAAAGCATGGTGGGATCCAGCCTAAGAAGGAAAGCCAGTATCTATAGATGTCTGAACCGAAAGACAGAAGGGGGCAGGGGAGACCCTGACTACTTAATGACGCTGAGCTGCTGAATTAACCACCTCCAGAACCACAATGCCCCAGACTTGTGGTGTAAGCTGCTTTTATATGTTTTCCATTACCTGCAGCCAACAGCATCCTTCATGACACAGTGTCACTGGCCCCACTTTATAATTGAGCATGCAGAAATTCGAGACTAGTAAGTGTCAGAGCCGGGATTCAAACTCACGTTTTTTGGCTCCCAGTCTTGTGGTCCTTGCACCTTGACATTGCAGAGGAGATCCAAGTTTGTAGACAGAAAGCGGAGCAGGTGGGGGCTGAACAGTCCTGAAAATCAAAAGCAGAGACAGTGGGTGTAACGGGAGCCAGGGGATTATGAAGGTGGATACATCCCCATCCCAGTGGCTCTGAGACACCAAGGCAGAGTGGCTTGCATTGTGCCTCGGGGGCAGCACTAAGTACCCTGAGCTTCTCCTTCCTAGGGCCCAGGGGACACCATTCCTCCTGTGCTGAGAGCTATTGTCTCATCAGCAGGAAGGGTGACCCACATACGCATGCCTGTTTCAGACAACGAATTCTCTAGCACTCTATATTCCAGGAGCTGGTACCCAACGTTCTTTGTGCGCCTGCAAAATGTTGCACTATCTGCCCCTTCTTCTACCACCGACCCAGCCCTCTCTCATCACACCCCAGCCAGCCAGCCCTCTCTGCTACTCAAACAGGGCAAGTGCGTCCCAGGTTCCCTAAAATCTGCTTCCTTCCCATCCCTCAGGTGTCAGCTAAAATTTCCCCTGTCTAGAGAAGCTTCTCTTGAGATCCTACCCCCGCCACAGAAGAAACCTGGAAAGAGAGACAGACAGACAGACAGAGACACAGTCTGACTTTGTCTTCTGTATCTGATACTGTGAGAAAATCCTGGATGCTCTAAGAATAAACATCCTACATATTGGAAGTACCAAGTGCAGAATGCCATTTCCATGTAAATGACCCAGCTGAGCAAAGCACTGACTCACCCCGAGAAGCATCTACCTGGGGAAAAAAAAATGTTGTTTACAAGAACAATACCAGATGTTGGCCTCAGAATGCCCTGCCTCGACATTTGAAGGCAACCAAGGGAGATACAGGGACTTGAGGGCAAGCAAAGCAAAAGTAGCAGGACGAGGTTCATTTAGAAGTGACTTTACATATTAAGTTAATTCCCTGTGTAATTCAAGAGTCTGATGGGGGATGGGGGAATCACCGAAAGAACTGAGTCCTTTACAAGTGCAGGAGAGAGAGCAAGACCCATAATTCCATCTACAAGTAATCACAGTTGAAATTGGTCGTCTCTGATTTGAATAATCTTGATGGCATCGTTATTTTTAATTGTGATTAGTGGTTGTAATGTGCTAATAAATAAGACTAGAGACAAGGTAAAACCTTGCCTTGTCCCACAAATGATCTGGAATCAAGACCGCTTGAGGCCGGGAAGGCTCTGGATGGGAGGAACGACCCCGCCACCAGGACAGATGCTAAAAGACGATTTTCATGAGCTTTTGAGACAGAAGGCTTAGTGTAAATTTCCTCTGCTCCAAGGTCAATCAATTCCACCATAAAAAAGAAGAAAGAGAAAGAGGGAGAGAGGGAGAGAGGGGGAGAGAGAGAGGGAGAGAGAGAGGGAGAAAGAGAGGGAGAAAGAGAGAGAGAAAGAGAGAGAGAGAGAAAGAAAGAAAGGAAGGAAGGAAGGAAGGAAGGAAGGAAGGAAGGAAGGAAGGAAGAAAGAAAGAAAGAAAGAAAGAAAGAAAGAAAGAAAGAAAGAAAGAAAGAAAGAAAGAAAGAAAGAAAGAAAGAAAGAGAGAGAGAGAGAGACAGGGCCGCTGTAACAAACTAACCCAAGCACTGTGGCTTCACACAATGGAAATTTACTCCTTCATGTTCTGGAACCCGGAAGTCTGAAATCAAGCGAGGGTCCCATCTCTGCCTCCCCTGTAGGCTGGCCAACCTCCCTCCAAGTGTGTCCGCCCTCATGTGGCATTCTCCTCCAGTGGCTCCCTCTGTGTCTCTCCTCTTCTTATCAGGACCTCAGTCATAGTGGAGGGATGACTTTCATCTTAATGGCATCTCCAGACTCTATTTCCAAATAAGGTCACATTCACAGACACCAGGGGGTCCCACCTCAATGTTCCTTTCGGAAAGGACGCGATTCAACCCACAGAGGAGGTGAATTGCTAGGGTGAGGGAAAAAGGCTGGTTGCAAAAACGAAAGGAAGGAGGGAAGGCGGGAAGGAAGGGAGGGAGAGAGATACTGCAACATGGAAGGGAACTTAATTTATATAAAATATGGTAGGCATTCATTACTTTTAGTGATACAGCTATTTCTACCCAATGGATCATCACTTCAATGCAATTTCCTCAACTTGGTTGAGTCATACAGGTCTCTATCTACTTTGTACTACCTTAAGACCCCAGGTCAGAGTCACCAGGGGGTAAACAGCAGGAATAGGATCTGGTTACCTTAATTCAACCCCACCCGAGGCTCAGAGAGGTTCAGTGGTTAACCAAGGTCATGTTGCCATCACATGGCAGAGCCAAGATTTTAATCCAAAGACATGTTCTTTTCTTTACACTGCAAAGGTTACTCTAAATGTTTATTCCAATGAATGAATGAGTGCCCAAAGGAAGCAACTATCAAGTTGCACATGATGTGACTTCCAGTTCTTCCTGGAGATGTTCTGGGCTCTGGGAAAACACAGGAAGACCATCTCCCTCACCCACACGGCCCAGGGCTCAGCGGAAATGCAATCTCAATGCTCAGAGGTAGGAGTCAGTCTCTTCAAACATCAAGCCATCTGACTGAAACAACCCTTTTGTCCTGCCTTCTCCTCCTCCAGACAGAGGCTGGGGTTCAGCCTTGCTCCAGAACTCACCTATTCTGCCTCTCGACAATTGCCCACTGCACCTGGACCGCAGTAATATTCTACTTCTTGGACCAGAGAAACCTAGATTGCGGTTAAGGGAAGAGACTACTAATAACTGAGCTAATGTATGTAATAGGGCAGGCTCTCAAGGAGAATGCTGCGCATAGTAGGACAAGTATTGGTATTGCTATTAGCTATATGATCGCGACTTATTTGGCTGATGGTATTCTTTTGCTAGAGCTGCTACAGTGGAAGAGCCACAGATGGAGTGGCATAAACCACAGAAGATTCTTTTCTCAAAGATCTGTAGGCTGGAAGTCTGAGCTCAATGTGTGGGCAGGGTTGGCTCCTCCTGAGGGCCATGAAGGAGGGATCTGTTCCAGGCCTCCCTCCTTGGCTTGTAGAAGGCCATTTTCTCCCCAGGTCTTCCCTCCATGCCTGTATCAAAATTTCCTCTTATAAGGACACCAGTCGTCGTGCATCAGGGCCCACTCCAAGGACCTCATCTGAAGTGAATCACCTCTAAATGCGGTCACATTCGGACTCCTGGGGGTAAGGACTGCAACAACGAATTTGGGGCTGGGACACAATTCATCCCCTCGCACTGAGGTTTCCACGTGCCACTTGGAGAACTGAGGCACAGTTTTAAAAATCAAGTTTTAGGAAACCAATTCCAATGACTCAACCAACTTTAGTTTCATTCACTGTAAGCCCTGGCCTCTCTGGGCTCGGGCTTCCCGACATAAAACAAAGGGGTTTGACCCAGAGGATTGCCCAGGGAAGTAGAAAGGTAGACCCCTGCTCTCACGCTACAGTTTGACCGTGAACTCTAAGTTCCCACCTCCGAGTATAGGTTCAGAGTCAGAAGTGTGAAGGAATTCTGGTTGGGCTTCGAAGGATGGGTAACATTTAGGCAAGCGGAGGGGAGGAGGCAGGTATACCAGACAGGAGTAAGAACATAAAGGATGGGAGGTAGAAAGCCCATTTCTCCCTGCTCTGCCCGTATTCTCCACTCCCAGATTTGTCAAAGCAAACACAGTTTTGAGTACACCATGCAGACTCTCTGGTCTGGAGTTCAGAGCCCAAGGAGACACAGGGTGCAGTGTCCCTCTCTGAAGCACCTCTTGGTCCTTCTGGAGTGTTTCCTAGTCCCGTGTGTCTGTGTCTGCCAATTATCATACTAAGCTAATGGAGGGGAGTTAACAGGAAGTGTCAGAGAGTTTTATAAAATTATCTTGTCAACTCTCTTCCTGTCAGTGCGCATAAGGGAAGCAGACAAGAAAATGATATTGTCATTGAATAGTTCACTTTAGATCTTCATCTCTTATCACTCATCATTACTCCATATTAATTGCTTTGTATTGGCAATCTCTGGCTGTCAGTTACTCCATAAAGGATCTTGCTGAGATCCTGGCTGGATGGCATTCATTAGGAAGCCATTTGAACTAAATTTAACTTGAGCAGATTAACTGGAACCACCCACACCCCACCTCAGCCCCCCATTCCCTACCTCCAGGCGAGGTGCAGTCTGCAAGGGGCAGGTGGAAGGGGGAGGGCATGGGCTTGGAAGACACATAGACCAGAATCCTGACGCGGCTCCTCCCCAGTCCCATTGCATGGGCACACCACCTCACAGCTTCCTCTTGTGCAAGACAGGTTAGCACAACTGTTTTTGGTGCATGGCTGATCAGGGTTTGAAGTGTATGGTAAAATACTGGACACAGGCTTTGGCACAGAGTTGGTGCTAATATATGATACCCATCAGTATTTTTAATTAGTATAAAGTGAATGAGAAAATCCGATGGACTTACCAAGATGAGGCCACCTCTCCTTTCAAATACTGCCCGGTGCTCTCATTTTTGCCATCAGGAGGGAAGAGAAGATCTGGGCTCCGTTTGACCCAGCAAAACAGGTTCCTACTAAGAGCCCGGCGTGCCACCCACTCCAGGGACAGAGAGGAGCGTGACCTGCGATATCCATCAAGTCTTTGAATACACCAGGAGCCCTCCAGTCACAGAAGCCCATGCCATGCCCTCTGCCTGGAGTGTTCTTTCCACTCTTCACTCTGTTGACCCATGGGAAGGTGTTATTTCTTCTAAGCTCAGTTCACACATGCCTTCCTCCACCAGGAAGCCTTCCGTGATGCTCCCAGGGCAATGCTTACGGTGCATTCTTGCAGCTCTTCTCACAGTTGTGATGGTACATAGATGGTATGACCCAGGGACTGCTCTTCTCTCCCAAAGGTCACAAGCTGCAGGAGGGCAGGACGACGTGTGTTTTCTCCACTGTTGAACCCCCAACACCTGGCACCCTGAAAGGAAGGGAAGGCAAGACTTCATGGGAAAGAGCCAGACACACACACACACAAGAAAGTGCAAAAGGATATCATTGCCCCTGAGCAGATGCAACCCAGATGCCACGGAGATGTCACCTTATACCTCTCCTCCTCGGAACTGTCGGCTCAGGAAAGGGCAACTCTAACTGCTACTTTGTCATCAAGTGTCCCTGCTTTGGGGGAGGGGCCGGCAGCCCTGGAGTCGCGAGGCCGCGGCTTTCCTGCCATTAGACCCACTCGCTGCCCCCTAGGAGGGATGCTTCATGACATCAGGCCCTTTCCTTCTCCTTGCACACCTGGCATGTAGTGGCGTGCAAAAAATAAGCTGAAGAAATGGATGAACGGATTACTAGATCTCAGGCACTGGGTCACTGGCAGATCCCACTACTTCCAACCAAACGAGCAAAAAAGACACTCTGTCCTACGCTGGATTTGGTCCTTTGGGATTTGGGGCACACCCCCTTCCCCTCACCCTCCTCCCCGGCCTTGGATGAAGAGTTGCCCGCGAAACCCATCCACTTCCAGACAAACAAATCCAGACGCAAGAGGGGCTCCGACATTGACCTTCATCGGCCCCTTCGCATTGCAGGTGGAACAACTGAGGCTTGGGGTTCAGAGCCACGAGAGGCAAGGTGGTCCAGGGAGCCCTGAATTAGGCAGAGAATTAGACCAGAATCTGGGGACAGACCTGGGCTGTGCTGCCAAGGTGCTGTGTGATCTCGGGCAAATCACTTCACTTCTCTGAGCCTCAGCTTCCTAATCTATCAACTAGGGGTGACGATAGAATGCAATGCATTGGAAATATTTGAAACCTCCAAAGTCTGGACATGTGTTGGTTCCCAAACTGGCCCAGTGCACACAGGGAGGACAGAGAGAGTTCGGGGCCCCTCCAGACAGGCAGGCGGAGGGGTTAATAAGCAAGGGGACTTACTCGCGGGGCTTGTCCTGGGTGCTGCGAGACCCGTGAATCTCTGCACCTACCACGGGAATCCTAAGAGTTTCCAGAAGGACCCTAGCGGGGCTCTGCCATGTCTACAAGCCAGGATGGTCTCCACCACCCCTCACTCTCCAGGCAGCTTCCTTTTAGTGGCTCCAGCTGTGGGGATGGCGGGGGCAGAGGGAACATTCCAGCTCTGGTCAGCTGGGGTCATGCCCTCTCCATGACCTCCCCCAACAAAGTCTTTTTGGATCAGCACAAAAGCTTTGGGAAGGACTCTTGGAGGCAGTTTCCACTCATTTTGTTTCAACAAACATTTAGCAGACCCTGTAAATTTCTAAGCTCCATGGGGGAAAAAAAAAAACGGCCCAATGATTTTAAAAAACATTATCCACAAAGCCAACAAGTGTAGGAAAAGCACTCAAGATCAAAAGTCACCAGGGAAATGCATATTCAAACACGTCACTTCACCCCTGCCAGAATAGCTAAATTTAAAACAAAACACGCTGACAATACCACATCTTGGTGAAATTGTGGAGCAACTGGAACTCTTATATGTTGCTTTGGAAATACATCATTCATACCACTCCTGCACGGGGGTGGGAGGGGAGTACCCAGCTGTTTCTTATAAAAGTAAACACATATTTGCCTTATGATCTGACCATTCCATCTCAAACGTTTACCCGGGATAACGTATATTCACAAAAGGATTTGTACAGAAAATGTCTATAGCAGCTCTATTCATCATAGCTGATAACTAGAAATAAAAGCCAGGTGTCTCTCAGCAGAAGAAGATAGAAGCAGACTGTAGCCAGCAAGAAAAGGAATAACCTGCTGGCATGAGGAACAGCATAGACGCATCTTCCAGATGTGATGCAGAGGGACATAGGCATAGACAAAACAGTATGCTGGGCGTGATTCCATCCATGCAAAATTTCAGAATGGAAAGAATTATCCTATGTTGGAAAAATCAGAACCGTGTTTGCGTCTGGGGGCTGAGGAGGGGAACCTACTGGAAAGGAGCTTGAGGAAGCTCTCTGGAATCGTGAGAATGTTCTGCATTATGATTAAGGCTTGAATTACTCATAGATAGGTGTGTGTATCTGTCAAAATCTGCCTAATGCACATTTAAGATTTGCCTTATTTCACTGTTTGCAAATTTTTCATCGAAAGAACAATCGGCAAACAAAAATTGGGGGGGAAAAGTAATATGACCATTAATGACCAATTCCTCAGAAAAGGGCTAATATGTTTATAGTTCTTGTTATGGTGTGAAAATAATAGACATCAAAAGGTCTATTCCCAAATATCTTCATCTGTAGACCTACCAGAAGCATGACAATTCCAGTAACGAAAATCCATCAATTCGCAGTAGCAAGTCACAAATACAATAAAACTATTGAAATAAAACTATCTGTAGACGAAGATCTTCCTCCCGACCACCACATTCTACACATCACACCCAGCCACCTTCTTTCTCTTCCGGAGGTCTGGGTACGGCTCTGGAGACCGTCCCCGGCATAGGCAGCCACCTCACCCTCTGGATGCCCAGCCCCCCCCCCCCCCACACCTGCTAATTGTAAGAAACAACATATGGCCGGCAGCCTGGCTGCAGACCCCGCCGGCTCTCCTGACTCTCAGCCCAGCCGTGGAGGCAGGTTGCATGCTGAGCCACTGGGATCGAAGAGGTGTCATTAGAAAATGATTCATATCACTTGGCCTTAATGAGGATTCACACCCGAGGGCTTCCAATTACCCAATCGATGGCGGTAGTGCTGCCCCCAGCCAGGGGCCCCTTGCTTTTCCTTCCCTTCTCTAACGATATTTGCAAGGGGGTTGGTCGCACTCTTTTCCCCTCTCCTCTCCAGGGCCTCACCAAGCCCAGGGAGGAAATCAAACCAGAAAACCATCTCAGGAAGTCCCCTGGTCTCGACTGATGAGTCCTACATGGCTGAGCTGCAAGACGGGAAACTCCAGGTGGAGCCCATGCCTAGAGCAGCCCCAGCTCTGGGAGGTGACATGCTAATGGGGACCAAAGGGTAGGAAGGGGCTGGTCATTCCAAGGCCAGGGAAAGGACAATGTAAGGAGGATGAGGGGACAGCATGTGGGGGCCCCGATGCCAGGATGTTTGAGGGGTTCTCCGTGGACTGTCGGGACAGCAGGTGGAGAGACTCCACAGCTAAGGTAGAGCTGAGGGAAGAAAGCACATGGCTTTGGACTCTGGGTCTGGCTGTGGACCCCAGTTACCCACTCCCTTTGTACATGGTATTTATTTGGTGACAACGACAAGGTGTCCACCCACATTTGCAGTCGCAATAGACCCGTATCAGCAATATGGCTGCCCAGCCTGGGACTCACAGGCAACATTGCTAGCCCTTCCTGAAAATAAGTGAAGGATCCTGCCAAAAGCATGTAAGTAGTGTGTGTGTGCATGCACACTCAGGCATCTTCCATCCGGGTCCATAAAACTTTGCATTTGTGTGTACCCTTCCTGTATGTGTGATTCACTACTTCCCAGGAATGACTCTATGGCCCCAGGGGATGGAACAGCCACTAATAAGCATGAAGAACTTGAGACCACGAATGACCCCATGGAGCAGAGCTACCCACTGGCCTGGGAGAGTCACCCTAGACTCTTCTCTCAGCAGAGAGAAGTAAACTTCCTTGTTCTTTAAGTAATTTTAAAATGTAACTAATTCTGGGTTCTGAATCGGGAGATCTCTCTGATACACCAGCTCAGCCTACTGCAGGCAATCCTGCTCGCTGCGATCTTAACCTCCGTGTATTTCAGCTTCTCCATCTACAAGGAATAACCCCTTCTCCCCCCGGCTCTTAGGAAAACCAAGTGAGCCGTTATCAACAAGAGGCCCAGTGCTAACCGAAGGGAGGACTGGATTAGCGTGTCCTCCTATCCAGCACTCTGGCTCAAGTGAACCTCTCTGCAAGATGCCAGTCTCTGCTTATACTGTCTTCCCCAGCTCCCACCCATAGATCTGCTCCGTAGCTGCTTCCCCCCGGCTGATGACAAAGATGCAGGGCCTGTCATCTCACACAGAACCCTACATCTCTGCTGCCACCTATATTTTGGCAGCCCGCGGCAGCAGCAGGTGCTGATCGATCTCTCTGTTCTAGCGTGGCTGTCCCCCAGGGCTCAGCACTCTGTTGATATCTCTTTATCACTGCCTTGTGGAAGCCAAGTGGAGTTCACACAACTTTGAAGGACTTCTTTGCAGATTGTTTTGTGAGTCCGTCAGCCACCCAGCATAGTGCAGTAAAAATTAAAATGCATGGAGGGCATAGGATCACGGGCTGCTAAGGCAGGAAGGTCCCCGCTACAACATCTCTTCCAGCCCCTTCGTAGCACAGACGAGGAAACTGAGGTCCAGAGATGAGACTTGCCAAGGTCACATAGAAAGGTGAGCAGGGAAGGAGCAGAAGCAGTTAAAATCAGATGTAGCCAACTTCTGAATTTTTAGAGCTTTGGCGAATGCTGCGCATGGACAATGTCCCTCTCAGACAAGGAGGAGTTTGGCTGATGAGACCCAGGTCCCCTAATTTGAAGGATAGGATGGGCCCTAGCTCTTTTGTGGGGAGTGTATCTCCTGTGCAAATGAGACCCAAGGTCAACAATTGCTCAGAATTAATCCTTGAGGTCCAGGATTAATTTAATGAATGTTTTTGGGCGCCTCCTATATGCCAGTCTCCGTGCACATACTGGAGATTCACTGCAGAGCAAAAACAAGGATGGCCTCTGCCTCATGGGGCCCATGGTTAATGGGAAGGGAAAGCAAAGAACCACATGATGAATTATAAGATCACAACTATGAAAAATACTTCCAAGGGAACACAGGCGGCACAATGAGGACTTATAAAAAGAGGGACGACCTGTGGTTGGAGGCAGGGAAGCCTTGCCTAAGGAAGGGCTCTTTGAGCTGGGAAGGCACTGCATGATTTGTTTGCTACCACCACATATGCCCATTGGCCCACTCAGCCATTCAACAAGCACTGCAGACAAGGCCTCATGCAAGACAGACCAAAATCCCCACCATGATTGTTCTACCTTCTCACCATACTTGACACCTAAATTCTAGCCTTCCCAGTTGCCATGGCCAGCATATACTCTTCTATCATCTCATCCCGCAGCGTTGGTTAACATCTGGTCATATTGCTAGCCATAATCAAGTGTCCTTGGATCAGATATGTGCTATACCAGGCCAGTTCTCAGTGCAAATCCCCTGAGAGAAGTGACTTTCACACTAAAGTGTGAATGACTGATATCCAGACCATGTGAAGAATGGCCAGAGGAACTGGGTGTGCATCTCATGGAGAAGAGATAACTCAGTGATGCATAGTCAACAATTTCAAATATGTAAATGACGGAGAAGAGAGCCAGGCTTCTTATGGAGGAAAAGTTACAGGGAGATAGATTTCAATGTCCTAGCACCCAGAGCTGCCTAACAATGAAATAAACTTCTTCACAAGGTAGTGAGCTCCTCATCACTGGTGGTATTTAAGCAGAGACTAGATGGCCACTTATTGAGACCGTATGGTTAGATGGTTTCTATAGACCTTTTGGACTGCTAGAACCTATTCTATAATTACATTTTAGTATTAAGTTCAGAACTAAAATTTTAATCTTCCTTCCAAAACTTGCTCCTTCCACAGACTTACCCATCTCAGTTAACAAAACTCAAACTTTCTTGCTAAGGACAAAAGCCATGGAATCTTCATGGATGGCTCTTTGTCTTTCATACCGCATATCCAGTATGCTAGAAATCCTATAGGCTTTACCTTCACATACATCTAGAATCTATTTCTTGCCATCTCCATGCCTATCATACTGGTAGAAACCACCAATACCTGCTGTATTCATCTAGATTTTCCAGAGAAACATAGAAGATGAGATATATATATGTACATATATAGAGAGAGAATATATATATTCATTATAGTAAATATTACTATATATTATATATATGTAAAGATATGGATAGATAAATATAAAAAGAAAGATATACATAAAGAAATTTACTATAGGAGCCCCTAGGTGGCTCAGTCGTTAAGCGTCTGCCTTCGGCTCAGGTCATGATCCCAGAGTCCTGGGATCAAGCCCCACATCAGGCTCCCTGCTCGGCAGGAGGCCTGCTTCTCCCTCTCCCACTCCCCCTGCTTGTGTTTCCTCTCTCGCTGTGTCTCTCTCTGTCAAATAAATAAATAAAATCTTTAAAAAAAAAAAAAAGAAATTTACTATAAGGAACTGACTTACACAGTTGTGGAGGCTAAGAAGTCCAAGACCTGCAGTTGGCAAACTGAAGAGCCAAGAGAGCTCTTAAGTCTGAGTCCAAAGGCAGGAGAAGACCAATGTCCCAGCTCGAAGATAATCAAGCAGAGAGAGAGAGAATTCTTTCTTATTCAACTTTTTAATTCTATTCGGGCCTTCAACTGATTGAGTAAGGCCCACCCATGTGGGGGCAGGGTGACCTACTCGGTCTATTAAGTCACATGTTACTCTCATCCAGAAACACCCTCCAAAGACACATCCAGAATAATGTTTGACCAATTATCTGGCCACCTGTGGCCCAGTCAAAGTGACACATAAATTAACAATCACTTTCACTCATCTCCACATAGTACAATACCATGTGTGAGGCCCCCAAACATACACAGACCCAGTCCTCAAGGTGTATATATTTAAAAAAAGATATGTGTTAAATTATCATACAGAGTAAGTTTATAATTACAAGTAGTTTCACGGGGAGGACTTTGGTCCTATGAGAGGGTAGCTTCATTAACTCAGTACCATCAATTATATTTTAACTCATATAGTTATTGAACTGTAAAATGTTTAATTGGGTTGCACTAGCTCATACAATTCTCCCAGAAACCTGGTGAGGTGGAAGAAACAAGGATTCTGATCTCCATTTTGCAGATGAGGAAACTAGGACTCATCGAGGTAAACTGAGTCACCCAAAGCCACACCACCAGGAAGGAACGGAACTGATAGTTAAGCAACAACTCTTGCACAAAGACTCTAATTCAAAAGAGTTCCAGGCATGACTTGGGAGAAAAGGACTTGGGAGAAAAGGACTAAGGATAACCATTAAGTAGATGGGATGGGATAGCCCTTGTTCCAGAAACTCAGACCAGCAGCGCAGAGTTGTGTACCTGTGTATGCTCCCCTCCCAGCAGATATAAACGGGGAAGACCAACTTGTTACTTGAAAAGAGTAAACTGGGAAAAAAAAGCAATAGGCACACAGTAACATTTAAGATGGTCAAGGGTTATATCACTGTTACAATGTAAATCAGAGACTAACTATATCTCAATGGTTCTAAAATGCATTAATACAACCAGGCTGCCCTAGGGGTGGTAGAAGTGACTTGGGATAGTCTCTGTGTCTTTCCCAAGAATTTTGGAGGAGTTGCTTCTGTTTGAATCAGAGATGTAAATTCCTGATGCTCCAGGTATCCAAATTATCGCCTAAACTCAGACACTTGCAAAACGGGTGTGAGCCACTGCCCCCAAGATGAGAGGTGAACACCAAAATACCTGGATCCCATGTCTGTGACGTCTTCGATGCCATGGAGGGTGAGGCAGTCATTTCTTTGCAACAATTTCTTTGGCGATGAATGATCAGATGGCCAAGTCCATTCCCTTCTTAGATACTGCTCCATGGTATGCAAAATACTTAAACGTTCTTGCTCTTTCTTTCTACATTTCCTCTGCCTCATCCCAGAAGAGACTCACCATGAATACACCTAACTCATAAAATAGAAAATTATGAACTCTAATTAACAGGTTATAAATTCATAAAACCTAAAATGGAAGAGACGCTATAAACAGTTGGGCCAAGTTAATCCGATCATCCAAAACTATAGAACTTTGATGTTGACTATCTGTTGAATGCCCACCAGGTCCACAGCATTGTTTTGGTGGATAGATTCCCTTTCCATCCAATATATACTTAATGGAGCATCTATGACACAGATCAAAGTCAAGGTGGCATTGGTTCCTAACCGCCCCCCCCCATCTGTGGTTCTCAGGTCGTGGCAGGGAAATTGAGGAAATTGATGCCAGGTTTCTCTCTCCATCTGAGGCATCAGAGGCCACAGTTCAGGGAGGCTAACGACTCCAGTGTTGCATAGAGCTCAAACACAATTCCATCTAGAGGACTGGCAGGTGCTTTCTCCACCACCCAACACCAGTGAGTTCTTGACTGTTCAAATGGTTAGGTGCCTGGCATAAACCACAGTCCTTATGGCTGTTTTTGGTTCATTTTTGGATTCTTGATCTTAGATCTCTTATTCTATTAGCTCAGCTTATTCTTCTAATTAGTGCCTCTCCAGCGGTCTTGAGAAATAAACTCCCAGCTCCGGCTTGACCCTGTGGAGTCCCATCGGCCAGGTCAGGCTCCCTCTCCAGTTCCATTAAGGGGAAATTTGGGCACGGGTCAGCTTTGAATACTTAATTCCCTTCTTCACCTTGGGGTAAACGCTCCATTTGGCAGTACACACTCAACAAATGAGCTTCTGAGGCTCAGGGAAAATAAATAAATAAGTAAGTAAAAGTCTCTCCATTTAACTGGACAGTATGAATCGTAATTAAAAACCCCCATTATGCCATTTCAACAGGAACACTCAAGCCGTCATTAAGCTACAACAGAATTCCTTCAGGGAGAAATTATTTCTCATTTGATTTCTGTCAGAATGGCTTTGACTTTGCAGATACATCTACAAAATGGTGTCTCCGGGCTCCGCCTCTGCAGCCTTGCTCAAACAAAGGAGACGTTCGCTTCGAATAGATGAAACCTGATTAAAGATTCATTTCAAATTAACTTTCCCTGCTTATTTCTCTTTTGTAATCTTTATTATTACTTTAAGGGGGGGGGGGAGAAAGAAAGAAAGCAAACCTCCCTGGATCCTCACATAAATCTTCATAGTAGCCACTCAACGATATCATTAATTCCCCCAGAATATTCCAGCAATGCCAAGTGACAGGCATGCGTGCAATGGCAATTTATGGGGAAATCAGCCGGCCTATTTGACGTTGGTTTATTCGAGCGAGAGGGGACTATTTGCCGGCGAGATGAAGGGAGATGAGAAAGAACACCACATTGGCAGGTCCTGACGTTCCGAGTCCCGTCTTCAAGGTTGTGATCGAACGAGGCAGGTGAGAGGAGTCAGTGGGAGCACCTGCAGGCGCCGTGCTCTGGGCCTTGTGGCAGGGGCCTCAGCCCAGGTGGGTGGAGGTGGAGGCATGTCCAACACATTTGCAACTTCCTAGAGGGTGAGGAGTAACTGGGGAAAGGGGCCCAGACCCTGGCCAATATAGGGATGCGGGCATATTTCAGGCAGAGCAGATTCGTGAGGTGCCCCATGAGAGGTCGGGTTAGAGCAGGAAACAGGAGACTCGTGAGAGAGCACTAACAGAAAAGGGAGTCTGGCGTTGCAAGGCAGACCCAAGAGCAAGGCCAGAACAGCAGAAGGAAGGAGAATTCTAGCTAAGGGAGAAAGAAGGTGTCCCGTCTCTGCATTTCAAGAGGATGACTTGAAACAATGCATCGCTAAATGCTGTCCTACTTTGAGTCTCGAGCAACTGAGAGCGGGACACCCAAACCCAACATAACACAAAAGGAGCATTTGTGACATTTCATGGGATGCCATCTCAGTCTCTGGGAGGGAGACACACGCTGGAACTTACGATCCACCAACACTGGGCTCTTGCACCCCCACGCCTGAGCCCCAGCCTCTGTGACGCCCCTCAGTGAGCTCTTGGGACCAAACCAGTGGATGGATTGCTGGCCTAGGGAGGCACAGAAGAGACTGGAAACATTTTATCACCAACCTTGTGACACCTGGGGCTCAAGCAACCACACTGGGGAACCACCTAACTGAACACAGCACAGGAGGCACATCAGACGATGCTCTCACTTTTCAAGAGTTAGGACTAGGACCTTTGGCATCAGGATACAGAATTGGCATTTCCGGGCTCCACCACTTGCAGAAGTGACAGGGCTCCATCTCTTCTGAAACCAAGATGGTAGAAAACAATACTTAAGAACACGGGCCATGCTGTCACACTCTATGTGGGCCAGCACAGAGGGAAAGCAAGTCTGATTGCGGGACACACATGGATACCATGAGGATTCATGAGATTATTTGGAGAGGGTCAGTATGCCCACAGCCAAGAACTCAGATTTTCCTTCAACGTGATTTCACTCGGGACCCACAGATGGATGAAGCCCAAAACATGCATCTGATTTCACTTAACACTTAGAAAAACCTAAGAAGGGGTGCCTGGGTGGCTCAGTCCTTAAGCATCTGCCTTCGGCTCAGGTCATGATCCCAGGGTCCTGGGATCAAGCCCCGCGTCAGGCTACCTGCTCAGTGGGAGGCCTGCTTCTCCCTCCCCCACTCCCCCTGCTTGTGTTCCCTCTCGCACTGTGTCTCTCTGTCAAATAAATAAATAAAATCTTAAAAAAATAAAATAAAATAAATAAAAGAAGGCCCCAGAGCAGAAAAAGCCCAGGGAACTCCCTGGATCCAGTTCATTCAATCATCAATGGAGAAAGGTCTGGATGGGTGTGGGGATTTCCTCCAAAGTCACCCAGCAAAGTTTGCAGACTCAGAAATCACAGCTGAACACACACAACCCCCCCACCCCCCCACACACACACCCCTGCCCTTTCTCAGGACAGGTTCTCTTCCCTTGATCAATAACTCGTTTCTTATCTTTCAAAAACGAAATAAAAGCAGCTTGATATGCTGGACAACTGGAGTTCATCTCTGACCCCCTCTGTCCCTTTTGTCCTCTGGGGAAGAAGAGAATATATGAGAAATATATTGAGATCCTGAAAAAGAAGAGGGGTTGGATCCAGTGTTTAGAAAAATGATGATGTCACCAACTAGAAGAGGGGGGGAAAAAAAAAGGAAAACTAAGTTCTGGGAGAATATGATGAGTGTCATTTGGGGCATGCTGAGGTTGACAAATGTACAGACATGAGCTGCTGGTGACCAGTAGGTAGGTGGCAATGTATGTCTAAGGCTTTAGGAAAACACACAGGTTGGAGACATGATCTAGGAGCTATAAAGAGTTCACACTAGGAGAAAGTTGAAATGCAGAGCAAGAGAGAACACGTGAGGAGGATAGAACGCCAAGAAACACACAGAGGCTGAAGGAAAAAGCATCGGAGAAGGAGATAGGAGGCCACTGGCCAAGAGGCATGCACAGATCCAAGAGAAGGTGACGTCATGGAAGCCAAAGGTCACGATATTTCAGGGAGGGGATGAAATCGACAGTATCAGACTCAGCACCAAGGTGCCAGCTCAGCATGGCAAACAAACTGGATCTCACAAAGGAGATGATGTCCCTGAGCATCACAGAGGGAATCACTGGGGGGACAGGCCTGATGACTGAAGAGAAGATGATGTGTCTTATAGAAGAGATCCCTCATTTCCTCAGCCCGGAGGACTTGGGGTGATGACAGATACTGATGTGAATATATCTGCAGGAAGCTGGGGAAGGAAGAGCCTGCTGATGTCAATTTTATCAAAGATTTTGAGTCAGAATAAGCTAAATTTAGCTGCAGGGGTGGGAAATGACGCCAGTATCTCAGTAGCTTCACACGACCAACATCCCTGACTCACGCCATATACAGTGACAGCATCAGCCCCAGTGTTCCCAGTGTAGACACTTGAGGACTCAGGTTGATGGTGGCAAGACTCCACTGAGCCCATATGGTTGCCTCCACAGTAGAAAAGGAAATGGATGAATTCTGCATCCATTTTTATTTTTATTCTTTTTTAAGTAGGCTCCACACCCAATGTGGGGCTTGAACTCATGACCCTGAAATCAAGAGTCGCACGCTCCACCAACCGAGCCAGCCAGACACCCCTCTGCATCTGTTTTTCAAGCTACTGCTCACGTTTCAACTGGCCAAGCAAGCTACACAGGCAAGTCTAACTTCAGAGTCCGTGGAAACATACAACCCCAGCATTTGGCCAGAAAGTGGCATAAATGGTTATTTCAGTGAAGTAATACCAGTGAGATATGGTTACTACAGCAAATCTGGGAAATTGAAGAGAAATCCGACGAGTCAGCTCTTTAAGGGAATTAGAAAAGAGAGGTGAGCGTCTAAAAGAAATGAAAGGATGGACAGGTGCCTCAGTAGCCCGACTGGCTTAGACACCCATGCTTTGTAGTGGTAGCATCCCGCTGGTCACGTGATCTTCAGTAAGCTCCCTCTCCTCTCGAAAGCTCTGCCTTCTCATCCATAAAACAGGAGCATGGGATCACATGGCTTATACATTTCCCTACCATGGTCCAGACTCATCATTTGGACAGGGAATCTAATGATATGAAAACATCACACTCCCACCGCAGGTCTTGCAGGGGAGTAGACCGTCCAAGGTGTCTTCGATGGTGCCCACATGCTGTGTCCGCATTTAGGTCATGGGGCCCTGCTGAATCTCATGAGCAAGGCAGATCTCTTCCTCTCCCACCTTCACAGATACACTGTGGGGCCCAAGGTCAATGGATTTGATTTGCTCTTTTCTGTTCCCACTACTAGACCGGCTGGCTCTCTGCCTCAATTCACTGCTGGTGAATGGAGTCACGCCATGGGGGTGGATGGAGGCGGAGGGGAGAGTGGGAGGCCGAGGGAGGAAGAAGGGGGGGAAGGCATTAATAGAACAGAGGCAGGCAATGATGAATTAAGGGAGCGGCCATTAATTTTTCATTTTGACAGATTATCGTCCGTCAGAAGGCAGAGGAGATGGCTCCTGTGCCCAGAGAAGAGACTCTTGCTCTTTGTAACGCAGGCTTCTGCTTTTTTTTTTTTCCTGCGTGAATTAGGTAGTGGGCACCCAAAGAATGAAAAATTTATGACAATCTATAATTTACATGCTAGAAGATAAATAAAGAACTAAATCTTGTCATTAAATTGGTCCTTTGTTTTTCTTAATCCCTTGGGTGATAAATCTGATTTTGCAACAGGGTTTAGTATAAACTGATAATTTGGGGGCGGGGGGAGAGGGTAGGGTGGTTGTAGGGAAACTTTTAAATACTTTGGCTATAAATAGATTGTCCCAGGCATTGCATTGCCCCGGACCTTGAGATACAATGGTCCTATTAATGTGGTTTTACATTAAGACTGGCATTAATTAAGGGAGGATGTTGATGAGGCATTTTGCAAACCAACACTGATTCCGTAAAGCTTTTGATTTTAATGAAAGGGAACTTGAAAAGCCAGCACGGCTGTGACACCAGCTTCCATAGGAGGAAAACCGAAGGGGTTGGCTTTGTTGGGTACCATGAAGACGCCTTCTCTGGATGCTGATTAAGAACATGATGGCAAATGCACCATCCTATAATCCGTCCACTTCCTCATCTATGAAGTGAGGATAATGGTTGTTCCAAGTGCCAATAGGATAATATGCATCAAACAAATATTGACATAGTAGACAATCATGAAGGGATAGTTGGTGTCACTACAATACCAGCATACAATGAACTAGGTAATAGTGAATCATTTTTGAGTACCTACTGTGTTCCTGACCCCATTTTAAGCCCCTTGTATGCGTTAACCCCCACACCCGCCATGGTGGCGGGGGGGTCATCAGCATTTCCTCCATTTTGCTCTTGAGGAAACCCAAGTGCAGAGAGAGGATGTAACTCACCAGACCAAGTTGGCAGCTACAAAGTGGTGGAGCAGAGATGATTCATGGATGGAATTATTATGGCTATGTGTATCTTGGGCCAGGCACATTCCAGGAGTGGGAATACAGGAAGGGAGAAAACAGGGAGGAAAAAAAAAAAAAACCATGCATTCACAAAGCTGATATTCGAGTTGAGAGGATGAAGACGATTCAGAACATAAATAATACCACAGGCAAGCTGTAGGAAGGTGAGGCGTGTTTAGGAGGAAAATAATGCAGAGCTGCTGACAGGGAACGGAGGCAGGGAATGGGAAGGGTACTACAGGGCTGGTGGTTGTCACTGCCAATAGGTGAGAACACAGGCATCCATTTCCAGGACTGGAACTCTTTGTCCCTAAGCGGGAAAGGCCATGGGCTTGGGAATTAGAACTATGCTCTGAATCCTATCTCTGCCTTGTAGTCTCCTCAAAACTCGAGGCAATTTGCTAATCTCTCTGAGCCTCAGTTTCCCCGGGCTGCACAATGGAAACATACCTGTGGCAGGACCTGGGAGAGGATGTGGAGTTGCCAGAGGGGAGGGCAGGGCCGCAGGGCCTTTCAGTGCCTTCTCTGTACTATCCCTCATCCATGTAAAGGCAAGAGTAGTAACACTACTCCTTAGGTTTGCAATGGAGCGTGGAGCAAATGAGATAATCCATAGGAAAGCAAACAAAAAAAGACTTATAGGTGGCCCCAACAGCCTACCTGAGTTTGGCATCCATTAATTTCTATGGCCAAATATCATGCATGGTATGCCCTTGAGCAAGACCCGTCTCTCATCTGTCAAACCACGGAGCTAGATCAGATGACCTTGACATGATGTAAGTAAGCACCACATAGCAACAGAAGCAAAGCATCGGACATTGCCTGACTTGTGGTAACAATAGGAGCAACCAGTTATGGAGAACTTTCTGCATTGGATATTGTGCTGGTCCATCTACCAGCACTTCCTTCCCTAGACCTCCTCGCACCCCTAAGAGGGAGACAATGAGAGTATCCCCACATTGCAGATCTGCAAACAGGGTTGCAGAGTTTAAGAAACTTGCCCCATATTCCCACCCATCCACCAAGTGACAGAATTGGGTTTGGGGACTGAGTCTTCTGCAGAATGATCTTCTTGTCTGAGATGTGTGGTGTCATAAAGACAGTACTTGGGACATAGTAGGTGCTCACTAAAGGTTTGTTGAATAGGCCATCCTTTCCTCCATGACCCAGGGCAGCTAAATAAGAGGGTTGGATCAAACATCTCCAAAGGAATCAGTCTTCTCTCAAAAACCCCTCGCCTTCAGAAGCCCTCACGTTATATCACCTGACATAAAATATTCCAGTTGCTAATGCAGGATCCTGTTAATGTCTGAACGCAGGCCCCTCTCTTTCTTAATTTATGGCAAATCCATCCTGATGATCAACCACAGTGGGTTGGCGAGTGGGGAGCACTGAATTCAGTGCCTGCCTCCCTCCTGGGTACAGAGAGAAGGCAAAGGGGGGCCTCTAGAAGCCTCTGCAGAGCTTCTGAAGATTGGGACCAGATGGTACATGCCATAATTTTTGTAGGATTCAGCCATAGCTGTCAAGCACATGCAGCAACGTGCTGGTTTTTAACCAGCTGGAATTGATAGAGAATGACTATCCCGGTTTCAGGAATCACCTGATCCCGGGTCATTGAAAACTGAAGCTCCAGGAGACAGTGACCTGCCCCAGGTGACCTTTCCCACATAACAGCCCTCACTCTACAGGCCAGGGAACCACTGTGAGGATCCCACCAGCTGCTGGGTATGTCCATCCTACTCGTGCATTCTGGAACTGGGGAATAACCCCAGGATAGGTTTGGGGACCCACTGGACCCACTGTGAGACAGGTCTGAGCTAAAAGGCCCACCTGACCTCCAAGGCCTTTCCTTGGACTGGAAGGACCACAGTGATGTCTGGTTCTCCTAGAATCAATGTCATTACAGAGCCAGTGTCCAGTCATTCCCAGAAGGTCTGATTGTTTCCTTTTCCCCAGTGCACAGTGACCCTGGCAAAAGGCTCTAGGTCCCTTGTGGGAAGGCTGGAAGAAAGACTGCCCCTGTAGATTTTCAGTACTGGGTCCTCCCTCGAGAGGGCCCGGCCTCCCTACGCTTGAGCAGCTCTGGGTGTATAAACTGGCTCAAGCCTGGGACTTGGTTGAGGGACTATATCTCTGTTTTATGACCTGAGTTAGTCTTTTGTTCACTTGAGCCAGAACTTCTCTGCTTATACAGATCAATAAGAATTTCATGGGCTTCCTACCTACTTTACTCCTGGGAACACCATGATGAACTTGCCGACGCCGGAGGTCCGTGTCAGTCCGACTACTCTGGAGGCTTCTTTGACGTTGCTGTCCACTACGTCACCATGCCCACCTGGCCTCTGGTGGCTGAGGGCTGCCATTCAGCCCCTGCCACCCCAAGATCCTGTTATCCCCACTGCATTTAGGTTCTCCAGTTGAGTGGCTATGGTTCCCTCCGTAGGGCCCAGCCTACAGAAAAGAGCAATCCCAAAACTCTCTAAGGATGCGAGGGCTCCCCCACAAATTCATTTCTCAAAATACTGATAAAGTGTGTGTGTCTTCTGGGACTTCTGGGGTGGGTGAGCAGGTCTTAAATGACAAATCTACTCTAATGTCCCAATCTCCTATGCATCTTTTAGCCAACCAACCAACCACACTGTTAGCGCCCTTTCTAACTCTCTAAGCTCCAACATTAAATGCAGACTGTGGGCCCATATCAATAAATTCAGCCTGATCCAACTGTATCTTCCACCATGGTCCCTTAATATCCATTCCCACACATACATAAAGATGTTGGCTTATATAAATGAGAAAACCCAAGCAGTTCTTTGAGAGGGTGACAGATCTCGCCATGGGTCACACTCTGAGCCTCATCTTTAGGGGCCTATTGGGTTAAGAGTCTAGTTACAAAGTCTAGAGGCAGAGGGGTGGTGGGGTGGGTCCTGAGGAGAATCAGCAGGGTCTTGCCGAGCATCTGCGGAGGGGAAACCATTACCATGTCTTCATGGTAGAGTTAATCCCCTCAGCTTGGAGGCAGAAAGGCTGAAACCTGCTGTAGAGAGAGAGGCTCTGTCGCTGGGGGTGGGGAGACCACTTGCACTGAGGGAGACCCATCAGAATTCAGGGGCTCGGTGTCCCCAGCTTCATCAGGGCCTTCCCGTGTGACCCCCTCCCAACTCAGAGGATCCCATTCTTTCCCAAGTGATGCTCTCACATTAACAGTAGATACTGTTGGGAGTTAAACTCGCTTTGTGATTCAGCCAATTACAGGAGGACGCCCTGCACTTGATTTTTCAGGAATGTCAGCCCTGTAGCTGCAGGAGATAAGGCTCTCCCTCAGGGCATACCCAGGAGCTCCCAGGTCTTGTCTGTGGCGCCTGAGCTGGGAAGTGGAATTTACTAAATCAAATGCAATTCTCTTCCAGAAACACCCCCACAGACACACCCAGAAACAATGTTTGACCAGCTATTTGGGCATCCCTGAGCCCAGTCAAGCTGACACATAAAATTAACCATCACAGCCAGTGATGAGCTTTATCTCCTTCCTGCACAGTTCCTGACATTGGGACACACACTCCCTTCCAAGAGTTAGAAGCACAATGCAGGCTGGGGGACTGGAGCACTTTCCAGGAAAGCCAGAAAAGCAGCTGATCAATCCCCATGGGGCATCCTGGAATTCTGCTCAGCTCACCTGCCAAAGGAGAGGCCCCTGGGGCAAGGTCAGGAGGAGCAGAATTTTCCTTCCCTCCCTGGTCTCAGCTAGTGCTGTGTCTTCATGTGCCCCCCACCCCACAACACCGATCACTCCCAAATGTGTACATCCAGCCAGAATCTCCCTTGACCTATAGACTCAACCCAGGCAACTGCAATCTGATGTTGCTCTTTGGATGTCTTTGAGGTATCCCAAGTTCAACATGTCCAAAACCAAACTCTTGCTTTACCTCTTTAAGACACACACACACATGCACACGCACACACACACAAACACACACACACAAATAGGTCATTTCTAATTTCCAAGGAGGGAATTTATCACTGGATTATTCTATAAATCGGTGCATTTCCTGGCAATCTGCCATCCCCCATCCTGGCCACCCAGGAGGGATGCGTGTGGTGCCTCAAGGCTGGGAGTATCACTAAGGCTTCTAGGAGACTCCTGGGGAATGTGGGCATCAAGAGGCTTTCTTACCCGCCCATCCTGGGATTTCCTGCCCATCTCCGGCTTTCCGGGACAGGAAGAGATAAAAGGGCTTGCTGTACAATCTGCCCTCAGGTCTCAGCCCTCAGAGGTAATCAGCCCTGAGCACTCTCTGAAGTAAAAAGAACCAATTTCTGTTGCAGCAGTGAGAGGTTTTACCTAAAAGGGCCAATTAAACCATGAGAGATTATTTGCAGAAAGACTTTGGAGAAGGGCTTTCATAGGGTTCCCTTTCTGTTGTGTTTGCTTCTTTGGGGATTTTTTTTTTTTTTTTACAGCTTCATTAATCACTGGAATTTAACTCTAATGGAAATAAAATAAATATCAAAGAGCTTTGCTGGAAATTACTGATGGCCTCGGTTTGGGAGAACAGGCTCGAGCCACTAAGATATCCGCCCCCTTCTGGAAGCCTTCTCCCACAAACTGTGTCAATCTCAGGAAAAGACTCTTAAGTGCTCTTTTAGGTCAACATCGCCCCCTCGGATCAATCATTGTCCCCCGAGGATGCAGACTTCTGATTGGCCGGTCACTTGCACACAATTGTAATGTTTGTTCCTGGAGGAAAAGGAAAGATCTTTGTATCAAATTTTTTTAACAGCTACTAGCTTCCACCCCTCTGCTATGGGATTCCCTTGGTGATGATGATGATGACACTGACAATGAGGACGATTCTTGCCATTTATTGCGCATGGACCAAACACTATGCAAGCACTTTGCATACATGACCTCATTTAGATCTCACGACGATCTTCTGAGGTGGGTGCCATTTACAGACGACAAAAGCAAGGCTTAGAGAAGTGAAGAGACTTACTCAAAGTCCCACCACAAGCAAGGAGAGCAGTTCAAAAGTCACTGCTTTAATACTTGCCTTAGTTACCTATTGCTATATAGCAAATTACCCCAAAATTTAGCAGCTTAAGACAACAAACATTTATTAGCTCAATTTGTACAGGTCAGCCTCCTTCCTGGCTGGACCCACACATTTGGGAGGGATCAGTGTTGGGGTGGGGTGTGGGGGACCATGAAACCACAGCACTGGCTGAGACCAAGGAGGGAAAGAAGATTCTGCTCTTCTTGACCTTGCCCCAGGTGCCTCTCCTTTGGCAGGTGAGCTGAGCAGAATCCCGGGATGCCCCATGGGGATTGATCAGCTGCTTTTCTGGCTTTCCTGGAAAGTGCTCCAGTCCCCCAGCCTGCATTGTGCTTCTGACTCTTGGAAAGGAGTGTGCCCCTACATCAGCTATGGGTCCCTCTGCCTTTAGGTATCCTGGAGTCTGTAATCAAGCTGTGAGGCAGGGCTGCAGTCTGCTCTGAAGGTTCAACTGGGGGAACACCCACTTCCAAGCTCATTCATGTGGTTATTGGTGGGACTCAGTTCCATGTGAGCTGTTGGACCGAGAGCATCAGATCCTCAGTGACTATTGGCCAGACACCTTCCTTAGCTCCTTGCCCACCAGGGTCTCTCTAGGGGGCAGCTCTCAACATGGCAGTTGGATTAATCAGAACAAAAAGTTAGAGAAAAAGAGTGCCCAAGATGGATTTAGCATTTCCTAGTAACCTCGTCTCCAAAGTGAATCCCAGCGCTTTTCCCTTATTCTGTTCATTAGAAATAAGCCACCAGATTGATCACACTCAAGGGCATGGGCTTACACAAGGAGGCGGGGATCACCGGGGTGATCTTGGAGGCTGCCTACTGTGGTACTGTCCTTTTGGATAAGCAGACTGCATTCATACACAAGCCATTCACCACCGTGCAGGGGCCTGCCCCAGCCCTCCACATCCATTCACAGGATCTGGTTTGCCCCAGTTCTCTGGGAATCGCCTGATACATTCATTTCCAAGTCTAGCCACGCTCTTCCTTGGTTGCAAGTTTTCTCCATGCATCTCTGCCCCACTCCTGAAACATTCGAACCTGGGAGGCATTGCAACCCATAATTGCCTGGGAGCAGCTGATCCAACCCTTTCCTTGTGCAAATAAGAGCACAGAGGCACAGAGAAGGGAAGGGGCCTTCCTGAGATCCCACAGGAAGCCAGAGGCAAGGCTGGAACTTTGAGCCCCTTGTGCTCCCAATAAGCTGCACATCCCAACACACCAGGATCCTTGCTGGGAAATCAATCCAAACCAGGCACTTGAACTCTGGGGAGACTGCCAACATTTCATCAACATACAGATGAGGGAAACATTTAGGCAGCTCTTCTTTCCTTCTCCCCATCTCTTTCTTCACAGGGGGCTGACTTCGTTCCCTCCTGGGAGCAGGGAAGGGCTTACTTGTTAACTGAGCAGTGAACAAGCCTCTTTGTGTGAAAATCTAAGGCGTTCTCGCACTGTGTCTGATGTGGTTTCTAGGTACACAATGCCCTCTAGTCCTGAGTCAGGGTAGTTCCAAGAGGAAACATTTTGAAAACAATAGGGATTCGTGAAATATACAAAATCTGGCGCCAGTAATTATTCACAACGAAGTCGCTTAAGTTGGGACTCCTGAAGGTCCAGAAACTCCCCAAATCCCAGGTAAATTACGGTACAATGTAAAATTTTCTAAGGAAAACGTCTATGGCTTCCTCTGAATGTGAGAAGAGTGGCCATAGCTATGTCACTAAAAAGATTGGGACCCACTGATATGGACTTTCAGAATATGTGGCATACATTCACTGATTTAAAAGAAATGTCCACAATACCAATCAGAGCATGGGCTTTTTGGGATTAATCCCAAGCACTCTGAGGGCTTGATATCATATGTCTTCCCTGGCCAGCACAACTTGCAAAGCACGTCATTCTTTCCCATAGATGGTGGTTGGGGAGCTGGTGTATCAGGGTTGTATTTCATTCAATAGATGTTTGCCACATGCCTGTCCTGTCCCGAATACCAACAATACAGACATGAACCATGGTGGACACCTGCTAAATGTTGCCATTCAATATCCATCTCCCATTCTCTAGACAACACCACTCCAGTTTCCATCTGAAAACCACCCACTTTCCTATCCCTCAGCCATGGCCCCTGGGCCAATCTGAATCCCCCTCAGCACCAGGGATGGAGGTGGGATCTAATCCCAGCCATTGGTACCTCCCCCATCCTCTCACCACGAAGATGCCCTCAGGGAAGAGTCATCCAGAACTAAACCCTGGAGCTGAACTAGACCCTGAGGAGAGGGGGCCATGCTTTCACTCACCGCTGGAGTTGAACCTGAAAGAATGGAGATCAGTCTCCAGAGAAGATTGAGAAAAGAGAGCCAATGCGTGGAAAGAGAACTCAGCCTGAGGTGGGGCCAAGTCTCTAGACTTTCTTTTTCTCTAATGACTGCAAAACTGGTTTTGTATCATTTGCAACAGAAAGAATCTTAACGGATACCCTGCCCTTGAGGATCTTACAGTCCAGCAAGGTAATTTGTTTATAATGCAAAATATTAAAGAAGTGCCATAAGTAAATACACACACACACACCATCTATCTATCTATCTATCTATCTATCTATCTATCTATCTATCTATCTATCTAGACATACCAAGTTCAGAAACAGGTGGAGGGAATATTACAGACTCCCCAGTACAGAGTGATCACACTCTGCCTTGACATAATAGGAGGATTTGGATAAGAAGCATGAATCAGGAAGGCAGGCACTCATAAGAAAGGAACAGTGGAATCCAGGAATACATGCTGGAGTAGGTCCAAACTTCTAACCAGGTTGTTATGGGAAGGGTCAAGAGACCTCCTGGAAATCATGACTTCCCATATGCAGTGGAGCTGTCTCAGACTTCAGCATCGCAGGCCACAACATAAGATCGCATTTACAGGGAAAGATGGTGGAGGAGCAGGGGACCCTATTTCAACTGGTCCCCAGAATTGAGCTGGATATCTACCAGACCACTCTGAGCACCCACGAAACCAGCCTGAGACGTAAGAAGATCTGGATCTCTACAAACAGAATATCGCAGGCGGTTGGTTTTGAGGTACAAAGCGGAGAGCCGTGATTCTGCGGGCAGATATCGGAGGATAAACGGCAGCGGGACGTGCCTGGACGTGGGGATCCTACACCGCCGACAGCCTCGTGCGCTGCGGACGGGGCACAGACTCGCAGACCGGTAGCGTCGGGAAAGAACTTTAGGGCAGCCCCCGGGGTGGAGGACCAGACCGGTGGGGTCGCGCACACACGAACCGCAGCCACCCGGACAGAAACCCGGAGCGACGGTCGCGCGTACGCAAACTGCAGCCTCCGAGACGGAAACACGGTGCGCCGGGGTCCCGCCGGTGAACTGCAACCTCCAGGGTGGGAACCCCAATTGGCGGAGTCCCGCGCACGGGAACTGCAGTCCCCGGGACAGGACCCCAAGCGGTGGAGTCGCGTGCCCGCGCGCGAACTGGGACCGGCTGGTGGTTTTAGAAGCACAAAGGGCAGAGACGTGCCCCAACCTGGAGGCAGGACTGGGCAAGTGGAGGGGCGCACAACCCAGGACGCTGCAGTTTATAGCAGCACGGACAGAAACAGAGACGGTGTGGCCTGGAGAGCTCACTGAAGAACAGACTGCGGTCTCTCTGCTCTGAGGCAGAGGGTTGGAAACGGTCTCTTCTGCTCTGACTCGCGGAAGAGATGCAGAAAGCTGCCAGGGAAAGGCGCCAGAGAACAAAAGCCCCAAAGACTGATTCCCGCTGAGCCCATCCCCCGCCACAGGGGCGCAGGGCAACTCCGCCCAAACAGGGTTCCCTGAGTAACAGCGCGGCAGGCCCCTCCCCCAGAAGACAGGCTGGGAAAACAAGAGGCCAGCAACCCTAAGGTCCCAAGAAAACAGGTGCATCTTGCTTGGGTTCTGGTCAATAATCTGGACTCTATACATTCCCTCAAATACCCATCAACAGAATGACTAGGAGGAGGAGCCCCCAAAACAGAAAAGACTCAGAGATTATGACTTATGCTGCAGATTTACGAATGGATGCAGATATAACCAAGATGTCAGAGATGGAATTCAGGCTAGCAATTGTGAAGACAATGGCTAGGATGGAGAAATCCATTAATGGCAACATAGAGTCTCTAAGGGCAGAAATAAAAGGTGAATTGGCAGAACTTAAAAATGCTATCAATGAGATCCAATCCAATCTAGATAATCTAACAGCTAGGGTAACTGAGGCAGAAGAGAGAATAAGCGACCTGGAAGACAATATAATAGATACAAAGGGAAAAGAGGAGGCCAGGGAAAAACAACTCAGAATCCATGAAAATAGAATCAGAGAAATAAGTGATACCATGAAGCGTTCCAATGTCAGAATAATTGGAATCCCGGAGGGAGTGGAGGGAGAGAGAGGACTAGAAGATGTATTTGAGCAAATCGTAGCTGAGAACTTCCCTAATCTGGGGAATGAAACAAACACTCGAGTCCTAGAGGCAGAGAGGACCCCTCCTAAGATCAAGGAAAACAGGCCAACACCCCGGCATGTAATAGTAAAACTTGCAAATCTTAGAACCAAGGAAACCATCTTAAGGGCAGTTAGGGGGAAGAGATTCCTTATGTACAGAGGGAGGAACATCAGAATAACGTCAGACCTATCCACAGAGACCTGGCAAGCCAGAAAGGCCTGGCAAGACATATTCAGGGTACTAAATGAGAAGAACATGCAGCCAAGAATACTTTATCCGGCAAGGCTTTCATTTAGAATGGATGGAGAGATGCAGAGCTTCCACGACCAGCAGAAGTTGAAAGAATATGTGACCACTAAGCCGGCCCTGCAAGAAATATTAAGGGGGGTTCTATAAAAGGAGAAAGACCCCAAGAGTGATCTACAACAGAAATTTACAGGGACAATCTATAAAAACAACGTCTTCACAGGCAACATGATGACAATTAATTCATATCTTTCAATAATCACTCTCAATGTGAATGGCCTAAACGCTCCCATACAACGGCACAGGGTTGCAGATTGGATAAAAAGACAGGACCCATCCATATGCTGTCTACAAGAGACTCATTTTGAACCTAAAGATACATCCAGACTGAAAGTGAAGGGATGGAGATCCATCTTCCATGCCAGCGGACCTCAAAAGAAAGCTGGGGTAGCAATTCCTATATCAGACAAATTAGATTTTAAACTAAAGTCTGTAATAAGAGACACAGAAGGACACTCTATCATTCTTAAAGGGTCTATCCAACAAGAAGATCTAACAATTGTAAATATCTATGCCCCCAACATGGGAGCATTCATATACATAAGCCAACTGTTAACCAAAATAAAGAGTCATATTGATAACAATACGTTAATTGTAGGAGACCTCAATACTCCACTCTCAGCAATGGACAGATCATCTAAGCAGAAAATCAACAAGGAAACAAGAGCTTTGAATGATACACTAGACCAGATGAACCTCATAGATATTTACAAAACATTCCACCCTAAAACAACAGAATACTCATTCTTCTCGAGTGCACATGGAACTTTCTCCAGAATAGACCATATACTGGGTCTCAAATCAGGTCTCAACCATTACCAAAAGATTGAGATTATTCCCTGCATATTCTCAGACCACAATGCTCTAAAACTGGAACTCAATCACAAGAAAAAATTTGGCAGAAATTCAAACACTTGGAAGCTAAAGACCACTCTGCTCAAGAATGTTTGGGTCAACCAGGAAATCAAAGAAGAACTTAAACAATTCATGGAAATCAATGAGAACAAAAACACATCGGTCCAAAACCTATGGGATACTGCAAAGGCGGTCCTAAGGGGGAAATACATAGCCATCCAAGCCTCACTCAAAAAAATAGAAAAATCCCAAATTCACCAACTAACTCTACACCTTAAAGAACTAGAGAAAAAGCAACAAACGACGCCTAAGCCACGCATTAGAAGAGAAATAATTAAAATTAGAGCAGAAATCAATGAATTAGAAACCAGAAACACAGTAGATCAGATCAATGAAACTAGAAGTTGGTTCTTTGAAAGAATAAGATTGATAAACCACTGGCCAGACTTATCCAAAAGAAGAGAGAAAGGACCCAAATTAATACAATTATGAATGAAAGGGGAGAGATCACGACCAACACCAAGGAAATAGAAACAATTGTTAGAAATTATTATCAACAACTATATGCCAATAAACTGAGCAATCTTGATGAAATGGAAGCCTTCCTGGAAACCTATAAGCTGCCAAGACTGAAACAGGAAGAAATTGACAACCTGAATAGGCCAATAACCAGTAATGAGATTGAAGCAGTGATCAAAAACCTCCCAAAAAACAAGAGTCCAGGGCCTGATGGATTCCCTGGGGAATTCTACCAAACATTCAAAGAAGAAATAATACCTGTTCTACTGAAGCTGTTTCAAAAAATAGAAACAGAAGGAAAACTTCCAAACTCATTCTATGAGGCCAGCATTACCTTAATCCCCAAACCAGGCAAAGACCCCATCAAAAAGGAGAATTTCAGACCGATATCCCTGATGAATATGGATTCCAAAATCCTCAACAAAATCCTAGCTAATAGGATCCAACAATACATTAAAAGGATCATCCACCATGACCAAGTGGGATTTATCCCCGGGATGCAAGGGTGGTTCAACATTCGCAAATCAATCAATGTGATAGAACACGTTAATAAGAGGAGGGAGAAGAACCATATGGTCCTCTCAATTGATGCAGAAAAAGCATTTGACAAAATACAACATCCTTTCCTGATTAAAACTCTCCAGAGTATAGGGATAGAGGGAACATTCCTCAAGCTCATAAAATCCATCTATGAAAAACCCACAGCGAATATCATCCTCAATGGGGAAAAGCTGAGAGCCTTTCCCTTAAGATCAGGAACACGTCAAGGGTGCCCACTCTCACCACTGTTGTTCAACATAGTACTAGAAGTCCTAGCAACAGCAATCAGACAACAAAAAGAAATAAAAGGTATTCAAATTGGCAAAGAAGTCAAACTCTCTCTTTTCGCAGACGACATGATACTTTATGTGGAAAACCCAAAAGACTCCACCCCCAAATTACTAGAACTCATCCAGCAATTCAGTAATGTGGCAGGATACAAAATCAATGCACAGAAATCAGTTGCTTTCTTATACACTAACAACGCAACTGTTGAAAGAGAAATTAAAGAAACGATTCCATTTACAATAGCACCAAAAACCATAAGATACCTCGGAATAAACCTAACCAAAGAGGTAAAGGATCTATACTCTAGGAACTACAAAACACTCATGAAAGAAATTGAAGAAGACACAAAAAGATGGAAAAATATTCCATGCTCATGGATCGGAAGAATAAACATTGTTAAAATGTCTATGCTACCCAGAGCAATCTATACCTTCAATGCCATCCCGATCAAAATTCCAATGACATATTTCAAAGTGCTGGAACAAACAATCCTAAAATTTGTATGGAATCAGAAAAGACCCCGAATCGCCAAGGAAATGTTGAAAAAGAAAAACAAAGCTGGGGGCATCACGTTGCCCGATTTCAAGCTATATTAAAAAGCAGTGATCACCAAGACAGCATGGTACTGGCACAAAAACAGACATACAGACCAATGGAACAGAATAGAGAGCCCAGATATGGACCCTCAACTCTATGGTCAAATAATCTTTGACAAAGCAGGAAAAAAACATGCAATGGAAAAAAGACAGTCTCTTCAATAAATGGTGCTGGGAAAATTGGACAGCCACATGCAGAAGAATGAAACTCGACCATTCTCTAACACCATTCACAAAGATAAACTCAAAGTGGATGAAGGACCTCAATGTGAGACAGGAATCCATCCAAATCCTAGAGGACAACATAGGCAGTAACCTCTTTGACATCGCCCACAGCAACTTCTTTCAAGATACATCTCCAAGAGCTAGTGAAACAAAAGCAAAAATGAACTTTTGGGACTTCATCAAGATAAAAAGCTTCTGCACAGCAAAGGAAACAGTCAACAAAACAAAGAGGCAACCCACAAAATGGGAGAAGATATTTGCAAATGACACTACAGATAAAGAGCTGGTATCCAAAATCTATAAAGAACTTCTCAAACTCAACACCCAAAAAACAAATAATCAAGTCAAAAAGTGGGCAGAAGAGATGAACAGACACTTCTCTGAAGAAGACATACAAATGGCTAACAGACACATGAAAAAATGTTCATCATCATTAGCCATCAGGGAAATCCAAATCAAAACCACACTGAGATACTACCTTACACCAGTTAGAATGGCAAAAATGGACAGGGAAAGAAACAACAAATGTTGGAGGGGTTGTGGAGAAAGGGGAACCCTCTTACACTGTTGGTGGGAATGCAAGTTGGTACAGCCACTTTGGAAAACAGTGTGGAGTTTCCTCAAAAATTTAAAAATAGAGCTACCCTATGACCCAGCAATTGCACTACTGGGTATTTACCCCAAAGACACAGATGTAGTGAAAAGAAGGGCCATATGCACCCCAATGTTCATAGCAGCAATGTCTGCAATAGCCAAACTGTGGAAAGAGCTGAGATGCCCTTCAACAGATGAATGGATAAAGAAGATGTGGTGCATATATACAATGGAATATTACTCAGCCATCAGAAAGGATGAATACCCAACTTTTACATCAACATGGATGGGACTGGAGGAGATTATGCTAAGTGAAATAAGTCAAGCAGAGAAAGTCAATTATCATATGGTTTCACTTATTTGTGGAACATAAGGAATAACATGGAAGACATTAAGAGAAGGAAGGGAAAAATGGGTGGGGGGAATTGGAGGGAGAGATGAACCATGAGAGACTATGGGCCTGAGAAACAAACAGGGTTTTAGAGGGGAGGGGGGAGGGGGGATTGGTTAGCCCGGTGATGGGTATTAAGGAGGGCACGTACTGCATGGAGCACTGGGTGTTATATGAAAACAATGGATCGTGGATCACTACATCAAAAACTAATGATGTATTGTATGGTGACTAACATAACATAATAAAATTTTTAAAAAAAGATCACATTTACTTTTTGAAAATTATTTTTTGTTAAGATATAATTCACATGGGCGCCTGGGTGGCTCAGTTGGTTAAGCGACTGCCTTCGGCTCAGGTCATGATCCTGGAGTCCCTGGATCGAGTCCCGCATCGGGCTCCCTGCTCGGCAGGGAGCCTGCTTCTCCCTCTGACCCTCCCCCCTCTCATGTGCTCTCTGTCTCTCTCATTCTCTCTGTCTCAAATAAATAAATAAAAATCTTTAAAAAAAAAAAGATATAATTCACATGTTGTAAAAAGTATCCTTTTCAAAGTTTACAGTTCCCTGGTTTTTATTAGATTCACAGAATTGTGCAAACATCCTCGCTATCTAGCTCCAGAACATTCTGCATCACCCCAAAAAAGAAGCAATCACTGTCCATTCCCTCCTTCTTCCAACCCTTGGCAACCACTAATCTGCTTTCTGTCTCTATGGGTCTATTATGGACTTTTTTTTACAAATAGAACCATACCACATGTGGCCTTCTGTGTCTAGCTTCTCTCATGCTTTCAAGGCTTCTCCACATTGTGGCAGGTGTTAGGGCTTCATTCCTTTTTATGGATGAATAACACTCCATCCTATGTATAGACCACGTTTTGTTTATCCATTCACCAATTAATGGACATTTGGGATGTTTCCACCTTTTGGCTATTATTAATAATGCTGCCATGGACATTCATGTACATGTGTTTGTGTGGACATGTGTTTCTGTTCTCCGGGGCATATACTCAGGAGTGCAGCTGATGGGTCATATGATGACTCCATGCTCCACCTTCCAAGGAGTGGCCAGACTGGTTTCCAAAGCAGCTGTGCTATTCACACGTCCACCAGCTGTGTGCGAGGGTTCCAAGTCCTCAACGTCTTGCCAACACTTGCTATTGTATCTTTTTGAACTATAGCCATCCTAGTGAGTGTGGAGTGGTGTCCCACTGGTTTTGATTAGTTTTTCCCTAATGACTAGCACATGTCCTTTCAGTGACCCAATCATGGTATGTGTGTTACCTCCAGCCTGATCGTGGGAAATTAACCCCACCTCTAGTTATGAGTGACCTCTAGTTATAAATTTCTCATAGTGCCACCTGAGCCCACAAACCAGCACATCAGCCAGTTACCCAGCCGAACGTGCCTTTTCCTCCTCTCCTTCTTCAGATCACGCTGGTCCATGCCCACTGCCAACAAACCCATGTGGAAAGACTTCACTGCATCCACTACAAATGTCCAGGCCAAGAATCTCCTCTCCAGCAGCCCCCATGGCTTGCAATACTGCGGGGTTCAGGGGGCAGGGGACAGAGCACTCTGCTCCATTTCATTAGGAGGCAGAGAATCACATTTCTCCAATTCTGGAGACAAACCCAGCTCTGCAGACACTGAAAATGCTCTAAAGAAATGTTTCTTAAGCTTCCAATCATCTCCTCTCTAATGAAAGGTAGATGATAGAGCCAGATGAGGAATAGAATCCACGCAGCTAACCATCCTTCACTTCTTCACGGACCTCTTCCCCAAATTCCTCCTTCTTTTATTTCAGCACTACTGACAGTTGGAGCCAGTTAATTCTGCCTTTGGGAAGATGTCCTGTGCATTGTGAGATATTTAGCAGTGTCCCACTGGATTTGGTGCTCTTGGGAGCACACACTCCCATTTATGGCAACCACTGTCAAATGTCCCCTGGGGAGAAAAATTGCCCAGGGTTGAGAACCGTTGTACTAATTTGTGGTAGGCAGAATTCTAAGATGGCTCCCAAGATTCCAGGCACCTGCCGCAGACACCCCATATCGTCCCCTCATCTTAAATGTGAGTAGGACCTATAAATGACAGGATGTTATCTTAGACCTCTTGGGCTGCTATAACAAATTACCATAGACTGGGCAGCTTAAACAACAAACATCTGTTCCTCATAGTTCTGGAGGCTGGGGAGTCCAAGATCAAGGTGCTGGCCAATCCGGTGTCCAGCGAGGGGCTCTTCCTGGTTTGCAGAGAGCTCTTTCCCCGTTGTGCCCTCACATGATGGAAAGACTGCTAATTCTCTGGCCTTTTTTTTTTTTTTTTTAAGATTTATTTATTTGACAGAGAGAGACACAGTGAGAGAGGGAACACCAGCAGGGAGAGTGGGAGAGGGAGAAGCATGCTCCCCACGGAGCAGGGAGACCAATGTGGGGCTCGATCCCAGGACCCTGAGATCATGACCTGAGCTGAAGGCAGACGCCTAATGACTGAGCTACCCAGGCGCCCCTCTCTGGCCTCTTCTTATAAGGGCATTAATCCCATTCATGAGGGCTCCACTCTCATGACCTCATCACCCATCAAAGCCTCCACCTTCAAATACCAACACATTGGGATTAGGGTTTCAACATATGAATGTGGGGTGGGGGGACATAAACGTTCAGTTCATTCAGCCCATTAGGTTACATTGTATAACAAAGGTAAAGAGATTTTGCAAATACAATTAAGGTCACTAATCAGTTAACTCTGTGTTCTAAAAAAAAAAGGATATGACCCTGGGTGGGCCTGGCCTAATCAGGTGCAGTCGTTGGTTTTGTTTTGTCTTCTTTAAGTGTCTAGAGTAGGAGACAAGAAAAAACAGCAGACACTCTCCTGCTGGCTTTGCAGTAGGAAAAAACCATGTTGGAAAGTGCCTATGGAATAAGACAGCCTCTAAGAGATGAGGGCCTTGGTCCTAAAGCCACCAGGAACTGAGTTCAGTCAACAAACCTGAATGAGCTTGGAGGAAAACTCTGAGATCCGGAAAGGAACACAGCACAGCCAACACCTTACAAGACTTTGAGCAGAGAACCCGGCTCAGCCACGTTTGCACTTCTGACTTACAGAAACCATGAGATAATAAATGTCAAATGTAAGCCATTAAATGTGTGGTTCTTTGTCACACCGCAATAGAAAACTAGTGCACAGCTCCAAAATAAATATTCCCGTGCCTGTCAACAGACAGGAAGAGTTGAGCACAGTGATTTCTCAACCCTAGTTGATCCTCCTAAAAAGCAGTATAAAACAAAACAAAACACAACTGGGGCTCCTTCCCCAGATATTCTGCCTTAATTCGGACAGAAATAGAGCCCTAGCTTGGGTGCTTTTTAGACCCCCTTGGGTGAGTTACATGTGCATCTAGAGTGGAAAAGCACTGGTTTGGAGGAAAGGGGTAGGATTTAGACTATTCGTGACTGGTGGGGCTATTTTTACCAATAGTGCCCAGCTTTTACTCCACTCAAGAGGGAAAACACTGTTATACAGGCCGTGAAGAGTTGAAAGCACAGGTAATAAAAAAGCTAATGTGTATTGGGGAGAATTTGGACCTTCCTCGGCTTCTACAGGGGTAGAAATAAGATCAGCCCGAGATCATCAGGGATGTCCTGGTTGCCGGGTATGACAACCACTTCTTGTATCTGAAACTTCCATGACATTTTATGTCACCGGTTCCTCCCACTGAGAGCCCTCTGTACCTCGGCTTTCTTGACCCTGCCCCACCCCTACCCCATCCCTGCCATCCCACTGTCTCTGCGGTCACTCCCTTCTTTCTCAACAAGCTTCTCTTTCTTTCCTACGAAGCTCCATCCTCGACCTCCTTCTTTTGACCCTCGATCAAGACCATGCCTCTCTATCCAACCCACCCTAACGTCCTTACAACTTCAGCTCATGGAACATTCAGAACCAGTGCTCTCTTCTGCATCACCCTGCTCCCCCAAATCACCAGCACATCTCGACTGGATGACCAGGAGCCCCCACATTGCCACCTGCTTGCCCTCTTGCTATCCCTTCCATCCTCTCTCCTGCAACCAGAACGATCTTTCTGAACCATGTCTTTCCATGTTAAAACTTCCTGTGATGTCCCAACTATCTTAGACTAATGACCAAAATCTTATCATGGCTCAGGAAGACTATATTTTCCAAAATGCCCACCGCCTCCCGCAGCCAGCCCCCTCCAAGTAAACTTGTAATGGAAAGAGGTGGGCTGGGGGGAGCGGAGGAGAGCCAGAGACGGCCCGGGGAGGGCAACCGCGTGGCATCACCCGTGAGGGATGCTGGGCCAGGGGTGCGCTAACAGAACTAGCCAGTTCTGTGTATTTGCAGCACTCTCCCTAGGCCAGGCCTCCCTCTAAGTGTTAGGCTTCTGGGGGCTTGGTGTGGACAACAGACAGCTCTCGGCCCCACACCCAAGCTTTAGACAATGACACTTTCGCTGGGAGAACATTTTTACACTGTAAAGACAGCCAGAAGAATGATCTCCAAGGCTCTGCAGGACCTGAGTCTTACAAATGTTTTTGGTGTCCCCTCCAACGGTGCCCCACCTCACTCAGACTCCAGCTACTGGCATCCATTACGTTTTTTTGGTTGCTTTTTTCACATGTTTGTGTGTTTTGGCATACCAAGTTTCTTCCTTCTGTAAGACCAAGCTCCCCCTGCCCGTAAAATTCTTCCCCACCTTTCTCGGATTTTACTGATATTTAGATATTTGGCTCCTACACAGCTCAGACTTCACATTCTCCAGGAAGTTCCCCCAGGCATGGCTGGTCCCACGTTACTGGGCCAGTGTCTGCTTAACTTCGTGGGATGCACTGCCACTGTCAGATCACATGAATCCCTGTGATTTTTGGATTAACATCTTTTCCACCACTGGACTGTAAGTACCATGAAGCCACAGAAAGTGGATTTTTAGTTTATCATTATATCCCCAGCAACCAGCACAGAGACTAGCTCCCTGAAGACACTCGATAAGCTCTATTTTTGAAGAAATGAAGGAGGGGCACCTAGGCGGCTCAGGGGGTTAAGCATCTGACTCTTGATTTCAACTCAGGCCATGATCTCAGGGTCCTGGAATCGAGCCCTGCATCTGCTTGAGATTCTCTCCCTCTCCCTCTGCATCCCACCCTGCTCACACGTGCTCTCTCTTTCTCTCTCTAAAATGAATAAATAAAATCTTAAAAAAAAAAAAAAAAGAACGCTCAGCGGGGAGTCAGCTTCTCCCTCTACCTGCTGTTCCCCCGGCTTGTGCTCTCTCTCTCGCTCACTCTCTCTCAAAAAAATAAATAAATAAATAAATAAAATCTTTTTAAAAAAAAGAAAAAGAAAATTTTTGCTGGAATTTGGTTAAAAATTTTTACGAAATTAATTGGCTGAAACAGAATATGTCAAGTCAAGTCACAAAGTGACAAATGTCATCTCGGTGCTAAGACCGATCCCCATGTCTTAGGGATTTATGCATCCTTCGACCCTAGAGTGATACCATTCTCAAGCAATGTGGCCAATGAATGGGTGCTGTTTTCTTGGCTCTCTCTCTTTCTTGCTGGCCAGGTGCCAGTCACTGTCTATGGAATTCTTACAACAACCCTACAAGTCTTTCTCATGCTAGTTTACAAATGGGAAACTGAGGCTCCCTGAGGTTTCACATTTTAGAGCTAGATGTCAGGCCTTGCCAACAGCGATTCAACCCAAGAATGGGACTCCTACCCCGAGGATTCCAAGTCTGCGGGAAACACACGAATGGACTAGAAATGCCTAACCCCTGGGGGTGTCTCCTAGGGTATAACTAAATGGCTGTGTCCTTAGGGCTCTACGAAAGTCAAAAGTGAAGCTATTTAAAAAAAAAAAAGGAAGTAAAGTAAAATAAAGAAGAATGATTCTCTGACCATCCACTGGATTCCGTGTTGGCCTGTGCAGAATGTCAGCGTCAAGATGGGTTTTGATGTGTGGAAGAGTTAAGCCTTGAGTTATTATCAGAATTAGGACACTTTATTGGTTCACATCGTCCAGTCTTCCCCAGCCATTATGGTTTTGCCGAAACATTAAACTACTTTAAACTTTCATTTTCCTCTTAAAACTAAATTAGTTTGGAGAAAATTGTATTTCCCCAGCTCTAGCACCAGCCTCGGGCAGAGGGAGTTACAGTACAGCGCACAGATAAACAACAATCACGGCCTAATTACTAAGTGCTAGGAGCAGGGGTTTCTCGAGTTACATTTGCTTTAGAGTTTCTGGGATCCTGGCGGGGGAGGCAGCTCTCCAGTGGATTCGCTTGGGAAGCTTTCTATTATTTATGTGGTGGTTTTCCCGCATCTCTGGCTAAGGACAGAGGCAGGGCAAAGGAATTTATAAAACCCTACTATGTGTCTGCACTCTTCGGGTCTAAAATGGGTTACTCAATCATCACTGCTAGTATTATGAGAGCCCCATTTTATAGATTAGGGTCTTGGAGGTTAAGAATAATGGCTGGAGGGGCGCCTGGGTGGCTCAGTTGGTTAAGCGACTGCCTTTGGCTCAGGTCATGATCCTGGAGTCCCGGGATCGAGTCCCGCATCGGGCTCCCTGCTTGGCAGGGAGTCTGCTTCTCCCTCTGACCTTCCCGACCCTCCCCCCTCTCATGCTCTCTCTCTCTCAGTCTCTCTCTCAAATAAATAAATAAAAATCTTTAAAAAAAAAAAAAAAGAATAATGGCTGGAGGGGGCGCTTGGGTGGCTCAGTTGGTTAAGCGTCTGCCTTCGGCTCAGGTCATGATCCCAGGGTCCTGGGATCGAGCCCCACGTCGGGCTTTCTGCTCAGCAGGGAGTCTGCTTCTCCCTCTCCCTGCCGCTCCCCCTGCTTGTACACACACTCTCTCTCTCTCTGTCAAATAAATAAATAAAATCTTAAAAAAAAAAAAGACTAATGGCTGGAGGATCATTGTCTGAGGACCTATTTCTGTGCTAGAGAATATGCTAGAATTTTTTTTTTTCACTATAGCAGAAATCTACTACCACTTCTGTCTGTGCCGTACCTCCCTTCTTTGGAGGAAATAAACTCCTATTATGCCACACAGAAGACACCAAGAATAGTCCCGTGATGAAAGCCGAGCCAATCACAGACCTCACCACCATTGCCACAGTGATTGGTCCAAGGGGCGGGATGCTGATGAAAGCCAAACCAATCGCCCTCCTTCCCCGGACACTTCTACTTGGAGCTCAAGGTAGAGTCGCACCCTCCCTGAGGGAGAAGCTAGAAAAACATAACTTTTTCCTATTGATGGCCATGGAGGTAGATGAAAGCCATTCCCAGAAAGACAAGACCAACCAACATAAAAAAGGTTGGCAGGTGTAGAGGCCAAAGGCGAGCACTGGGGGAAGAAAGAGACCCTCTCTCCCTGGCTTTATTCTTATCCCGTCCATTGTTTGGCTACTCGAGCCCATAACCCAGCACCACCTCTGCCCTGGATCGTTCGGTTAAGATGCGTTTCCGCCATTTGCAAACAAGAGTCCTGATGACAACCTCCTTGCCGCATCTAATGTGTATAGGACACGTGCCATACATACTGCCAGGCACTGATCTAAATGCTCCAAATCACACAGCTCTGTGAGGTAGGTACCGGGGTGCTCCCATTTTCCATTCGAGGAACCAGAAGTACAGAGATATTCACGGGACCTGCCCGATGTCACAAACCTAGAGCTTCCACTGAACCCCGTGGGATGCGGACGGTTCTCTTTGACTGATGCTTACTTGCCAACATGGGGTAGAGACTGAGTATCCCATTTCACAGATGGGGAAAACAAGTCTCCGAGTTGAAGGAAGAGCCTCACGCTGGCAGAGCTGGGATACGGAGCCCCTCCCAGAGCTAACACTCTTATTAATCTCTACCCTCAGTTACCGCAAGAGAAAATCTTCCTGTTGGATCCACTCGGTCCCTTCATCAGTTCACGACCCTTCACCAATGTCTTTTTATTTCTCCAAACAGAAATACGCTTATCGCATTTTCTTTTTCTGCGAAAGCTGAAGATGATGCATGCTGCCTGATGTTATTCTCATCGGCGGCGCCCCAGCCCACAGCCGGCAAGGTATGACGCTCCCTGTCACACAACCATCTGAACTTGCAGCACTGATTGCCCCTGGCAGGAGCAGCCCCAGACCAACCCGAGTGTTTGATGCGGCGAGAGCATGTTGGGGCTGCCTGGGCATTTGCTAGTCCCTTTTAATTTTGAGGGCAAGTGAGAGAGTCTGGATGCACAGAACAGAGGGGAAGGCAGAGAGGTAAGGAAAGAGAAGGGCAGGCCAGATGAAACTGCTTCTATAAAGCAGCCATCCACAGAAAACAGACACCATGGTGCTCCTGCCCCCGCTCGGTACCCGATTGCACAGGACGCTGGGGGTTGCCCCTGACAACGAGGACTTGACCAAGGTGACCTTGTAAACAAGAATGCCTCGCTCATCAAGGAGCCCAAGACATATCCTGATGGGCTCCACCGTGGACTTGGTCAGGGAACAATGCCTTACCTTCCCCATCACTTCTTGTCGCCCGAGTGGCCTATGAAAGCCAAGTGCCCCACCCTGCGTGTCCATAAGTGGCATCTTTGGGGTGGGAACAGGTGGCTTTGATAGCAAGTACCACGCGATCCCAGCATGACGAGGCTGGTGTCAAAATGTGAGGCTCTCAGCAGCAAATACTGAGATGGTCTCTGCTGATCTGGTGGCCCAGGCAGCCTCCCCTGAGGGCTCAGCCTCCCCCAGCCTCCCACCCCAGGAGTTCCCTAAAAACTGCTTCCAGAGACAGGTTCATCTTTGCTCTGTGCGAGGCGTGGATAAGGGTTCTATTCATTTCCTGTTGCAACTGTAACAGAGCACCACAGACCTAGAGGCTTAACACAACACACGTCTATGACCTTACAGCTCTGGAGTCCAAAACTGGCCTTATGGGGCTGAAATCAAGACGTTGGCAAGATTGCATTCCTTTCTGGAAGCTCTAGAGGAAAACTCATGCCCTTGCTCTTTCTGACTTCTGGAGGTCACCGGACTCCTTGGCTTGCAGCCCTTCCACCACCTTCAAAGCCAACAACATTGGGCCACGTTCTTCTCATGCCTCCGTCTCTCTGACTCTCTCTTCTGGGCCCTTCTGCCACTTCTAAGGACCCCGGTGATTACAGTAGGCCTGCCTAGAGAATCCAGGCTCCTCTCCTGTCTCAGGGCCAGCTGACGGGCAACCCCTTTGCCATGTAACTAGCATGTTCACATGTTCCAGGGATTAGGACATGGACATCTGGGGAGGGGGGGGTCGCTTCTCTGCCTGTCATTATTAAATTCTTAATAAGGCGTTGTATGCCCCTGTCCTTCTGCTGCCAGGATCAGCAAGGGGACTGGAGCCAAGATAAAGACTCAGGAATTACCTGGGCGATGTCTGGGCCACCCCTCAGTGCCGTAAGCTCACCTGCCACTACCTAGAGAAACACTCACTTGTGTGTGCACGGAGACAAGCACGCGGACATGTGCTAGGGCACTGTTGCGTCACAAAAAGAAAAGTCGAAACTACTTCTCGGAACGATGGACGTGCTTCACCAGTTAGCAGCGGTGATACTGATTTCTATGAACAAATATGGAAAACATCTCCAAGACAGTTCCTCCCTAGGAAAAAAAGGGCAACACAAACTTTCCATACCCACGCAGACACCCTCTCTGTTGGAGTAACAATATACGTTCCAAGGTCGGGGCCTGCACAGGCTACCCCGTGTGGCCAAAGCGTGACCGCGGGCCCGGGTCTGCCCACCAGGATGTTGGCTCAAAGAAAGCACGAGAAGCTGGCGTGCCAGGATGGAGCCATGGGGTGTGGATGTGTCCCCAAGGGGCCAGCAGTGCTGGGCAAACCAGGCTGCCAGGGGCCATGAGTGGGTTCCTACAGACTCCTGGTGTACTACTGGGGTGTCTGCCTTTCAGGGTCACCAGCACTCTTGGCGACAGCGGGAGGGATCGGGGGCCAGGACAGCGGGTTCAGACGCTTGGCACGAGGATGGGGTGCTGGCGCTGGGGTCATGAGCTCTGAGGAGCATCGTCAGGCTGTGTCCAAATGTCCTTGCACTCAGCTCCAGCTCTGGGAGCATCCTAAGTTTTAAAAGACTCAAAAATGGACTTATCTCTCCCTCTTTTCTCGGGTTGAATGTCACAGATCAAGTCGCGAAGAAAGGCTGCTCTCTTTCTTTCTGTGTTATACGTTTCTCTTTACACTCTCCCTGTTCCCGCCTCTCTGCTAGAGAGACCTGACTCTCCCTTTCTTCTCCTTCCCCCAGGACCAGGGTCTGAGCTCACGCCCCCAGGCTCTGCCCACACCAGCCCTGCAGTGAGGACTCCAGCAGCCCTGTCAGCCCCAAGCACATAAGAACCAGAGCTGCCCTTCCCCATCCCAAACACCGGCGGATTTGGTAGTACCGTCACCATTTTTAAGTAGGCTGCGATATCCCCAGGGATGGCCTTTGATTTTTCTCCAGAAGAGCAGAGACCACCAGCTTCTCAACATCCCCGGGTCAGTGCCCTGCAGCCCAGTGCCATCAGCAGTTTCGTGGTTAACTTTCTCCTTAAGGAAACTTCTACTCCAGAACCGCTCAGGAAAGAGGCTGCAAGAAAACGAAACTCATCATCGTGTACCCGGCTCTTGTCAGTGCGGATTTTTCTTCCCCCTCCGTTTTATGTATCTACTCATAATCTTGCACACATAAAATTTAAGCACCACTGCATTGTTAGCATTTTGCAGAGAGAAATTTTCTAATACAACACCACCAATTTACTTGAAAGAATAGCTGGAGTCTGTATTTACAGCTAACAGGCCCACGTTTGCTATATTATAAAGCTCCCAGGGAATGGGGTGACAGATGTCACTGTCTTCCCTTCGTTCCAGTCTTCATCCGTGGAATATGCAGGCTTGTTATAAATAGGCTGCTTCTGTGACAGGGACAAGGGCCCTACTCTTGGCCTCTTGTTAAAGAAGATAGCAGTGCGATTGGGGAAAACATGTGCTCTGGAGCCTCCCTGAACTGGGATCACATCCTAACTTCTTCCCCTGCTATCTTGGTTACTGTGGGCAACTCATTTCACCCTTCTGAGTTCTGCTGTTAATTCCTTAAGGGCAAAACAGGAATAATGACTGCATCTCTCAGGTCATGGTAAGGATGCCCATAGCACATACACACTTTACATATACTGTACAATGCAACAAATAGTGGAAAGAATGTGGAGGGGCTTGGGGAGCTGTGGATGGATGGGCTTAGCCTCCCCACTTCTGGCTAGTGGTAAGGTTTGACCGAGGCCTCTGAGCTACAATTTTAAAAAGCCCCTTCCCTATTCCTGCTTCCCAGATTGTTGGGGGTCTTTCCAATACATAATTTGGGGGCTCTAAGAGCAAACTGCTGGAGAGGGTCCACATGAGCCAGGACTCTCTTTGATGACAAAAACCCACAGCAAATTGCCTCAAGCAATAAAGTGTAATAATCGGATTACATAACTGGCCATCCAATGGACTGCCGCCTTCAGGCATGGCTACATCCAGGGCTCAGTGGCTGTTGTCAGAGCTCATTCTCTCCCACTTTCACTTCTGCTTTCCTCTGAGTCGGTTTTAAGGTGACTCTTTTCACAAGGTGGGTCCTATAGTCCTATATTCCTATATTTCAATGTTTTCATTTAAAACAGGGACTGAATGTGGCCCCCTGCCTGTTTTTATAAATAAAGTTTTATCAAAACACAGTCAGACCCATCCATTTACATACTGTCTATGACACTACACTTTTCACTACAACGGCAGAGCTGAGTGATTGCAACAGAGAAAATCTGGCTGAGCCGGATCTTTATAGAAAGCACTTATCAACCCCGATCTAAAAGAAAGTTCCCTACTTTCGCTATGTGCAGATATAAAGTCTCAAGGGTCATGGTTTGGTTCATGGTTCCCTCCCGGGGCAGGGGGGAGGGGGGCCCTATAAAACTAGCCAAACAATTTAGATCAGGAGTGTAAAATGTAAATCCACTTCACTCCTCCCTCCTGCAGGGAGCATGAAAGACACAGCTAACCCATCCCAGATTCTTCTCCTCCCCCACCCCGCCCCCATCAACACAGCAGCCATGTCCTCACCCCCAGTAGGTAGCAGCATCCAATCTATGCATCTTTCCTGCTTGGCCAGACCCCACGCTCCCTGTCTGGACACAAAGAGCACCAGTGCCCCCTGTTCTAAACGCCTACCCGTCTCTCAACCCTGAAACCACATTCCTCCACCAGTGCCCACACCTAACTGTCCCTTATTCGAAAAACTTAAAAATGACAATTGAAGTACCCATCGGCAGACAAACCAGAGAAACACAATGTGGTCCATCCCCACAATAGACTATTCTTCAGCCTTAAGAAGGAAGGGCATTCTGACACCTGCTACAACATGGATGAACGTTGAGGACATGACGCTCAGTGAAATACCCAGACACAGAGGGCGGATATTGTAGGATTCCACTTGTATGAGGGACCAAGAGTCCTCAGATTCATTGAGATAGAGAGTAGAATGCTGGTTACCAGGGCCTGGGGGGAGGAGGGAATGGGGACTTAGTGTGTCATGGGGATAGAGTTTCAGTTTGGGATGATGAGAAAGTTCTAGAGATGGATGGTGGTGATGGTTGCATGACAGTGTGAATTCTTAATGCCACTGAACTGTACACTTTAAAGTGGCTAAAAAGTAAAATTTATTATATATTTATTATATATAAGTATTATTGTAAATATATAGTATACATAATATAATATAGAATATACATAATGTGTAATATATGATAATAACATATTATAATATGTAGTATAATAATATACCATGAATATATGTTGTATATTTATATACATATATATAATTATATATAAATTATTATATAATTATGTATAATATATAAAATTAGTTATATATTATATAGTATATTTATATATTATATACAAGTATATAATTTTATTGTAATTATTTTATATTATTTCTATATTATATATAGTATATAATTATAATAAATAAAATTATATATAAATACATAATTATATAATATGTAATTATATATATTTGTATTACCAGCATAATATTTAAGTTCTTCACTATTTCCATCCACAATTCCAGCTTTTTCCCCCCTATTTTCCCTATTTTCAATGCTCCTGCCTCGGGTCACTTTCCCAAGACATACTCTGTGTTTGCTTTTATCACCACCTCTAAGTCAAACTATGTGCCAGCCTGTGGAAAGGACTATGGTAGCTATATTACTTTTTTGCCCAAGAAGACATATGCCTGCCCTCCCTTTCTCGTTCATTTGGGGACTCCGCTCTTCTGCCATGTGGCCACAACACCCTGCAAATCTCACCATAAACCCACCTCTCTTTAATACCCACTGGACTGCTTTGAGGGAGAGTTCATCCCACTTTCCGTGCCTTCCCATTGCACTCTGCTTTATGAGCGCAGCTCTGAGGCTCATTATGTCCGAGGATTTCTCCTCCGCCTTTTCAGCTTGATAATGAATGCAGAGCCACTGCTGAGTCCAGATGCATATGACCCATAAGAAACATGTCCCCATAATGCCTGTGAATCCAGGACATTTATTCTCAAACATTCATGAGCATCAGCTCACCTAGGACTTTGTTTAAAATATAGGTTCTGGGCCCACCCCAGAGATTCTGGGTCAGTCTGTCTAACGCAGGTGGTCCGTGGACCACACTTTGAGAAATGTCGCTCTAGAAACGGAGTCAAGGTAACTTTTAAACTTTGGTCTATGATAACGTCCGCCTGAGGTTGGGGTGTGCGGTTGGGGGTGGGAAGGAGAAGCTGCCATAGTTCTTGACATTTTGCTCTATCTTTATGTCCAATCCATCTCTTACTCAGTTTTGTGCAATCACTACTAAATACTGTCATTTTGATAGCTTACCTTTCAACAAAAAGCAGAAGTAAGAAATTTTCCCAGGTGTGGTCTCTTTCCATTCAATTAGCCACACCTGGGTTATTTTAACCACTGGAGTGAAAAAACCATGAATAGGTACCACCATCCATATGATGACAGCTACCTGATCTGCAGGCTTGATGCCTAGGAGGTACCAACCAACCTCCAGGCACTCATCCCACTAGGATCTACAGAGTACCATATGCCTGATAAGGGATTAATATCCAAAATATGTAAGGAACTCATACGACTCAATAGAAAAAAAAAACTGATTAGAAACTGAGCAAAGGACCTGAGTAGACATTTTCCAAAGAAGACATACAGATGGCCAACAGGTATATGAAAAGATGCTCAGCATCATTCATCGTCAGGGAAATGCAAATTAAAGCCACAATGAGATATCACCTCATACCTGCCTGGATCGTGTTTCATTCCTGGGGGTGAAGAGGGGGAGACTGGCCCAGTCCTAACCCAACCGCCGAGACTAGGAGCCAGGCAGGGGTAATTCCCCAAGGAAAATGACTCGCTGTCCTCAGAAGACAGTGAGGATCAATGTTAGCCCTACAAGATGCTCCTTTCAGAGGTCTGTCTCCATTCCTAAATCCAGCTGGGTCACCCCACTGCTTCTGGGGATCACGACTTCATCCGGAACCCCCCAACCCCCTCCTCAGTCCTTCGCACCAGCTGCCTAGGGTTCCACATCCTGTCCCTGAAACCTGTCCACACCCAGGATGACAGGATGAGGAATCAGGATCCAGAGACCGGTGAGGGAGCAGGCAGACAGTCCCCGCTTGTTTCCGTAACAAATGGGCACCTGTCAGAGAGGCACTTAAGAAAAGACGTGGCTGGGGCGCCTGGGTGGCTCAGATGGTTAAGCGTCTGCCTTCAGCTCAGGTCATGATCCCAGGGTCCTGGGATCGAGCCCCACATCGGGCTCCTGGCTCAGCCGGGAGTCTGCCTCTCCCTCTCCCTCTGCCTCTCCCACTGCTCATGCTCTCTCTCTCTCTGTATCTCTGTGTCTCAAATGAATAAATAAAATCTTTAAAAAAAAAAAGAAAAGAAAAGATGTGGCCCTCGAAGATCCCTCGCTCCTAGACTTTAAGAATTTCCGCTGCACCCTGGTATGGCTATTAATTAATATTATTATTATCTTTCATTGAGACGGATGAGGCTACTAATTGCTCCTTTCCCACGAATCTCTCCATAGTCATACTTATCTCCAGACAAAGAACAACCTCAGGACAAATGATGGACTCTGGACATTTAACACTGGTTTCGGTAAATGGGTAAGGAACAGGACAATGAGGCTGGAATTTCCCAATGCCTGTGCCACTCGGCCTGCCCCCCTCCTGGGACCCTCTGCTCCACCCTCCCTCCTCCCCACTGCCCTCTGAGACGCCACCCTTCCGCCTGTCCCTGTCCCTCCAGCCCCCCTCGCTTCTGTGCCCACACCACTGGGTCCTTAGTTGGGGCAGAGAAAGGGAGAAATGTCTTTGAACAAAGGCATGGCACAGTGGAAGAGAGGACTGTGGGGTCAGATACCTGGGACCCCCTTAGCTGTGTGACCTTGAGAAGTCACCAGTCCTTCCAAGCCGCCTCAGGTCTGTGGAAATAACAAAGGCCACCAAGATACAAACAAGTGAAAGCTACTTATCCAGAGCGTGCTCCGCCAAGGGAGTCAGCCACCATCACTTGGCGTTTGGCAGAGACTCAAAGATGGGTAGAGGAGCGCAAAAGCTTCATGGTGGGAAAGAGGGCCCATTTCAGGTGTGCTTGATCTCAGAGGCTTGTTGGCCCCTGGAGGCTGGAGCTTCCTCTGGGAAGGTCTAGGTCTAGGACCACCTAGAAGGAGGGGGAGGTGTCCTACGTGATTGGTTAGGGGAGTATATTTGGCTTTCTCTGATTGGTCCTAAGTTGGAAGCAGGAGCAAAAATTGGGGAAGCTGGCTGTTATTGGCCAAATCCTGACTGGGGCTGATTGCTGCAGGGGCTGTGGTTCAGACTGGTAGCTGGAGGCTGCACGTCAGACTTCTATTGCCGTATATGGTCTGGCCATTGTTCATTTGGATATTCAGCCTCTCAGTGTCCTTGATGGTCAAATGGGGCTGAAAATAGTCCCTAACTCACAGGATTTAGGGAAAATAGTAATAAGACATGATATAAAAACCACTCGAGGGGCGCCTGGGTGGCTCAGTCATTAATGTCTGCCTTCGGCTCAGGTCATGATCCCAGGATCCTGGGATCGAGCCCACATTGGGCTCCCTGCTCCACAGGAAGCCTGCTTCTCCTTCTCCCACCCCATCCCCCCACCCCCCACTCCCCGCCGCTTATGTTCCCTCTCTAGCTGTGTCTCTCTGTCAAATAAATAAATAAACAAAATCTTTAAAAAAAAAAATCACTCGACACCACATCTGGCATTCATGCATGCATCCCACAGATGTTTCTCAGTACCTTTTCTTGGTGATGGGGCAATGTGATGGGAAAGGTTCCGAATGCCACGGAACTCACATTCTAGTGGTGACACGCAGCCCACAAAGCAGCAAAAAATAGATGAGCGAAATGTTTCTAGATAGTGATAAATGCTATGAAGAAAATCTAAGCAGGCTTGGGAGATAGTTTACCAGGGAGAGGGGCATGCTGTACTTCAGAGGGCTGATCTTCAGACCCAAGGGAGCCAGACAAGCAATGGCCTTGGGGAGAGGAGCCCAGACTGGGAAACAGGAAGCAAATAGGCTTGGACGCTCGGTATTTTCAAGGAGCGTGATGAAGGCCAAGGTGACCAGGATGGAGTGAGCCCTGGGGAGGCATGAGGGTATGACCTCATAGAGGCAGACATGGGTCAGCTCACAGAGAGGAGTTGGCATTTTGTTGTAGAAGCAAAGGGAAGTCATGGGCAGGTTGAAACAGGGCCGTGACAGGTAACCTGATTTGCATTTCCAATGGATCCTCCAGAATTAAGAGACTGTCATGGCAGTCTGGGCAGAAGGTGGCATGATTGGACTAAGGCGGAGATGGGGGGAAATTATCTAATCTGGTGTGCCTACGGGAGAGAGAGAGAGAGGAAGCAAAGATGGCTTCTGGGTGTGCTGAATGGAGAAGGAGCCATATTCATGCCTTAATTACTACTGATGACCAGTTGCTGGGGAGAGCTAGGAACGAAGAAGGAGAGAAGCTGGAGGAGGCGAGGGAGGCAGGTCTCACAGCGGCTTGGAAGATGCATGAAAAATCATTTTGTGGCCCAGAGGTCTACATCCGCACAGACTCCTGCTCTCCTCTCTCTCCTGATCCGATGGGGGGCTGTGACTCCCAGGGGCCCAGTGCCGCCAGCTTCCTAGGCAAACCATCCCCATGCCTCTGACGGCCCCTCCCTTCCCTCCCCCGGAGGAGAGGAGATGGGTTTCCTTGACCAGACTTTCCTAATTACCTTCACAGCGGCTCTCAGGTCCCTGGCTGACTCTCCTGAGAAAGAGAAATCGCCTCTAGATGTGGGCCCCAAGCAGGGAGCAGGCCCGCGATTGGCCAGAGATAATTGGGCTGTTGTCTGGGTCTCGGGGAATGGGCTGTTTGGGAACATTATTGAAGGCCGCCGGCGTCTTGCCGGGCTGGGGCGTGCGGAGCTACAAAATGAGCCAAGCAGGGGGTGGCGTGGTCATCAAAAACTCCGCTGGGGCCCGGGGCTGCCTCAGGTCCCCTGGGGTCGGGGGCACTGAGCACCAGCACTTCGAGGAGCCACATTCTCCTCTCTGGTTCCTTCTTGCAGGAGCCCTGTTTTCCCAGACTGCTTTTCCAGTGGCCTCGCTGGGGTGTGGAGGACAGAGCAAGACCTTTCACGAAGCTCCCAAGAGACCCAGGATCACTCCTCACTCTGCTGCTTGAGCCAGTCACTTTCATAAACCTCTGCTTTCTTACATGAAAAATGGAGAGAATGCTGCGTTTGTTCAAGGGTAAAGGGAGGTGATGTGTGTGAAGGTGTCTAGAAGGGTCCCTGGCATGTCCAATAAATGGTGTTCTTTCCATCCCCTGTGTTGGAGGGAGCTACCTGTGAAATGCCTTGTTCGCCATGGCACCCAATTCAAAGCATGTGAACTGTAGATTCTCCCTGGGTCCCTCCAGTGAGGGTGGGCCGCCTGCCCCCAGGGGCTCCAACACCACGCCTCCTCTCCACCCTCCACGTTACCTCCCGGTTCCCACTGAGACCGCCCAAAGGATTATCAACCAGGCCCCTGTCAGAACAACAGCTCATGTTTATTGTTAACAACGCACCAGGCACTGTGTTGGGCATTTTCCACCCATTATCCCCCATCACCCTCATATCTGCCCCATGAGACGAGTGCCATTAATACACCCATTTTAGAGACAAGGAAAGATGCTCAAAAAGGCCAAAACACCTCCCCAGATTTGCCCAGTTGCTAAACGATAGAGCTCAACTTAAAACACCTGGACAGTCAGACTTCAGATCCTGGCTGCCACTAAATGTGCCCAGATGACAGCACCCACCTGCCATGCACTCTGCACATGCTCACAACTTATTTTCACATACAAGGTTTATAATAACCCAGAGAAGGAGGAATTATTCTCTCTCTTCTCTATCAGACCCATTTCACAGATGAAAAAGTCAAGGCCCTGCAGAATAAAGTAACTGAGTCCATACCAAGAGTTACAAAAAGATAAGTAAAACATAAACTTACCTCGATTGTGGTCTTGAACCTGAGGGGCAGGCAGGTGAGGGAGATGGGCCCAGCACGGCAACACAGCCTTTTCCCATTCACACAACCCCTCCCGGAGGGGACAAAGATCCACTTATCCTCAGACCTCATTGCTGGATACAAACTCGATATTGAAGCTTCATTTTTACCTGGAATTAAATCATTCACCCTTGGGTCTGGGATGGAAGAATTCACAACCATCAGTTATTTTCCTGATACTTGTCACATTTTTGCTGAAGGGGGAAGGTGTTGAGATGTCAGGTGAAGACATGGTTTCTGGGGTCAGCAGGAAAGAGCCCAGGAGAAAAAGAAGAGCTTTGTAGGCGGTCCACTAAAGCACATTCTGTGCTCTTGCATGAATGCTGTTTCCTGCCCCAGATCTTGAGATGTGCAGGTCCTAAATGCACCAGGGGGACAGGAGGCAAGACGGCAGAACTGTGGAGAGCACAGCTTGGCTATCAGCCGCGGCCAGGATGGAGCCAGCTCTGCCACTTACTCACAAGTGACCTTGGGCCAGTATTTTTACCCCTTGGAGGAGGAGTGTTCTCATTTGGAAAAAGGGCGGTGAGAAAAACCCATCTCACTGCACTGTTGTGAGTATTTAATGCAACCATGGGTGTAAAGCCTTTAGCTGGGCGCTAATGCTTAATAAGAGCTCAAGAAATAGTAGCTTCCAAAGCCAGGAGCTCCGGTAAGAGGACCTGGACAGCAGTGAAAGAATCGGAAAGAATCGGAGGGTGTGGGGGACAGGACAGTGAGCGGGGAGCAGAAAGTCCTGGCACTAACCCCTGATCACACGAGCTCTGTTTTACTGTCATTAAAGGTTCTCATGAAGATAAAGTAAAACACCCCCAGTAAAGCATGCAGCCTAAAGCAGGACATTCAGTAAACCTTGAGCATCTTTCTCTCTATCCCACTGCTTCATTTGCCTTCCATCCAGCAATGGGTTCAGAGATGTGTCCTCACCCTTGGAACAGCCAGAACTGTTTCCTCCTTGTCCCTGTCCCCGCCCCCAGTGGCCCTGCCCGTCCTCTGGCGTCCCAAGGCACCACCCACACCCAGCCCTGGCTGCCATCCGTCTCCCACCAAACTCATGAGGCTCCCCTGAGATTCAGGTCTCATGCTTCCCCATTGGCTCATTTCCTCCTGATTACATTCATTGCTGCCACCTCTCCCAAGAGCGCTCCCAGAGGTCCCTCGAAGACAAAGATTAGAATGTTTTCAATATGGCCTAATTGTGCTCTAGGGAGCCTCATCCCTACCCTGCTCCTCCCCCACAAGGAGAAATTCCAAAGTTTTCCCCAAAGCCCCCGCCCCCATTGAGTCCAGAGAGAGAGAGGCTCCTTCCCCACCCTGGAAGTCAGGCAGCCCTTCCAGATTGTTTATTCAAGGTCCCCTTGTGTTTTCTCAACCCATCCACATGGGGTCCAAGGTGAGCATGTCTGAGTGGGTTTGCTGTTCACTTCCCGACCAAGCAGAACACCCGATGATTTCCGATGTCCCCCCACACACACACCTTCACCCTGAGACATTGTTGTATTTCTGGAAAATGGGTTCTGTGCACGTTCAGTCTTCTGCATGAAGGTAACCTCAGCAGGCGTTGCCAGGCAAGAGGTGAGCAAGGCGTTTGCCCTAGAAGTAAATACAAACCGTGATGAAATCAGCAGCCCGGGGCCAATGTTGCTAGTACCCCAGCAGTTAGTCTGAGAACCAGTGAGACCACAAACAAAACAGTGGGAGCCTGCACGTGGGGAACAAATCGGAAAGCAGAGTCCACGGTGGGTTCGGTGAACGGGTCAGGGAGAAGTGTAGGAGGGGTGCATCATACCAGCATGAGGGCTGACCACGCACTTCCCTTCCTTGTTTCATGACATCACATCCTTAGCTTGAAATCAGCTACAGTGGGGGTAATTCACACAGCGGTAATCGACAAACTCAACAAACCGAGAGTTTTGTTCAGTTTTGGGTTTTGTTTCCAGAAAGCTGGTTAGGCAACGTGGACCAGCACACCAGTGATAGCCTGGCAGAGTGGTGAGAAGTTAAAAGCACAGATGTTGCAACCAGAGAGAGAAGAGTCGAGGAAGTCATTGAGCCTTGCTGAGCCTCAATTTCATCATCTGTAAGGAGGGTTGGGTCACCTTAAAAGGATTCATTCAGGGGCGCCTGGGTGGCTCAGTTGGTTAAGCGACTGCCTTCGGCTTAGGTCATGATCCTGGAGTCCCTGGATCGAGTCCCGCATCGGGCTCCCTGCTTGGCGGGGAGTCTGCTTCTCCCTCTGACCCTCCCCCCTCTCATGTGCTCTCTCTCATTCTCTCTCAAATAAATAAATAAAATCTTTAAAAAAAAAAAAAGGATTCATTCAGATTAAATGTTCTCACTGTACAAAGCGCTCAGCACAGCACCAGGCACAGAGAAAACCCTCTCTTAGGATCATATTACAATAGCCATGACCCTGGTCCGCTGCAAGAGTATTAACACTCTCCTTCGCGGTCACACCGGCCCCGCTTCTTGGAGACATTACTGGCAGGACGTGAGCTCAGGACCAAAATAAAGTGGACTGTGTATATATTTCGTTTCAGAAGTGCCAAAGTCAAGAAGAAAATTTCTACAACTTCTCATCTTTGCCAACCTTACTTTTTTGGGTGTTTGTTTAAAAAAAAAAAAAATAGCATTCAGAGAGCCAAGTCATTCTAGGAGGATTTTTCAATAATTGCCTTTTTTCCCTTCAGATGTTCAGAGATGATTTCCGCCACCATCGAGATACAGATAAAAAGGAAGTGGAGTGTTTCAGTGCCGAGCCCAGCCTGTCTTGTGAGCAGGGAGGTTATAACAAGAAGATAGCTGTCTCCCAGAAAAGCTAATCCGTCGTTTTCATGTCCAACCTTTACAAATTATGCCCGCGTGGCAGAGTTTGAATCACTCCCTCTAACAGCCTCTGAAAACAAATGCAAAACCTTTCAAGTTCATTCAAAGTCATTACTACACTTTCCAGAACTGAATCAATTACCGTAACCTCTGTGGGTGTGTAAAATATGAAATTACCAGCACCCTCGCAGAGCCAGAGAATTGGCAAATTAGCAGAAATTGATTATGGGCGCTTTGGGAGCAACCCCTGGTGTATTAAGTGTCTTGATGACAAACAGCAATCTATTATTCGTGAGGTTTTGTTTGATGAAATCGTCTGGTCTACTAATGGTGCTTTCTTTGCCTTGGTGACCGCTGATTATGCTGCCTAACAAACTGACCTGGGGGTGGTACCTACTGTGTCGTGCCTGACGCAAGTAAGACAAGCTGCTGGTCCTGGAAGATCCGAGATCTGTTTTGGGTCCCCACGGAGATGAGAATTTCGTCATCTCAAAGGAGCTACCGTGATTTCTCTTTCCGTGGGTCCTACGTTCAGAGAGGCAGGTTGAGGTGTGGGAGAGCAGGAGGGGAGGGAGGGCCGTGGAGGAAGAGCTTGGGGTTCTCTCTCAGTGCGGGGAAGGTCTGGGGAAGAAGCTTGCTGGAAGGGAGGAAACAGGCCATCTGCCTGCAGGAGAGATCAGGGTGGCCCTAGCCCAGAATCTGCAGCCAGTACTGTTTTCTTCCCACCCCCTGCTTGAATGAAGTGCTCAGCATCCACCTCACCAACCAGCACCCCAGCCTTTCCACGTGGGCTTGTGTTTCCTGGTCTCCCAGCTGCCCTGGCAGAGCAGGAACACGAATGTCTGTCCTCTCCCTCTCCCAAGGCAAACCAGCCCCAAGGCGGGAAGAGAAGAAGGTAGCAGTGTTTCCTGAGTGCTCACCGTGTAAGGTGCCTTGGTGTGCAGGACCATGGGGCGCAGCTACCCCAGATCTACCCTGTGGTGCAGGTACAGCCGCCCCCATTCTGTGGAGCAAGAAACTGGGCTCGGGAAGATGAGAGAGCGTCGTTGATCGCTTCACCCATCCATTCAACAATATTCACTGAGCACCTGCCTCATGCCAGATGACATCTCCAGGGCTCTGGATACAGCTGGGAAAAGACAGAGTAGTTTACCTTCTCCTGGAGGAAGAGAGACAATAGGCAGGAGATAAATCACTAGACGTGATGGTTACAGATTGTGCTAACTATGGGGAAGGAGAGAGGGTGGCACAACAGAGTGGCAAGGCAGGACCCCTGCTTTTGCTAGGGTGACCTCTCTGAGGGGGTGATGGTAGAAGGTGAGGTCTGAAAGATGAGAAAGAACTGGGGTGCCCATCTGGTGGGAAAGAGCATGCCAGCAAGTGCAAAGGCCCTGGGACAGGGCTAGTTCACCATGCACAATTTAATTGTGCAATGCAAAAAAGAATGCGGAACAACCTATCCTTGTAGCCAGCATTGTTTAACTCCTAGCAGGTGCATAAAAGTGCTTAGTAAGTGTTCATCATTCACTGTTCACCTCATGGGCTCTTGCAGCTTCCAAACCCAGGAAGCAAGGAGGTCCTCCAGGGAAGCAAGTATCTTCTCTGTCTGTATCCCCACAGCCAGGCATAGAGTCAAGGCCATCTGCCTAATGAATTAATGAGCATTGGCTAGTCTGTGCTTGCTGAGTGAGGCAGCAAGGGAAAGAAGAAATGCCCCAGCTTTGATGTCAGGAGGACCTGAAGGCAAACTCTGCCTATTAGTGCCTGTATAATTTGGGGCTCAATATTTTTCTAAGCCTCAGTCCCCTTCTCTGTGAAATGGGCATGACATGGACACTTCACCATGGGTTCACTGTGAGCACAAAATGAGATAAGGTAGGTGAAGCCCAAGCAAAAATTCTGGTTTGTGGTTAAGATGACAAAATTTAAAAAATCATTGGATTTCTGTGTGTTTCTTTAGCCAACTTACACTGAGCTCTTTAACTAAACCCCTCGTTCTTGTGTTGTCTTTTGATCTTCACCTGAGACCATTAAGGGAGGTAATGTTTTTGCCCCACTTTACAGAAAAGGAAACTATGCCCAGAAAGGTTAAGTAACTTGCCTAAAGTCACACAGCTATAAACAGCTAATCAACAGGATCTGACCACCTTACCCTGTCTCTTCCCAATAAGGGGTGGGGTCTGTGGACTATTTTTAGCAAGTCATTAATTGCCTTCCCCACCTATGATCTCTGCCAAGCCAAATCTCTTATTTCCTGACACTTTCTGATATGGATTTGTTTACCCAAAATGCGCGTGCACACACACACACACACACACACACTTTCTCTTTTGAATTAATCCGTAAGTTCTTTAAGGGAGGAAGATGCATCTCGCTTCAACCCGCTGTCCCTCCTCCCCCGCAGATGCCCCCATGCTGTTCTAGTTAATAGGCATGGATTCCCCGCCATCCCTTTGGACCTGCTCCCCCAAACACAGCCAGTCACCGCCTCCCTCAACCTGTCACACCATGGGGGTGCACCTCTCAGAAGCCGAAGCTGGGGGGTGATGCAGTCATCGGGGGAGCACCACAGGCTTCTGGCAAATCAGAGGGAATGACTCTGCCACTCTTCACACTGTTAACATAATGAGGGGATAACCTGGTATTTAAATCGCAGCCAAAGTGGTAAATCTGCATTGTCAGGCTTCAATGTGATTTACAAAATAATTTTAAAATGCATGAACCTTCTTCTTTATGAAGCATGGGTGTGCTAAGTTAACTTCCAAATATTTTATCACACAAGGTGAGCTGTGTGCCTTGTGGCCATCACTCAAGGAGCCGGAGAGGGGGGCGCAAGGTACGCTAGCCTCTGAGACCCTCTGTCACCACACTTGCAGGGCATTCTTGGGTGGGGGCGCATTTTGCGGGTTATTTTGTCTCTGGTCAAATAGTGCTTTTGTTCACCATCTTCCGAGAAAATGGTTGCTGCAGGCAACACGGGAGGTGTGGTCTGACTTCATTAGAACTGAACGGGAGACCACTGACTTTGAGGCTTTCCTGGGTGGGCACGTCTGAAGAGCAAAGGAGAACCTGCGGGTCCAGCGGGGGGCGGGGGGGCCAGGGGGACAGCTGCACCCCAGCATCTTTGCTACCTGGAAGAAATTGCAGCTGGCACAAGTGAGAGGCGAGGACAACCCAGGACTCCATCAATTTGGAAAGGAAAAAAAATACTACGTTCAGAAGAAGGTTTCTCCTCCCTATTGCTAACTTTCTACTCAAGGCTAGGATCAAGCACCCATCCCTGGAGCTAAATGTTGAGTACTGATGTCCCCAAAGGATTCTGGTCAGGATTCCCCAAAGCCACCTGGGACTGTAGGCCTTGGTCAGAGCTCTATTGCATGGAAGTTTATCCATCTTTGGATGTGGTTCCTCCCCATCACCAGAGGAGAGGTGGTGGGTGGACAGAGACCGGGATATTGGTTGAAGACAATTGAATATCACATTCAACTAAAAAGATGGACCAGAGCTGCCCTTCCTGATGAGCTGAGTCAGAGTATCTGTGAAGGGGAACACAGGAGCCTGAATTTATAATTAACTTCCGTGGTGGTTCTCATGCACACTAAAATTTCAGAACTGCTGGGCTGGGCTAGAGATTTCTCCGAACCCTATCTGAACATCAGAATTTGTAAAGGGAATCTGTTAAAACCCACCCCAGAAATCCTGATTTAATCAAGGAGAGGTATGGCATGGAGAGCTTGAAAAGCTTCCCAGGTGATTCTGGGGTGCAACCAAGTCTGACCACCAACCACTGAGCTAGAGGAACATTAGGCTCTTGGATTTCTATGAATTAGTATCTGCACTCAACTTGAACTTCTGTAAGTGATGGAATGCTCACCACTTCACCAGATATTTCATTCCTGGACTGATGGCTCTAATGGAGAGACCTTATTCCTCCAACTGAACTGGGATTTCACTACATACCAATTCTACTTATTGTCCTAGCTGCCTGGAGATCAGGTTGTCCCGATGGACAAACGTGTGGAGTGGATGATGTCTGCATCATCCTTTCTTCTCCAGTGCACTCGCCTCTTTGCCCTCCACCCCCATTCCCACCTGGAAGCCAGTGCCCTCATCTCTCTCCCACCATGAAAACCCACACTCAAGAAGGTGTCTGCAATGAGTCTGTTGCACATGCGTATGAAGGAGTCAACTGAGGCTATGAGTATGAATGTCAGAGACTGACTCCACTTGGCTCTACCTCTGAGGACCTTGGACAAGACCCTTTCACTCTGGGTCTCTGAATTCCCATCTAGAAAATGAGGGAGGGTTGGTCTAGGTTAGTTCTTAGGACTTGTCTAGCTATTACAGTCTAATCTGTGAAAAGATGGAGACAGATAGGAGTAACAGCTACTATAGTCAGTTAGAGGAAGGAGAAGAGAGAGAGAGAGAGGGAGATGAGGAAGAAAGAAGAACACAGTCAAACAAGAGAGGGAGGACATGAGTGAGAGGGAGAGGAATAGGATGGGGGAGGCAGGAAGGGAGGGAGGGAGGGAAGATGGAGGGAAGGAAGGCAGGTCATTGGAGGCTTTTGAAAACTTTCTAATGCATCAAGCAAAATATTTTGAAAATTTAGACAACACTACTCTTTATATAGTTACTTATTACATGGTGCTGGTGTGTTGTTTGAATCACAAATTGCATGCTAATGGCCTAATTCATAAACCTTTGACATTCTTTATGAGTCCTTAGCATTCAGAAATGAAGAATTTGTGTTCAAAATATAATTTGCATTGCAAAATTCAATAATTTAGTTTCTCATATTCATTAATGCCTAAAACCACAACACATAACTTATCCCACTCCAACTCCCTCCTTAGGACACCAGGAAAGGAAGTGTTTCAGCCAGGAAGTCAAGGACTGCTTTTTATGGCCAAGCTTGGAATGGCTCGAGAGCCATGGCAAGGGGAAGCCAATCTGTTTCTTCTTAAGGAGTGGGTACTGAAGGATTCTAGCACAGTCAAGATAACAGAGCTAGAAGGGCCTCTCAAGCACGTTTTTTTAACCTTCCCGATCTCAGGAACCACCCCCTGATCTGAAACTCAAATCCCTACTGGAAGTTAGACATGCAATTTTCAGCGAAGTAGTCAGTGGAAAAACCAGCAAAATGATCGTCACACACGGTTGAATAATCTGTGGTACACTCGGAAATAGTGTCCATCAGATAGCTAACAGAAAGGGCTGTGGACACCATTACCTTGATCCCAAAACCAGACAAAGACCCCATCAAAAAGAATTACAGACCAATATCCTTGATGAACATAGATGCAAAAATTCTCACCAAAATACTAGCCAATAGGATCCAACAGTACATTAAAAGGATTATTCACCATGACCAAGTGGGATTTATCCCTGGGCTGCAAGGTTGGTTCAACATCTGCAAATCAATCAACGTGATACAATACATTAACAAAAGAAAGAACAAGAATCATATGATCCTCTCAATAGATGCAGAAAAAGCATTTGACAAAGTACAGCATTCTTTCTTGATCAAAACTCTTCAGAGTATAGGGATAGAGGGTACATACCTCAATATCATAAAAGCCATCTATGAAAAACGCACAGCGAATATCATTCTCAATGGGG